>NC_083421.1:25542540-25845570 GCF_020745735.1 Hemiscyllium ocellatum | reverse complement strand
CCCTCAATCTCAGCACTCAAAGATTCAGGCCAACAGTGAACACGCACTGGCAGATAAAAACCCAGTGTCCGTATTGGAGTATCACTCTGCCATTTTACACGGTATCACACAGCATTTTAAATGCAGAAAATGGTCAAGTCGTCCAACAGGCTTGTATCAGAGGCCATGCTGCATACAAACCTCCTGCTAGCTTGCTTCATCTTCATCAATACAACTTTCAATTCCTCTTTTCTTCATATATCCATCTATCGTCCACTTAAGTGCATTTCAGATATTCAACTCCGCTACAGCTTGTGCTAACAAAGCTCAAAATTCTAACCACTCTCCTAAATGGATTCATTAGTGACATTATGGTCCACAGTTGTGGATTCCTCACAACAGCAAATGCATTCTCTAAGCTTACCTGCCAAACACAACCCATTGATGGCTTGAGAGAGCTTTTTCAAGTTATCTCCTGATTTTTATGTCCAGAGGAAAGAACTCAGCCTTTAAGCACAGCAGGGGACAACCTACCCATGCTCATTTGTGCAGAGTGTGGCATGTGGGAGGACTCAATAGGAGTTAGAGTGACACAGTCCCAAAGTCACTCAACTGAAGGATGGTCTCTCATAGGCAATGGAAAGACAAGATTTTAAATTCCCTATGTAGCAAGTCAAAAGTCAGGCTCCACAGAAATCCTGAAAAGTAACCCCATTTGCTAAAATTGTAAAGGCTTTCTGAAGGATAAATTCAACAGCACTGCATTTGCTGTGTACAGGAAATATTGCTCAACCAGTAAGTATTCTGAAGGCTCTCAGCGTGACGCGCATACTGTAAACACCAGTAAATGCTGGCAGGTAAAGTAATGGGCAGAAGTGCCAGAAAATGACAGTTTAATGGGGCTCCTCGCTAATAAGGACTTGGCTGTTTTAGTAAAATGGCACATCTTTATAATTCATTCCATCAAGAGGCAGCTAAACAAAATGCTCTACTCCTGTCAGAAATGCCAATCTCCAGCAAGCAAAGGCTGTGTAGCCTCAGGTGGCTTCAAGATGGTCTATTGCAACAAAATCATTGATTTTACTGTGGGAATTAAAAGAGCAGAAACTTAGGTGAATGGGGGGACGGTGGGGGTTGTGAACATTTACTGTAATTTTGAATACCTCCTTAACCTGCCTGGAAATCTGTCATCGACAAAATATCTTCCGTATTCAACTGACAATGAGCAATGGCGCTCTATGCATTTGTGAACTATGACCATCCTCCTTTGCCCCAGTAACTGTGCATAACGAGCTCCAGCAGATAGCTGGACTTTGTAACCTTTTCCAGCCAGTTCTGCTATAGAGTCATACAACACCAAAACAGACTCTTTGGTCCAACTCCTCCATGCCAGTCACTTCTTCAAATCTGACCGAGCCCCATTTGTTAGCATTTGGCCCATACCCCTCTAAACCCTTCCTATTTTTATTTATATTTCTTGGGTTTTTTTTTAAAAAGCTTGCTCTTTCACGGTACGTGGACTTCACTAGCAAGACCCACATGTCTGGCCCGCTGTTATCTTCCCCTGAACTGAGTGAGGTGCTGTGTGAGTAATTGAGGACTGCAGATACTGGAAGTCAGAGTCGAGCGTGTGGGGTGCTGGAAAAGCACAGCAGGCCAGGCAGCATCTGAGGAGCAGGAGGATTGACGTTTCAGGCATAAGCCCTCCATCAGGAATAAGTGATGCCTGAAACGTCAATCCTCCTGCTTCTCGGATGCTGCCTGGCCTGCTGTGCTTTTCTAACACCACACGCTCGACGGTGAGAGTTCAGAGGGCAGTTAAGAATCAACCACATTGTAGGAGATCAGGAGTCACATGTAGGCCAGCCTGAGTAGAGATGACATATTTCCTTCCCTAAAGTTTTATCAACAACTAATGATAGCTGCCATAGTCACTATGGCTGAAAATAACTTTATACCGCAGATTTAGTGATTGAATTTAAATTCTTCAAACTCTGAAATACGATTTGAACTAACGCCCCTAGTGTTAATCTAGGGCCCCCTGAATTTGTCCTTTGTGCTGCCTGTAAACTAAGGAAGATTTTCCTAGCACCAAATTTAGATGACTTTATTGGGGTTAGATTTGGATTAAGAGTGAAGATGTATGGTGGTGGCGGAGATAGTACAGATGCTTAATATTCAGTCCCTTCACCTCAGAAATCAGTGCTAGCCTCAAGTCCAGGGGCTTGGACTGGTAGGACCTTTGAAGCCACCATGAAGAGGAGACAATGGGAAATTAGATTTCTAATGGGCATGATTTGGAGATGCTGCTGTTGGACTGGGGTGTACAAAATTAAGAATCACACAACACCAGGTTATAGTCCAACAGGTTTAATTGGAAGCACTAGCTTTCGGAGCGCCGCTCCTTCATCGGGTGGATGAAGGGGCGGCATTCTGAAAGTTAGTGTATTTCTAATGGGCACAGTCCCACAGTTTAAAAATACACAGAGATAAATTCACTCGAGGTTCAGGTATAAGAAGCAGAGTTGTCACATTCATACAGTCAAAGTTGTGAGATGGTGTGGCATTGTTTACTATGCAGTTCATAGAACCCCTACAGTCCAGGCAGAGGCCATTTGGCATATCAAGTCTGCACTGACACGCTGAAGAGCAGCACCCCAGACCCTTACCTTCACATCCCCCCACAATTCCTGTAAACACGCATTTCCCATGGCCATTCCATCTAACCTGACATCCCTGGACACTACAGGGCATCGTAGCACGGCCAATCCACTAACCAACATGTCTTCGGACTGTGGGAGGAAACCAGAGAGTCTGGCGAAAACCCATACAGACACAGGGATTGCCCAAACTCTCTCATACCAGGGGTGGAATCGAACCTGGGTCCCCGGTGCTGTGAGGCAGCAGTGCTAACCACCGTGTCGCCCATTTGTCGGACTCCCCTGGGACGACGAGTGATTCACTCCGGAACAAAAACATCCATGCCTTGATAACCTCAGCAATGTACAGGCCCAAAAACAATCAGATCAAGGAGAAAAATATCTTCAAGATGAAACAAGCTCTCAGTGATAACAGGCAAAAAGAAATGATTACTTCATCCTGCTGAATGCTCCTCTACATAAACTAATTTCACCCCTGTTGCCTTTGAAAGATCAGGGGTTTTTTTTGCCTGCACAGAACAGAAGACCCTAGGGCACCACAGGAGTGATTAAGTCAAGACAGCCCAACAAGCCAAAGAACATCTGTTCTGCATCGTCAAAGATACCACGACTCCTATTTACTCAATATGTGGTATGGGCCACTAAGTAGTAATTAACCGCATTAAAAATAAAAGCATTGAACTGTAGTTAATTATCATGGCCACCCCTAGGATATACCATCCCATTTATAACATGTTTTAAAGCCAGGAAAATCTAGTGATTCCCGTTATAAAACCCCAGCTTTTGCTTCTTTGTTCGAAAGTTAGAAAATCTGACATGCACAGACTACTGAGGAAAGATTAGATTACTTAGATTAGATTACTTACAGTGTGGAAACAGGCCCTTTGGCCCAACAAGTCCACACCGACCCGCCGAAGCGCAACCCACCCATACCCCTACATTTACCCCTTACCTAACACTATGGGCAATTTAGCATGGCCAATTCACCTGCCCGCACATCTTTGGACTGTGGGAGGAAACCGGAGCACCCGGAGGAAACCCACGCAGACACGGGGAGAATGTGCAAACTCCACACAGTCAGTCGCCTGAGTCGGGAATTGAACCCGGGTCTCAGGCGCTGTGAGACAGCAGTGCTAACCACTGTGCCACCGTGCCGCCCACTAAGGTACCCAAGGATTAAACAGTCTTTCTTTTTCAACACCAAACTGATTTTCTGTACATTCTCAGCATTTTAGGGGAAACAAGAAACTTCTATTTACATGGAACCTCGTCTTCAGAACATCTTAAACTGGATCAACTTTCAAAATGAAGTCACTCTGTCATGTCAACAATGATCATATCCAATTGGCAGGATCTAATAGCTCCAGGTGGCAAAAAGAGATACCTAATCATGAAGTCATATTGTAGTGCCATTTCCTGAGGGACCAATGATGGTCAAGTCACTGAGAGAACTCTGTTTTTTCGAACAGTGGGGTATTTCAATGGACATAAGAACATCAGAAGAAAGAGCAGGAGTAGGCCATCTGACCCCACAAGCCTGCTCCACCATTCAATAAGATCATGGCTGATCTTTTCAAGGACTCAGCTCCACCTACCCACCCTCTCACCAGGATCCTTAATTCTTTCACTGATCAAAAATCTTTGCCTTAAAAGCATTCAACGAGGCGGCCTCAACTGCTTCACTGGGCAGGGAACTCCACAGATGGATTCCACAACCCTTTGAGTGAGGAAGTTCCTCCTCAACTCAGTCTTAAATCTGTTTCCCCTTATTTTGAGGCTATGCCGCCTAGTTCTGGTTTCACTGCCAGTGGAAGCAACCTTCCTGCTTATATCTGAAATATCCCTTTCATAACTTTATATGTTTCTATACCCGCCCCCTTCATTCTTCTAAATTCCAATAAGTATAATCCCAGTCTACCCAATCTCTCCTCTGAAGCCACACTTCTCTACCCTGGAATCAACCTAGCCAACCTCCTCTACACCCCCACCATTTCCTGTGCATCCTTTATCAAGTAAAAACATAGGAATAATGATGGACAGAAAAAGTGACCTTCTTGGTCCACGTAATCTGTCACACATCAACGCTCTGCCTCGAACGACACAACAGGTACCCTCGCAAACAAAACAATGTGCTCTCCTGGGAGCGATAAAAATTAAAATCCTCTGGGTGATCATGCTTACTCTCATCGGTTTGAATTGACTGCTTTGATCAGACGCTCAGTCACCATTTTAACCTCTCCCTGTTTGACTGAGCATTTAAAAAACAACCGTTAACGTGCGATTGATCTGGAGATAATAAATCATCCCAAAGCATTCCACTGGAGTGTAATTTTACCTGAGCCACATAAAGAGGTGACCAGTTTCTTGATTGAAAGAGGTAGTTTTAAAATGAGAGTCTTAAAAGAGGAGGAAAGAATAAAAGAGAGAGAGGCAGAAAGGTGAACAAGTTTAGGAAGTGATATTTGGACAGCTAGGCCCAGACAACTCAAGCCACCAATGGTGGGGCAATGAAAGTCAAAATCAGTGAGACCTCAGAGGGTGCTAAAGCTGAATAATATTGAAGAGATGGGAACTGGGAAGATTATAGAGGCTTATGAAGTTTGCAATCAATCAGAATATGAAGTCAACCTGACATTGGAATGAAGAAGAGTACACCTGCAGCAAAATAGAATGAGGCACATTGTCATGAGTGTACAATTATGGAATGAACATTGCTTCATGACACAAGTGCCAAAATTAGGTGAAAGAGGAGTAGCCTAAAATTTCCACCGTTCCACCTACAACTACACCCATGAAAACAACCAGGGTGGCTAACCTGCCGTTTCTGTCAAGTTTAAAAAGTTAGAGACAAAAAATAAACCGCAGATGCTGGAATCCAAAGTAGACGGGCAGGAGGCCGGAAGAACACAGTGAGGCAGGCAGCATCAGGAGGGGGAGAAGTCAATGTTTTGGGTGTAGTTAACGCTTCGCCCGACGAAGCATCAGCACTCCGAAAGCTTATGATTTCAAATAAAGCTGTTGTACTATAACCTGGCGTCGTGTGACTTCTGATCAAGTTAAAAATGAACTCATTTGAAACAAACAGCAGGTTCTTTGCAATGACCTTCACATTCAAGGAAGGCTTAGGCCAGAGTGGGACTTCCAATAACTAGTCATGACTAGGCTGGGAGAACAACGCACTTAATTCAAAAACACACACCTACATTTTATGTACTTGGAGCGTGTTTTAAACTTATATCCTCAGAGGAAAGTCTTAGAAATGCACAACTGTATGGAACACAAAGACATCTTGCAAATTGTATTGTCAACAGCATTTGTGCTTAACCAGCAGATCAAACAGATTGCCAACAGTGAGAGTTGGCAGCTGCTCAAGCTCTGACGCACAGAGGTAGAAATATATTTCATTAGAAAAAGGTAGGAAGTAGAGTTTTACAAGGAAGCAAGCTCCTGTTTCGTTAGGATAGGAAAACTGCATGCAGGAAAGGTCAGGAAAAGATCACTCTGTTACCATATCAACATAACTACGGGCCAGGCTTGAAGTTATGGAAAACACAAATACATTAAAAGGAAGATTATTTAACATCAGAGAAGGTGTAAGAAAAGATTTTGAAAAAGGATACTAGATCGTGGGGTTATAACTATCAGGAATGATTGAACAAGCTGGAGCTCGTTTCTCTGAGGTAAACTGATCCAGGCAATTTAAGATTGTGAAAGGGGTCAATAGTGTAGTACTAAATAAATGGTTTCCATTTGCGAGCAAGATCGTGGTAATAGGCCATAAATAGAAGACAATCACTAATAATTCTAACAGAGAATCAAGGAAAATTCTTTACTCAGACAGCAGCAAGAACTATCACTATTGTAACAAATAGTTAAGGCAAACAACACCCTGCATTGACCCAGCGGGATCTTAAACACATCAATGGGAAAAAGGAATCAACGGATATGCTGATAGGTTAGGACAGGGTTCCTATGGAGCATGGACACAAAATGGACAGACCTGGCACAAATAAACAAAGGAAAACAAGAAGCTACTTCAGAAAGTCAAGGCCCTCGATTCAGTTTGATATGACCAATAACATAGACCCTTCCAATATTACAAACCCATAGAAAATGCAATGCAAAGCTGATCGTCTTGAGAAGCAGTCTGAATGACACTTGTGCTTCAGCAACAACATAGTTTATGCAAATCATCAGGATAAGCAAACCTTTCTGATTTGCATTGCATACCTTTGTGCCCACATCTTTGAATTTTGCTTTTGATCACTGCTTGGACCCGTGCAATCATTCTTGATCTAAGTACAAGTCTTTCATGCAATCCTCTACAGCAGCTACCTGTTGCTGACAGATTATGTCAGGGTGTCGCAATTAATTGCAGCTAAAAGGGAAAACTGCATCCGTTATGAAGAGGAATGGGCTTGTTAAAATAGTCAACAGCTTGAATGAAGCAAGAATAATTTTAACAACTGTAATTAGCGAATAAGTTGAGAAAATATCACTTCCAATTACTGTGACAGTTTCTCTTTGATTGCAAATACGATAACTGGCCTTATTAGCTCGTGCCAAATGTTCTACCTTTTCGATATCCCTGTGCACCATTTCTATCCAATGCCCATCTTGAATGCCTCCATTGAACCTGCTTCTACCACATTTCCTATCACTGCATTCCAGACCCAACAGACTGTTAAAAAAAACCTTCTTTTATTTCCTATCCCTAGCTTGCTGTGAGAAGATGACAGTGAGTTGCCTTCTTGAACAGCGGCAGTCCACAACACTGTTAGGGAGGGAATTCCAGGTTTTGGACTCCGTGACAGTGAAGGAATGGCAATATATTTCCAAGTCAGGATGGGGAGAGCCTTGGAGGAGAACTTACATGGGGACACCAGAACCTTCATCTGCTGTTCTTGTCCCTCTGATTGGAAGTGGTCATGGGTTTGGAAGGTGCTGACTAAGGATGTTTGGTGAATTGTATATAGTGCACACTGTTACTGAGCGTTGATGGTGGAGGGATTGGATGTTGGTGGAGGTGGTGCTTTGTCTTTGATTGAATGTGGCCTTGATATCAAGTGCTGTCCCGTTGCAATTAGTGATAACAGAGAAGGACATTTACCTTCAATCCATATTGAATCCCTGAAATAATTACCAATTAGCTCCACTCCTTAGTTTCTTCCTTATAACCCAGAAATGTTTGCTCCTGATCGATTTCATCAGCAATCCTGCATGTAGTTCTAAACAGCACATAATAACATTTTACAACTTTCAGCTTTGAACAATAATAGATAACTTGCTCAAGCAATTCATTGAGAATGTGTCAGTTGCCTCTAGATTGCTGCTAATAAGACCAGCCTCAGATATGAGCACACCTAATCAAAGCTACAGGAAAGACTTCATCCCAAGGTTCTTCTCAAATGGTCACGTCCTACTTTCAGTTGGACGAAACAATTTAATCAGAAAAAAGGGGAAGAAAGTCTTCATAAGTCATAGGTAGTGGCCATTTGGCCTTTGTGCCCTTTGAAAGAACCATCCAATTTGTCCCACTGCCCTATGCTTTCCCCAATAGCCCTCCCAAGCACATTGCTCTCCTTTGAGCCCTCCAAGTTCCTTTTTGAATGTTATGCCTGAAACAGTAGCCACATTTTAAAAAGTTGTCCCAATGTTTCCACTGTGTGGATGTCACTGACAAGATCCATTTCCCAAACCTAACTGCCCTACAGATGGTGATAGTAAAGTCTTTTCATCCAACCAATTACTACTGTCCACATGGTGTAGGAACATGAACAACACCAATGACGAGGCAATTCCAATTTGATCCAGTGAAGGGCCAGCAATGTAGTTCCATGTCAGGATGGCGTCGAACCTGAAGGGGAACTTGCTGGCGATGGTATTCCAATGTACTTACCACCCCCATTCTAGTAGGTGTGGTAGAATTCAGAATTGAAAAAAAGGTGCTGTGGGAGGAGCCAATTGCATCTCGTAGATGTTTTCACATCATTACAACTCACTGCATTGGGAAAACTCACTTCTGGCCCTTTGGTAATGACCTTAAATATACGGTCTGTTGTGGTTCTGTTCGCCGAGCTGGGAATTTGTGTTGTAGACGTTTCGTCCCCTGTCTAGGTGACATCCTCAGTGCTTGGGAGCCTCCTGTGAAGCACTTCAGTGATCTTTCCTCCGGCATTTGTAGAGGTTTGAATCTGCCACTTCCGGTTGTCAGTTCCAGCTGTCCGTTGCAGTAGCCGGTATATTGGGTCCAGGTCGATGTGCTTATTGGTTGAATCGGTGGATGAGTGCCATGCCTCTCAGAATTCCCTGGCTGTTCTGTTTGGCTCATTCTATAATAGTAGTGTTGTCCCAGTCGAATTCATGTTGCTTGTCAACTGCGTGTGTGGCTACTAAAGATAGCTGGTGTTCATGGATGCAGATCGTTGGCTGTCTTCCTGTTTGTCCTCTGTAGTGTTTTGTGCAGTCCTTGCATGGGATTTTGTACACTATATTGGTTTTGCTCGTGCTGGGTATTGGGTCCTTTGTTCTGATGAGTTGTCTGAGAGTGGCTGTTGGTTTGTGTGCTGTTAGGAGTCCTAGTGGTCGCAGTAGTCTGGCTGTCAGTTCAGAAATGCTCTTGATGTATGGTAGTGTGGCTAGTCCTTTGGATTGCGGCATGTCCTCGTTCCGTTATCTTTCCCTTAGGCATCTGTTGATGAAATTGCGGGGGTATCCGTTTTTGGCGAATACATTGTATAGGTGTTCTTCTTCCTCTTTTTGCAGTTCTGGTGTACTGCAGTATGTTGTGGCCTTTTTGAATAGTGTCTTGATGCAACTTCTTTTGTGTGCGTTGGGGTGGTTGCTTTCGTAGTTCAGGACTTGGTCTGTGTGTGTGGCTTTCCTGTATACCTTTGTGGTGAATTCTCCATTAGGTGTTCTCTGTACCATCACGTCTAGGGATGGGAGTCGGTTGTCCTTTTCTTCCTCCTCTAGTGAATCGGATTCCTGCGAGTGTGGCGTTGATGATCCGGTGTGTGTTCTCTATTTCTGTGTTTTTAATTATTACAAAGGTACCATCTTACATATCTGACCCAGAGTTTGGGCTGAATTTGCGGTAAGACTGTTTGTTCTAATCTTTGCATTACCACTTCTGCTATCAGTCCAGAGATGGGTAAGCCCATGGGTGTGCCGTTGATTTGTTCATATATTGGTTGTTGAATGTGAAGTGTGTTGTGAGGCACAGGTCCAGTAGTTTGAGTATGCTGTCTTTGTTGATAGGTCCAACGTCCTGTTGTCTGTTCTGTATGACCAGCAGGTTGGCTATTGTTTCTCTGGCTAGGGTTTTGTCGATAGAGGTGAACAGTGCCGTTACATCGAATGAGACCATGGTTTCTTCCTTGTCTATGTGTATATTTCTGATGTTGTCCAAGAATTCCTGTGTTGACTGTATAGAGTGTCTGGATCCGCTGATCAGGTGTTTCAGTTTCTGCTGTAGTTCTTTAGCCAGTTTGTGAGATGGTGTCCCTGGTAGTGATACGATGGGTCTGAATGGGATGTTTGGTTTGTGCACTTTAGGTCGTCCATAGAATCTGGGGGTGTTGTTGCTTTCAGGTTTCATTCTCTGTCGGTCAAACTTGGTTATCTGTCCGTTTTTTTGTCGGTTCCTCAGTGTGTTGCTTATGCTATTGGTGAGCTGTGGGGTGGGGTCAAACTCCCTCTTTTGGTAGGTGTTGGTATCTGCAAGTAGTTGTTGCGCTTTTTGGATGTACTCTGCTCTGTCTAGATGATCGTCATTCTGCCTTTGTCTGCTGGTAGTATGATTGTTCTTATCGTTTCTTAGTGATTTTAGTGCTTCTCTCTCCTTGGTGTTGGGGTTATGTGTTTGTCTTTTCCTTGCTGTGGAGTTTGACCCCACTCCACAGCTCACCAATAGGATAAACAACTCACTGAGGAACCTGCAAAAAAAACGGACAGATAACCAGGTTTGACCGACAGAGAATGAAACCTGAAAGCAACAACACCCCCAGATTCTATGGACTACCTAAAGTGCACAAGCCAAACATCCCACTCAGACCCATTGTATCACTACCAGGGACACCATCGCACAAACTGGCTAAAGAACTACAGCAGAAACTGAAACACCTGATCAGCGGATCCAGACACTCTATACAATCAACACAGGAATTCTTGGACATCATCAGAAATATACACATAGACAAGGAAGAAACCATGGTCTCATTCGATGTAACGGCACTGTTCACCTCTATCGACAAAACCCTAGCCAGAGAAACAATAGCCAACCTGCTGGACATAACAGAACAGACAACAGGACGTTGAACCTATCAACAAAGACAGCATATGCAAACAACTAGACCTGTGCCTCACAACACACTTCACATTCAACAACCAAATATATGAACAAATCAACGGCACACCCATGGGCTCACCCATCTCTGGACTCATAGCAGAAGCGGTAATGCAAAGATTAGAACAAACAGTCTTACCACAAGTTCAACCCAAACTCTGGGTCAGATATGTAGATGGTACCTTTGTAGTAATTAAAAACACAGAAATAGAGAACACACACCGGATCATCAACGTCACACTCCCAGGAATCCGATTCACTAGAGAGGAAGAAAAGGCAACCAACTCCCATTCCTAGACGTGATGGTACAGAGAACACCGAATGGACAATTCACCACAAAGGTACACAGGAAAGCCACACACACACACACACCAAGTCCTAAACTATGAAAGCAACCACCCCAACACATACAAAAGAAGTTGCATCAAGTCACTATTCAAAAGGGCCACAACACACTGCAATACACCAGAGAGGAAGAAGAACACCTATACAATGTATTCACCAAAAACGGATACCCCTGCAATTTCATCAACAGATGCCTAAGGGAAAGATAACGGAACGAGGACATGCCACAACCCAAAGGACTAGCCACACTACCATACATGAAGAACATTTCTGAACTGACAGCCAGACTACTGCGACCACTAGGACTCATAACAGCACACAAACCAACAGCTACTCTCAGACAACAACTCACCAGGACAAAGGACCCGATACCCAGCACGAGCAAAACCAATGTAATGTACAAAATCCCATGCAAGGACTGCACAAAACACTACATAGGACAAACAGGAAGACAGCTAATGATCCGCATCCATGAACACCAACTAGCCACAAAACGACATGACCAGCTATTCTTAGTAGACACATACGCAGATGACAAGCAACATGAATTCGACTGGGACAACACTACTATTATAGGACAATCCAAACAGAGAAGAGCCAGGGAATTCCGAGAGGCATGGCACTCATCCACAGATTCAATCAATATGCACATCGACCTGGACCCAACATACCGACCACTGCAACGGACAGCTGGAACTGACAATCGGGAGCGGCAGAATCAAACCACTACAAATGCCTGAGGAAAGATCACAGAAGCGCTTCACAGGAGGCTCCCAAGCACTGAGGATGTCACCTAGACAGGTGCCGAAACGTCTGCAACACAAATTCCCAGCTCGGCGAACAGAACCACAACAACGAGCACCCGAGCTACAAATCTTCTCCCAAACTTTGAACATCTATGGTCTCCATTCCAAGCCTTCAGCCGCAGGAAACATTTTCTCCTTATTTTTCAAACAAAACCCTACATCATTTTGAAAGTTATCATATCTTTGCACTGAGCTGTCTCTACTGGAAGTGAAGCAATCCCAGCTTTTCTCGCCTTTCCACACTAATGCACTCCCACATCACATTCTCGAGAAAGCTCCCCTGCATTCTAAGCTAGGCCCTGATGTCGTTTCTGAAGTGTGGCAAATCCAACTGCACACAAGACTCCAGCTGAAAGAGCCAACAAATTATTCCCACTGCTCTACTTATTTCCCAGAACCTGCAAATTTCTCTCCTTCAAACACTCCAAGTTCTTTCACATAATTTAAAGACTTTACATAACTTTCTGGTAAGTACAATATTAAACATTGACATGGACAAGAAGAGCTGAATGGTCTACATTTATCCCTTTGTTTATGTTTTCTACAGCATTAAAAAACGTCCTGCTTTCATAACATTTAAGCAGCTTTGAGTCAGTCAGTCAGTCAGTCACCACACACACACACAGATCCAAAAGGCCAACCCCATTAAAAAAATGCTTTAAATGTTGTTGTTTAGCTATGTGTCAGGGCCACTGCTGGAGTGGTTCAAAAAAAAGTCAAATTAGACTTAGCACAATGGGTTGCTGCTTCACCTAGCCTTACACGCAGCTCCATTTAAGAGCAGCTGAATTGCAGAACATCTCCCCATCCTTCACAATACCGCACAATGTCACAAACTGCTTAGGTGTTGCATATGCTTTAATAACAAGAATTTGTCCCAGAAAGAGCCAGAAATCAGAGCATAAAAGCAACTGACATAGGAGGTTTGAATTGGGCACCATTTCCACAGAGCTGGGATTCCAGTGGGTGTCTTGATCAAATAGGCCTGGTACCATACAGGAGTACAGGCTTGTTTTCACCTCGAGCCTAGGCTGTAATCAGAATCTCCATTCCCCTTTCCCATTTCAAGTCAAGTGACTGATTAGATTGGAACCAGGATCCTAGAATTTAATTGGATGCTCTCCTTCAGGGCAGCGCGCCTTCCTTTATTAACATACCACTAAATGCAATGAAACACAAAAACAACGAAGATGCTGAAAATTTGTAAATAAAACAAAAAATGCTGGAAATAAAATCAACAGGTCGAGCAGCATCTGTGGACAAACATCCGAATGAACACTTTGGATTAAAATGACTTTCATCAGAGCAGCAGGTCTCCCACATGCTTGGAAATTCAGTTCAATTTGACTCACCACGAATGCGTCCTTAGATGCTGTGCACCTCCTGATCCTCCCCATGACATACAGTCCCAGTTCCCAACACAGATCCCCAATTACCTGGTGCTTCAAGATTTACACAATGCAGGAGAATCTACTTCAGCCTTGCGCTCAGAGTCGACGACAGGTTCAAGGAGTGCAGTCAATTCAGGAACTTTCCTTGAAGCATTAACTGTGAGTATTATATTGATGTTATTGGAAGACTGAATGATGAAACTGACTGCGGGAGTAAAATGTGCAAATTGGCCAGTTTTAACTACCATTACTAGAAAGCCCGATCCATGGAAAGATTGAATCTAAGTCAGCACTCCACTTTAGGACTTTCCTGGTTGCAGCTACAGCACTCAGACCTTAACGCCAAGAGCAAAAACAGCTTGTTTGTGATTCAATACACTTAGTAATTATGTTAAATCCCAGCAATTTAGGAACATGGGGGTAGCAGTAGGTCATTTAGCCCTCAAGGAACTATCAACTGCCTAAATGCCATATTCCCAATGCTATCCCAATATCCCACGATAATAGAATCCTACAGCGTGGAAGCCCATCAAGTCCACACTGACCCTTCAAAAAGCACCTCACCCCATACCTGTAACTTTGCATTTCCCATGGCTAATACATCTAACCCTCACATCCCTGGAAACTACAGGCAATTTAGCATGGCCAATCCACCTAACCTGCACATCTTTGGACTGGGGAAGGAAACCGGAGCACCCGGATGAAACCCACACAGGCATGTCTGTCCATCTGCAGTTTGCACAGTCAGCCAAGATTGGAATTGAAGCAGATTTCCAGCTCTGCGATGCAGCAATGCTAACCACTGAGCCACCATGCTGCCCCACAGGACAGTGGCATGAGTAACCACTGAGCTTCGACATCTGTCTGGATGAGGCAATTCCACAAATTCACCATTCCTGGTGAAGCAATTCCGTATCTCAGTCCAAAGCAGCTTGTCCCTTATTTCGGAGACTGTGCCCTCTGGCACCGTCGCTCACTGCATTAATAAAAAGGTGGAAGGTTCCCAAATTACCCTAAGCTCCAAAGATCCCATTCTTCATGCTCTTCAGTATGCTGCAGGTGGTTTCTTCTTTCAGCATATTGAAGATTCAGATAAACAGAACCATTGCATCAGCCTACAACTTTCCTTCACTTTGATGCAGGCTCTCAAATCTGTGAAACCCATCAGCTGTCATTCTTTCCTTTCAAAGGTTGCACTAGACTTACTCAGGCTAATTTACCATAACAAGGTGACCTTTCTTGTTTGAAACTGATAACAGCTCCATTTGAAGACAGCTGTACCTCCTGTATCCTGTCAAGGTGAACCCACTTGCTGCCATCTGTGCAACAACCAAGACTCACAGACAAACATTCTTACAGAAAGTGTTTTGTCTGTCACAGGCACAAATCTGTTACTGTTTGAATTGTGAAAAAAAATCCGCTAAATTGACAGCTAAATATATTCAGATTACGCTGGAGCATAGGAATTGCTAGACACAAAAATACTATGCTTCATCTTCCACCATTCTGACTGTCATGTGGTCACAGAGATGCTGCCTAATCAACGTCTATCAATTCAGCCACAACAGACCCATGAGGCAAGGAAAACCTCAGTGGAGAGTTTTGTGAAGCCTAGCTCTCAAACATGTGACACTTGCAGTATCTCATGCCTCAAATTATTCACTGATTTCATATCATAATGTTGGTTTTATTATTTTCTGAAAGAAAGCAATCTAAATCATTGAATGAAGTACTTTGTACCCATGCTTTTCAATCTTGTCAAGTTTAATTGCCAACAAATGAGTTGAACAAAAAAACTTTATTCAGTTCAATTCCAACTTCAGAACTTTGGAAACAAAAATTGCATTGCTCACATCTTAAGCCAACCTCCTTCAACACAGTTACCAAGTAGAGATCAAGGGGTCAAACAGGCGAATTCTCACAATGTACAGTTGTCAAAGACATTTCTAAATGCAATTAACAGTTTGCAGACATTATTGGATTTTGGCAGTACATTACGAGCATTAGATAGCTTCAACTTTACTTCAAATTATAAACAAATACTTTAGCTCCTTTACTCTAGAACTAGGTTGTATTGGAAGACTTGAGTAATTTGGTGCAGAGGTTACCAAAAAATAAAATAAAGAGAAGTGGTAACACAATTGAACAAGAATAGTTGATGCAAGTAGTATAATATCAAGACTAGGCAAAAGTGAGGACTGCAGATGCTGGCAGGTAGGACAGGTCATGGGGACACAGTGCTGAGCTGGAAGGTTAGAACTTAGGTAAGGTGGGGGGGAGTGGGGGAACGGGGGAAATGAGGAAACTGGTGAAGTCCACTTTTCCAGCACCACTCTGATCTAATATCAAGACTGTCAGCCCACCTACAGGATGGTCACAAAATCAAACAGAGCTTATTCCACACAATGCAATACCCTCCCAATGCAAGCTTCAGGGCATTGGAAATGAAAACAAGCTTGTAGTGTTATTTAATTGTTACTTCTTGATTTACATCATCTTTTCCTGCACCGAGTCCTGCCTGATTAGACAAATTTCTCAATTTATGAAAAGAAAAGATAAAAATGATGATTAAATTTTGCTTAAGTGACTTTAGATAATCAATTTAGATATTCAACAGAATAAACCAAAACTCATTCAAAAGTGGTTATTAGTGGTTAACAAGCAGGACTCAGTAATTGGAAGTCTGGCCAAGGAAAATGGTCTGCTTTTAAGATTCCCCCTCAATTTGATGCCTCCCCCCCAACCCTGTCAAAATACAGCAGGTACACTGCTTGGTCAACGCTATCTAGGTTCAGGTCCCCTACTATGCTACATGCACGCACACATTCTGACAGTCTACATGTGGCAGTCACCATTCTCATATAGATTGGAGGAGCTGAGATAGTTCTACTTCATGAAGAATGTCAAGATTTAAGGTAACGAGCCAAATAAAATAAAAGTAATGGAGATACGAGGAAACATGTATTTATGCAGCGAGAGGTTAGGATCTAGATTGCACCTCCTGGTAGTGAGACGAAGGCAGATCGAATTATGGCTTTCAAAATTAGATCATCATCATCTGTAACCACTGGGCTGTACAGAAAAAGCAAGAGAATGAGAACCAGAACAAACTCAGCAAGCTGAGGGACATCCTTCCACCACAATGATTCCAAAAGAGAATGAAAATGGCAATGATTCAATAGTAGCTTTCTAAAAAGAACTGGACAAGTCAAAATTGCAGGACAGAGAGAGAGAATGGAAGACAAAAAGAGGGAGAAATAAATTCTCACCAACGACGGGGAATCATGCCATGTCCAATCCTTATCCAGTTTCCATTTTATCACAAGATAGGAAAATTGAAAGCATGCCATCAGCAACTTCACAGTAAAATGTACAGATTCAAAACATATTCTGATCCCATTCCCTAATCCCAGAAACTCATGATGACCAAAGTTGTTGTTATATGACAAACCCAAACACCAACTGAAGAGATTAAATTCCCCCCAAACATTGTCATCAATCATCGGTGCAACCTTTTTGAAAACTGCACATGAAGGACTATTACCGCAGTATAACCTCCCACTGATCTGGGTTGTCCGTTTTCATGCTCCCTTCCAGTTACAGACACACTTTACACTTCAATCAGGCTATATGTAGGACTGAATCAATCAATTCATTTGGACGGACAGAAACGAAGAATGCTCTTTATTTTAACACCAAAATCAATTTTACTGCACAGAAAGAGACCATTAGGCCATAATGTCTTATCCAGCACATTGGTGGAGTAATCCAACACCAAGCAGACACTGCTCTCACAACCTCAGAGAGCCATATGAATGCCAATCGTGCAAACATAGCTCCCCTTCTACATGAATGTTGTTTGTTTAAGTTATTAGATCATTCAGACATTCTTCCTGAGTAGAAAGTAAACTTTGGATTAAATTGTATCTGTCCTTTCATTTTAGGAAGATAGCTTGGGAAATACTCATTTTGGGGAAATTATCTTGTGCTTTTACCTGAACAAACATAGGCCGAAAAAGTCTCGCTATCTTGGTCAATAAAGGATAACTCACAAATTAGTTCCTTCCATCATCATCATCATTGAATCACACATCAGTTTCGAGTTTGCAATGGTCTGATTTAAGGATTGTATCTTCGGCAAAATTCTATCCAGTGCCATTCTCCTCCCCATCACCAAATGCAAAACATTCGCATTGGAACAAATTTTCTAGAGTTCAGATTCAATCAAGTGAAGAGAAAAGTCACCCATTATCTCTAGCTTGACATTTATTTACTGATTGATTAGTCTCTCCCAGTAGGAGTGGCTCATTGCTGTCCAATTCCTATGGGATTAGGGAACTGGAAAAGAAGAAACCGATAATAAACAGGTGACAGGTGACAGATGGGTAAGGAGAAGGATGAATGGAGAAGAAGGAAGCTCAGAGAAACAGAGCAAATGTGTTGCATGTCCACCGCCATTTTCCAGCCATATCTATGACTGTTTACCTAGACAATCATCCAAACGCTGCCCCTTGTAAGATACCCTTTCTCCACAAGGCCACAGATCCAAGTAGAAAGGCTAATCTCAAATAAGGATTAGACAGGGATATGACAGGGGGCCTCTTGTCTTTGAAGATGCTCCCCTCTTCAGCTGAGCAATAAAAACACTAAGATCATAAAACATAGCAGCATAAATTAGCCATTCAGCTCATCGATCTGCTGTCATTCAATCATGGCTGATAAGTTTCTCATCCTCCCACTTTCTCCCTGTAACCCTTGATCCCATTGATCAAAAATCTATCAATCTATCGATCTACCTCAGTCTTAAGTATACTCAATGAGCTGGCATCCACAGCCTTCTGTGGCAGTGAATTCAAAAAGGGCGCTGTGAGAGAGTGTAGTTCAAGGGAAAGAGCTGATATCACCCTAAATTGTCAGCATTTTTCAATGTCATTAGATTTTTTTGAGCTACTCATTAAATAATGGGCCTCCTCCATCGCCACTCCCTAGCCACGTGACGCCTGGAGGAAGAATGCCTCAGCTCCCACCTCGGGACCCTCCAACCCCACGGCATCAATGTGGATTTCACCAGTTTCCTCATTTCCCCTGCCCCCACCTTAAACAGTTCCAACCTTCCAACTCGGCACCGCCCTCATGACCTGTCCATTTTCCTTCCCATCTATCCACTCCACCCTCCTCTCCGACCTACCCCCATTACCCCCAACCTCAATCTACCTATCACACTCAGCTAACTTCCCCCCAAGCCCTACCCCCTCCCACTTATCTCACCACCCCCTCAGCTCAAGTCCTTCATCAGGAATGAGGCTGTTTGACCAAAACATCAATTCTCCTGCTCCTCAAATGCTGCCTGACCTGCTGTGCTTTTCCAGCTCCACTCTCTTGACAAATAATCACCACAGTCAACTGAAACACAGAAAGGTTCAACTATGCAATGGGAAAGGATTATTCTTTTCATTGAAAATATATTGAGTATCGATTTATTTAGCACAATTCAGCCAGAGAGTGGTGGGCCTGTGGAATTCATTGCCGCAGAGTGAAGTGGAGGCCGGGACGCTAAATGTCTTCAAGGCAGAGATTGACAAATTCTTGATGTCACAAGGAATTAAGAGCTACGGGGAAAATGCGGGTATGATTGAATGGGTGGAGTGAACTCGATGGGCCGAAAGGCCTTACTTCCACTCCTATGTCTTAATTATTTAAAGGACAGAGGAAACTGGAACAGGGATGAGCCATTTGACCCTTCTAGCCTGCTCCACAATCATGGAGGCTCTTCAATCTCAATGCCATTTTCCTGAAGTGACCCTGCATCCCTTGATATTTTCAACATCTAGAAAACTATCATTCACTGCCATGGACATACTCAAGGTCTGCACTCCCACTGCCCTATGGGATACAGAATTTCAAAGATCCTAATTGTCAACACAGTCCACCTCTTCCTCGCAGTCCTCACCGGTCTATATCTTATTCTGAAACTGTGTCCATTGTTCTAGACTCCTTATGCACCCAAACCCCAGTCTGAAGAAACATCGCTGCCAGATCTAGCCTGTGGAAGCCCTGTAAGACTTTTGTATGCTATAATGAGATCACCTCTGCTTCATCTATACGCTAGAGAATTCAGGGCCAGTCTCCTCAATATATCCTCACAAGGTAATCCCGCCCTCCCAGGACTAAATCTGGTAAACCTTTATTGTACATCCTGTATAACAAGTCTCTCCATTCTTAAACAAAGGAGACTAAAAGATGTTTACGAATTACATATAATGGAATGACGTAAGGCACTCCCACCACACATAAAAACTAAAAACAAGTGTACAGCTGCAAGGAGAAATGTTCCATGGTTTGGAAGAATTGTCAAGTCTTTAACCTTGCAGATGAGCAGGGATCTTCCAATGCAGAAAGTGTTCAGTGCACTTGGGTGTGCTTCAATGTGGATAGTCACTCAGAGAAGTGGGCATGAACTGGACAATAAATCTATAGAAGAGTGTGCTTTAACAAAATTAATGACAACTTAACTTCGTGTGAAAGAATACTCTGGAGGCATTTTTGTTTTTGTATTTTGGTGCATAATAGATCTTCTGTGCTAGGAGTCACCAAGGGATGCATTTCAATTTCACCAAAATAGAGAGCTTATTCAGAGGGAACACTGTCAACAAGAAGCCACAGCAGCCTGGTACATTCTTCAAATGGTAATTGATGGATTACCAACTTCAGCATCAGGTCGCATGCTGTGAGTGGCAAAGGGAGCCAACAATCCAGCATTATGGCAGGAGATTTGGACAGTACTATTTTTAATAGGGCAGGTGGAAGGTGACATAATTAAAAGCAGGACTGGCAGAAATCATATACTCCACTTGGACCAGCAAAAATTACTGCACTCTGTAATTTCAGAGTGCTTGTGGTTAGAAGCAGTCACACGTGAGAGAAATTCTTAAACCATATCCACATAATATGCTTCCCCAATACCAACAAAAATGTCATACTGAAGTGAAACAGGAGTATAAAATTAAAATCAGGGAAACATATTTGAATCCCCTTCATGGGTCGATACAGAAAACACAATCAATCCCTGGTCTGCACTGAAAGGGCAAGTATGCCTGGCTATCTCATGCCAAACAGAGAGATAGAATGTCCATTTATGCCAGGTCACTCATGGCTGGATCATCCTAACATGGTGCCATGTCACATTTAGAGTGAAGCCACACTGTGGTGTAAAAGCATTCACAAACAAAGCTCGCAATGAAATAACGAGCAGACCATCTATTTTTCAGTGAGGAATTGAGAGAAAACGTTAGCCAGGATAACAGGAGGGAGTAAAATAGTACCTCAGACAGTGCAGCACACCCTTAGTGTTACACTTAAGTGTCAGCATTGTCTGCTCGAGTCTCCAGTGAAAAGTCTTGTACTCCTGAATTGTCTTTGATGACAATTGTCTTTGTCTTTGATTTACAGTCAAAGAAGTATGGGTGAGTGTCACTGCTTTAAATGAAGGGAAGACAGAGGTGAATTTGCACACAGCAAGCTCCCACATATAGCAATTGGTAATTTGTTGTTGTGATATAATGAGGGATAAATATTAACCAGGACAGCTGCACTTTGTCAAAATATTGTGATAGGATCTGACGCATCCACCCGAGGGGCCCCTGTTTAGCATCTCATTAAAACAATGGCAGTGCAGCAAGGCCTCAGTACAACAACTGAGTGTCAGTCAAAATGTGTGCATTCTGGATATGCTCTGGATCACAATCCTGTAACTCAATTGTGACACAGGGACCAAATAAACCACAGTTGACACCAAGAATTGAACAGGGAAAAAAAAGTAGAGACATGTGGATGAAATACCAGGGGCTTGCAGGCAGAGAACTACAGTGAAGCGAAAGGAACAGTTAAAAAGACAGGCTGCAACAAACAAAATTATTATAATCTCTAGCTGATTTTGTTCTAACTCCTCAATAAATTGTACCTTTTCTTTGCTACTCAGTTCATAAGCAGTTCTAACACTACCCAGTAAATGGAGTTGTCAGAATGCACCATCTTCATATCTAATTGACCTGTACTTTACTCAGATCAGATCGTCCTACAACATCCAAATGTAAACTGTAGTGGATAATTAATAACTCACTGGAGGAGGCGGCTTCACAAATGTCCCCCTCGTTAATGATGGAAGAGCTCAACAAGTGTGCAATAGAGGATGCTGAAGCATTCGACCAACCTTCAGCCAGAATTAACAAGCAGATGATCCACCTCTTCCTCACCCAGTGATCTCCAGCATTAGAGATATCAGTCTTCAGCCAATTCAATTCACTCCACATGATATCAAGGACCAGATAGAGGCACTGGATACGGCAATAGTATTGAAGGTTTATAATTCAGAATTTGCTGCTTCCCAGTCAAGTTATAACACTCACATCCATCAGACAGACAACGTAAAAAATTGCCCAATTATATCCTGTACACAAAAAGCAGGGCAAGTCCAACCCAGTCAATTACCAGTAAATGATCAGTTTACTCTCACTCATCAGTGAGGTGATGCAAGGTGTCACCATCAGTGCTATCAAGCAGCATCTGCTCAACAATAACCTGTTCAGTGACACCCAGTTTGGGTTCTGCCAAGACCACTCAGCTCCTGACCTCATAACAGCCTTGGTTCAAGCATGGAGAAAAGAGCTGAATTCTAAAGATGAGGTGAGAGTGAAAGCCCCTGACATCAAGGCCACATTCAACCAAGAATGGCATCGGGACCCTAGCAAAAGTGGAATCAGTGGGCAAACTCTCCACTGGTTGCACTCATACCAGGCAAATAGGAAGATGTTTGCAGTTTTTGGAAGTCAGTTATCCCAGCTCCAAGACATCTCTGCAGGAGTTCCTCTGGTAGCATCCTTGGCCCAAACACCTCCAGTGGCTTCATCGATGACTTTCCCACCATCAATGCAGAAGTGGGAACGTTAACCCAAAATTGCACAAAGTTCAAAACCATTCATGATTCCTCACAAACTGAAGCAGTCTATGTTCAAACACAACAAGATTTGGACAAAATACAGGTTTGAGCTGACAAGTGGCAAATAGTTTTCGTGGCACACAATGCCAGTTATGACCTTGACATTCAATGGTGTTACCATCACTGA
This sequence comes from Hemiscyllium ocellatum, assembly GCF_020745735.1. Taxonomy (NCBI): domain Eukaryota; kingdom Metazoa; phylum Chordata; class Chondrichthyes; order Orectolobiformes; family Hemiscylliidae; genus Hemiscyllium; species Hemiscyllium ocellatum. Next base: position 25,822,920 of record NC_083421.1, on the reverse strand, counting down.
ATCCCCCATTTCAATATCCTGGGGTCACCACTGACCAGAAACTCAACTGGATTCACCATACAACTCCCCAAAACCTGTCTACATTCTTGTGCCTTGTAGATAGTAATGGAATATTCTCTGCTTGCCTGGATGAGCACAGCTCCAACAACACAAGAAGGTTGACACCATCCAGGACAAATCAACCCACTTGATTGGCACAACAAACATCCACACCCTCCATCAGCAATGCTCAGTAGCAGGAGTGTATACTAGCCACAAGATGCACTGCAAAAATTTATCAAAGATCTTCAGACAGCACTTTCCAACCCACAAGCATTTACATCTAGAAGGACAAGGGCAGCAGATACATATGAACACCACCCCCTTCATGTTCCCTTCCAAGTCATTCACCATCCTGACTTAGGAATATATTGTCATCCCTTCACGTTTACTGGGTCAAAACCTTGGAGTTCCCTCCCTAATGGCATTGTGGGTCAATCTACAGCAGGTGGACTACAGCAGTTCAAGAAGGCAGCTCACCACCACCTTCTCAAGGGTGAACAGGGCAATAAATGCTAGCCAGCCAGTGCTGCCCACGTCTATGAGTAAATGCAAGAAACTCAACAACAATAACAGAAGAATGTGAATTCAGCAATGGAAAGAATGTTATATAATGGCAAACTGTTATCAGAACTGGAACAGACCATTTGAATCAAACTCAAGAGCTCAAGCAGTTTGTCTTTTTGTTGTCACATGTATTGAGACACAGTGAAAAGGTTGCTTTGTGTGCTATACGAATAGATTGTATTATACAAAGTGCATCATGAGAATAGAACAGGGTGCAGAATACAGGGAAGGTGTATCCGCAGGGAGGGTGTAACCGCAGGGAAGGTATAACCGCAGGGAAGGTGTAACCGCAGGGAGGGTGTAACCGCAGGGAGGATGCAGAGAGGGCGATGAGACTTAACATTCATGAAGGTCCACTCAAATATCTGATAACAGCGGGGAAGAAGCTGTTCTTGAATCTGTTCATATGTGTATTCAAACTTTTACATCTTCTGCTTGATGGAAGAGAGTGAAAGAGAGTATAACTGGGGTGGGAGCGGTCTTTGATTATGTTGGTTGCTTTCCTGTGGCAGCTGGAAGTATACACAGAGTCAGTGGATGGAAGGCTGGTTTGTGTGATGGACTGGGCTATGTTCACTACTCTCTGCAGTTTTTTGGAAGTTGCCACAGTAAATTGTGATATATTCAGGCACTGATGGAGGAAGCCCAGGGGGCCACCTGTTCTTCCTACAATTCGTGACAGACTCTGGTACACACAAGGCTGCACTGACCCAAATGAGCATTGCTAAATGTAGTCTGCAACAGACCACAAAGCTCTGACAGATCAACTTAGTATAAAAAGGATTCGGACATTGGAGTTTATCAATGAATCTACAGCCCTTAGAATTCAGTTGAAACTCATGCAAGCTGTTGATAAAAGGCAAGATTCTGAAATGTGAATGCACGTGTTGCAACAGGAAAGAAAAACTCACATCTTGGAACCACAAATCTAAAAGGTTTTGATTTGTAACTATATGCTCCAATTTCAACTCAAATAGCTAATAGAAGCACGGATTCTAGAAGCAGAGTAGGCAAGCCAGTCCTTCAAATCAGCACTACTGTCTCATAGAATCATGGCTGATCCTCTAGCTCAATGCCATTTTCCCATTTTCTCTCTGTACATGGGGATCTTATCGACCCAGCTTCCTCAGAACAGCAATATAAAGGGGAGTGGACTGAAAAATACTGAGGTATTTCATGCAACTACAAAATCAAAACACCGGCTCTGATGTAAACCCAAAACATTAACTGCATCTTCTAATCATGGTAGCATTTGCTTTTGCACTTTTCTGTTTACATTTCATGTGTTTTCTCTCATTTGTTCAGAAGCTGTGTGCATAGACAGTGGTTTGCCAGCAAAACCAAATTGCCCACAATTAGAAAGTTCTACTCCGTGAAGCTAAATTTAGGAGACTAGACCCACACAGGATTTCTAGGAGAAAGCGAGGACTGCAGATGCTGGAAATTAGAGTTGAGAGTGTGGTGCTGAAAATATATAACAAGTCAGGGAGCATCCAAAAGCAGGAGAATCGACATTTCGGGCAAAAGCCCTTCATCAGGAATGAGTACACAGGATTTTGTCCAGTCAACTTTTCAAAATTAAAAAAATGAAATTACAATAAATCATTGTTTATCTTAATCTAACTATTGATTACTAGTTTGGAATTCTGAATCATTTCTTTGCATACTAATAGCACTGGATCGGAATATTAGGTGCATACTGCAGGAAGGAGTTGAATGACCAACCTTCATGGTCGTAATAAATAGCTATTTCTTATGGTGTTAATTTAACCTGACCAAATTACCTAGCTCAGTTATACTACTAGGGTTGCTTTTACATTGCAAGTGAACCACTAGGTCAAATACCTAGACTTCTTGGGCAACTCTACAATGTGACATCATTTTATACCTAAGAATGTAGGAAACCAATGTATGTATATTACATTATTCAAACACATTCCCTCAAACTGATGGCACAATCTTTACAAATCTTTTATAGTGACATCAATGATACGGTTTGAACAAGGATGGAAGAACAATCATGAATTAAAAGAGCAAATTTTGTTTCTTTATAAATGTCCCACAGTGCCTCACATCCAATTAAAGCGTTTTTAAACTGCAATCACTGCTGTAGAGCATGATTCCTGATGATGGGCTTTTGCCTGAAACGTCGATTTTCCTGCTCCTCGGATATTGCCTCACCTGCTGTGCTTTCCCAACATCACTCTGATCTAAACCTCCCTGTAGAGCAGAGAAGCACACAGCAACATCCCATAAAGAGCAAAGTGATCATCAGTAGATCAGGGTTTCCCCAAATGGTGGCTGCAAGATGAGACCTTGAGGTTGAGAGCTCAAGCAGTGGTATTGGTCTTAGAGCTCAAACTGATGCTACAGCTATCAGGCCCCTCTAAATCCGATTTTTTTTTATTCTATTGGCATCCATGGCCTAGCAAAGAGATCGGAGATCTATTTGCTGCTGCAAAGTAAAAATATCAGTGCAAAAGTTGATGTTCCTTCCTTTCAGAAAACCTTCAATTAAATGTGCTGCCACATTGAACTTCCCTATTCAGGAGCTGAAGTTAACTCCCTCCACATGGAGGAGCTAAATCCATCCACCTCCTAATTTTAAATTTAATGTTGACTTCACTCTTTGTGCACCTTCTCTGCAGCTGTAACACTGTGTTCCTCACTCTGCTCTATTACCCTAATGCACTTTGTATGGCATCATCTGCACTCAAAACAAAACTTTTCACCGTAATGCGGTACACGTCAAAATAATAAACCAAATCAAAAGTCAACAACTGAACATTAAGGCAGACTTAAACAGAATCTGGTTAGGTAATGGAATCAAACTGAGATGTAGACGTAAATGTGGAATTTACAACACAAACCACATCAGACAAGATCCTACTAAATGGTAGAGTGGACTCAAGGCACCAAATAGTGTATTTTCACTCTTAATTTGTAATCTCCGATCACTGTAGGAACCGAAATGGGTAAACCTCACCCCTACTCAGAAACTAAAACATCCCCGACTCTTTCCTAATCATAGGAAGTCCAAGGCAAGGGATCAGACCAGGAAAATGTTTGGAAGGCATGGGACCAGATGACCTGTGTTTTAGTGAGATAAAGCAAAACTCTGCAACTGCTGGAGATTGGAGACAATCACAGACATTACTGGAGAAACTCAGCTGGTCTGGCAGAATCTGTAGAGAGAGACAGAGTTAATGTTTCAAGTCTAGCATGAATCATCTTCTTTTTGTCTTAGTGACGTGGCCAAGGAATAAATATTGACCAGGCCATCTGAGATAATATCTTGTTTCTACAAAACTGGATAGAGGCAAGGCACAGAATAGATGGAAAGTCGAGAGCGAGGTCCAATCAGATATGGAAGGAATGCTAGATCAGTCTAGTAGGCGGTGAAGGATAAGGCAAGTGGGAGGCACGGAAAGCTAAATTCTATCTAATTTAAAGCAAAAGGCATAGAACATAGAGCACTGATCAGCATTTAGGAACATGATGTGTTGCAATCACCGAGACATGGTTGACTGAAGTACAGGACTGGCAACTCAACATTCCAAGGTATAGAAAGTTCAGGTGCCGTCAGACAGTGATGGGAGAAGGAGAGACAGAGAGACAGAGAGACAACATTGTATTATTGACAAAGGAAACCATCCCTGCGGTAATGAGGGAGTATGTCCTGGAAAGGTCTTCAATTGAGTTCATCTGGGTAGTGCTTAAAAATACTAAAAAAAAGGTGGTGATTACCTTACTGAGATCATGCTACAGGCCTCCCCATAAGCAGAGGGAGACAGAGGGGCAGATACTTAGGTAAGTGACAGAAAGGTGCGAGATCAAAAGGATTTTAGTTGTCAGGGACTTCAACTTTCCTAAAATTAACTGGAATCACCTCAGTGTGAAACAGGGTGAAAATTTTAAAGTACATCCAGAAGAGGTTTTTGTGTCAATACATAGATAGACCTACTAAAGAAGGGACAGTGCCAGACCTAATCTTAGGGGACTAAGCCAGTCAAGTGGTGAATTGTCAGTAGGTGAGCATTTTGGAGATAGTTACCATAACTCTAAGTTTCAAAACTATTATGGAAATGGATAAGGATTGTGCATAAGTCAAGGGTCTAAACTGGGGGAAGGCAGATTTCAATATCATTAGAGAGGATCTGGTAAACACAGACTGAGAGCAGCTACTTGCTAGTCAGTCTACATTTGAAAAGTGGGACTCTTAAGTAGTGTAGTAAGAATTCAGAGCCAGCGTGTTCCTCCACGAGTGAAGATCAAGGGCAGCAAGTCCAGGGAACCCTGGATGTCAAGGGATAGCAAGAATTTGATAAAGAAAAAGGAGGAAGTATATATCAGGTTCAGCACATTAAAATCAGGGAGGACCTGCAGGAGTATAGAGAGTGAAGAGGGCAAAAGGGCCAATGAAATATTGTTGGCAGATGAGATCAAGAAAAATCCCAACGCTTTTTATAAGTATATTAACAGCAAGGAAAGAGTGGGGCCTATTAGAGACCAAGGGGGTAATCCATATGTGGGCCCAATGAATATTGCCCATCTGTAATCACTGAGCAGGTGGTCACTGTATCTGGGTATATATCAGCTGGGGTGGTGAGGTTTTAGGAGGAGGAGGAGGTGTTTTAGCAGGCATACATCTGCATTAAGTCTCCACAACAGCAACAGGGCAATGTTTTAATGATGTTGGTCAAAGGGACACTCTCACGAGGACATGTGGTGACAACTCAAAGGAAAGCAAAATGCTGCAGATGCTGGAAATCTGAAAGTGCTGGAGAAACGCAGCAGGTCTGGCAGCATCTGTGCAGAGAGAGTTATCATTTCAATTCTGATGTGAACCTTCTTCAGGGTTAACCTTGTTCCTCACTCCATTGATACTGCCAAGTCTGCTGAGTTTCTTCAGCACTTTTAGATATCCAGAGTTATCACCATGTCCTGGCAAAAATTTCCCTTTGACCACTATCATTAAACATTACCCAGTTTGTGGAGAGCTTGCAGTGTACAAAATGGCTGCCAGATTTCCAACATCACCACATCATGTGTCGAGCGTGCTATGTTGCACATAAAGCATTTTGGGATGTAATGAGATTGTGAAGTGTGGAATAAATGCAAGATTTTGTTTACTTCAGTGCACCACAATACTGATGCCTTTGACAGTGGTATTCCATATTCAGACCAGACATTAATCAGAGAGGCACACAGAGAGGCAGGAGCCACTGAATGCCTCCAATTATGTCACTGCTAGGACTGTGCTGAAATCAGTGGCCGAGCAATAAGCAGCCGGAAGGTGGGCCTCATACACAGAGCTGGCTGATGAGCTGCTTCCTTTATCTTCCACCAGATGCTACCCAAAGTTAGGTGGACTGACAGTAGAGATTCCAGTCAAGATTAGAGTGGTGCTGGAAAAGCATAGCAGGTCAGGCAGCATCCAAGGAGCAGAAAAAACAAAATCGACATTTCAAGCAAAAGCCCTTCAACAGGAAACATCCTGATGGGGATTAAAAAAAAATCCATGATAAAACAATAAAGAGCTGCAGATGCTCGAGATGTGAACCAAACAAAAACAGAAAATCAGCAGGTCTGTCAGCATCTCTGGAGAAGTAAAAAAAGATAATGAACTTGAAACATTAACCTTGTTTTTTCTCTCCACACATCCAGCCAAAACCGAGTTTCTCCAGCACTTTGTTTTTGGAAAATAAGCAAAATGGGTTCATCTGAAACCTCAGCTTCTCTGACACAGCAGGCGAAAACAGACAGCCTGAAGAAATGGGCTGCATCGCCTTCACACTTAATACCAGCTTAAGTGAAAGAAATCAAAAGCCCATCACCACTGATCAATCACGGTTTTAAAAACAACACATTTTACTTAAAACAGTGCTTGGAAACCCATCAAAACCCCATTATGAAAATCAACACAGCAACATTTCGCAACGGCGTCAGGAAGAAGATTAAATCAGGAAATGCACATCATTGCTAAAAGCCACATAACTAGATCCATGCCAGATCATTTGCATTCAACAGAATGCACCAAGGTTTCTACAGCATAATCATCCCACCGCAGGCTTGGTTTTTTTTTGCATTAGTATTTCATGCTGTACAGCAACATTAGACAAGACTTCACAATCAGGCGTACTGCTCCGTATAGTGGTATAGCCTTCTGCAGTCACATGCAAAAGCAAAGGGGATCTAGGGAAGGGGCTGGTGGCTCCTCACTGCTGTCCACAGAATTGTATTGTATGTCAGGGCAATCTACCAGAATTGAGCACAGAATGTGGAGACTGGACAATCCCTTACCAAGGATTGTGTAAGAACCTTCTCACATATATCATGAGACCCAGTGAAGCATAAATTTATGTACATTAATCAAACATCAATTCTTCATTTTGTTCCCCAAAAATACCAAATTAATCCAGACATCAGCAAGTCCTGGGTGTAAACGGAGCAGACCGTGGAAGGGAACTGAGGTTTGTTTACATTTTCCAACACGGGATGCAATGATTACTATCCATTCTGAGTTCCAGTGTGAGGAGCACTGAACAAGTGCAGGTCTTAACAATCTTTCAGTCTTCAATTAAATCAGTTAATGATTATATACTGAATCCACATCTCTCTGATGCTACACCACAGCTAGTGTTTGCAACCCAGACTCTGCTAATGGAACTCTTAACATAGACAACGCTTCCCATTGTGGCAACATAATGACTGGCCATCAGCTGGGAGCTAAACAAACCCGACCAGGGACACCAGTGCAAGAATCTCATTTCACTTAACTGAGGCACCTCAACAGATGCTTATCCAACACTGAATGGGATGAATTATTAGGAGTAATTTCACAAACGCACTGCTTCCCAAAATCCAGGCAAAATAACACAAACATTACTTCTTCACTCGTGTAGGCACATTACTAATCCTCACCAAATGGAGAGATGAGCACTATTTAGCTGAGATGAAATGGGGCGACAGGAGGCTCTTGTGAAGAAAAGGCGGTGGATCAGACTCATCAGGCCAAACAGCCTGTAATCTTGTGTATAAATATCTCCTTTCCAAAAGCTCCCACCATATTCTCCGACAACATGAAACACTCTGATCAATTCTGCTTTAACATGCTTTCACTTGTGCACTATTGCCCTCTGTCCATTCTCTCTTCCTCTGTCCAATGATACTTGTGTTTCTGATTATTTTCCTTCTGGAAGGCATAGGTATCCCGATGGGATACAATCGGATTGGTTTTGGCCATCCTTCATCAACCTGTCACCGACCTATTCTTTATCCATGACCCCTGATCCCAGCCAAGGCACCACACACTCTAACCCACAGGAGCTGCTGTGTGGCCAACAGAAACAGGAACACCAGTTGATTTTTTCCCCTCCACACTCAAGGGCTTATTAACATTAATTTCAATGTCCACTTGGCCACCCCGGTAGAGACTCGGGACAGAATGTGAGGAGACCTTCGAAGCCATCACAATCACTGACACACGCATTCACTGAACAAACAAGGCATATGGTGAAGATTAATGGCAAACCAATAAAAAAAAGCAGAGGACAACTAAAAAAGCAGCAGTAAGGGGAGAAGATGAAACACAAGGGCAAGCTAGGTAGCAATACAAAAAGATGACTGCAAGAGTTTTTTTAATAGATAAAAATGTATCAAAGGCAAAAGTGGATGTTGAAACCACTGGAACAGGATGCTGGAGAAGTAGTAATGGGGAACAAATAAATGTCAGAGGAACTGAATAGATATTTTGCATCAATTTTCACACTGGCAGCATTCTAGAACTTCAAGGGAGTCGGGTGCAGGAGTGAGTGTAGTGGCCATCACTAAGGAGAAGGTGAAGAGGTCTGGAGGTGGGTAGATCACCCAGACCAGATGGACTACACCCCAAGGTTTTGAAGGAGATTGTGGAGCATTGGTGGTGGTCTTTTAGGAATCACTGGAGTCAGGGAGGTTCATAGAGGACTGAAAAATGACTAACGTAACACCCCTTTTTCAGAAGAAAGAGTGGCAGAAAACAGGAAATTACAGGCCTTTGTCCGACCTTGGTCATTGGTAAGATGTTGGAGTCCATCAAAGAGGAGATTGCAGAGTACTTGGAAATGCATGGTAAAACCGGACCGAGTCTGCACAGCATTGTCAAGGAGAGGTCATGCCTGAGAAATCTGTTAGAATTCTTTGAGGAGGTAATGAATAAAGAATAGCCAGTGTACATGATCTATATGAATTTCCAAAAGGCCTGTGACCAAGTATCATATAGGAAGCTGCTAAATAAGATAAGAGCTGTGGTGCTACAGGCAAGGTACAGGCATGGATGGAGGATTGGCTGACTGGCAGAACGCAGGGAGTAGGGTAAAAGGGTCTTTTTCAGAATGGCAGCTGATGACTCGTGGAGTTCTGCAAGGAATCTGTGCTGGATCACAACTATTCACAATTATACATTAATGATCTCGACAAAGGAACTGAGGGCACCGTTACTAAGATTGCAGATGACACAAAAATAGATGGAGAGACAGGTAGTGTTTAGGAGATGGGGAGGCTGCAGAAGGACTTGGACAAGCTAGGAGATGGAAACAAATGGAATACAATGTGGGTAAGTGAGAGGTTTTGCACTCTGGTAAGAAGAAGAGGAGTAGACTATTTTCTAAATGGGGAAAGGCATTAAAAATCCTAGTTCAGGATTTTCTTAAAGTTACCACGCAGATTCAATTGGCAGTTAGAAAGGCAAATGCAATGTTACTATTCATTTCAACAGCAGGGATGTACTGCAAAGGATGATGAAGACTCTGGTCAGACCACATTTGTAATAGTAAGAACAGTTTTCGGCCCTGTATCAAAGGAAGGATGAGGAGGCAGCCTTGGAGGGCTCCAGAGGTGGTTTACAAGAATGATCCCCGAGGATAAAGTATTTACCACATAAAGGGGCAGTCAAAAACTCTGGGCCTGTAGTTTAGAAGGATATTTGGGAATCTCACTGAAACGTACCAGAAGACTGATGGGCCATGATAGAACGGAACTGGAGAAGATGTTTCCACTCGTAGGATACCCAAGAACCTGAGGGAACAATCTCAGATTGAAGGGATGATGCTTTTGAACTAAGAGGAGGAATTTCTTCAGCCAGAAGGTGGTGCATCTGTCATTGCCACAAAACGCTGTGGAGGCTAGTTACTGTGTGTATTTAAGACAGAGATAGATAGCTTCTTGATTAGTGAAGGAATCAAGGATTACAGGAAGTGAGGAGAATGGGGTTGCAAAACCTATCAGCCATGATTGAGTGGCACAGCAAACCTGATGGGCTGAATGGCCTATTCTGCTCCTATATCTTATGAATCTGATGGCATTCTGGGCATGGTTGACGAGTTCATTGCTCTAACCAGTCTCAATAATGAGACATCACTGATTTTAAAATTATTGGCAACAGAAATGGGAGGGGGAATAATGATGTTTATGCTGTGAGCGACGATCTGTACTGCCTGAGCAAGGTGGTGAAAACACACTCAATGCAAGCTTTCACACGAGAGCGAAAAACATACTTGAAGGGAAAACATTTGCAGTGCTATGAGGAAAGCAGCAGAGGAGTTGTGATTAATTGGACAGCTGTTTCAAAGAACCAGCAGAGGCAGGATGGGAAGAATGATACACGCGTGTGTGGTTTGGTTTGATAAGAGGGAGTACTATCCGGCTAAAGGGAGTTCGATCCTGCAGCATAGCTTCGCTGAACCAAGGACGGTTGAATAATAATAAAAAACAAAACACGCCACAACACTGGTGCACAGGAAATGCTCAAAGAAATAAAGCAGCTCTAATCGAATCTGAAAGAATAACAAGTGAAGATGATCTCAGAGATTTTGATCAATTGGGCAGAGGGGTGGCAGGTGGAGCTTAAGTTTGGATAAATTGCATTTTGATAACTCCAAACGTGCAAACTCCACACAGTCAGTTCCCACCTCAGGCGACTGACTGTGTGGAGTTTGCACGTTCTCCCCGTGTCTGCGTGGGTTTCCTCCGGGTGCTCCGGTTTCCTCCCACAGTCCAAAGATGTGCGGGTCAGGTGAATTGGCCATGCTAAATTGCCCATAGTGTTAGGTATAGGGGTATGGGTGGGTTGCGCTTCGGCGGGTCGGTGTGGACTTGTTGGGCCGAAGGGCCTGTTTCCACACTGTAAGTAATCTAATCTAATCTAAAATAAAACAAAGAAGGGCAGGACTTATACAATTAATGGTGGGGCCCTGGGTAACACTGTAGAACAGAGAAGCCTAGGGGTTCAGGTACATAATTCTTTGAAATTTGCGTCACAGGTAGGTGGTGGTTAAGGCCGCAATTAGCATGCTTGCAGGTTGTATGGGACATTAGTGAGGCTTCTTCTGGAATGTGGTATGCAGTTCTGGTTGCTCTGTTACAGGAAGGATATTATTAAACTGGAGAGGGTTTAGAAAAGATTTACAAGGATATTGCCAGGATTGGAGGCTTTGAGTTATAAGGAGAGGCTGGGACTTTTTTCATTGGAGCATATGAGTTTGAGGGGTGGCCTTAGTGTTGAGGTTGTAAGGTCATGAGGGGCATTAGATAAGGTGAAGGGTAAGGGTCTTTTCCTTAGGGTGTGGTGAGTTCAAAACTAGGGGGCTTATTTTTAAGGCAAGAGGAGAAAGATTTAAAAAGGACATGAGGGGCAACTTTATTTCACAGAGTGCAGTTTCTGTGTGGAATGAACTGTCAGAGGAAGTGGTGGATGCAAGTCCAGTTTTTTTTTAAAAAAAATGAAATGTGGAGAAGTTCATGAATAAGAAAGGTTTGGAAGGATATGGGCTAGAAACGGGAAGGTGGGATAGTTTAGTTTGGGATCATGGCCTGCATAGACTGGTTGTGACCCAAAGGTCTGTTTCCATACTGGATGTTATAAAATTGGTTATCAACATTTTTGGTATTTGCTAATGGTCTGTTGTAAGTTGGCAGCATTTTCAAGAGGATTCATTTTAAGAATTCAAAGAAACACACAGTCACAGAACGAGGGTGTTAACTGGGGAATACAACTTGTGGATGTGCGGAATTATCGATAACACCACCTCAAGTCGGGTGTTTGTGAAACAGCCAACGCAACAGAATCTTTTCACATCCTCAAACTACAACTTCAAGACAATTAATTACTCATACGACTCAGCAGCTGAGGTTTGCTAAGGAGGGCAATATAAGACAATTTACACCGACTATTAACAAAGTGGTTCATCATAATAAAAGCTCAAGATTGCAAACCAGACCATTATATTTCATGTGCTCCAGTTACATCCTGGTTATTGAATCATCATTTGTAAAGCTTATAAAGCTTTACAACTGGAAAATAAAGAAACGGCGCAAAATGTTACCAGATTCAAGTCATGGGCAAATAATTTCAAACGTGTTTGCCATGAGGTTCGACAGAGTCAAGCATTACTTGCTGCAACAATTTACAACTGCACACATGCTTGTGGGTTCTAACCCTATTCTAAAGACTTGAGTATTAAATGCTGCTTTCTGTGGTACATTGGTAGTGTCTCTAGCTGAAATAGGAGGCCTGGGTTCAAGTCCCAAATGCTCCACAGGGGTGTAATAATATCCCTGACCAGGTTGTTGAGAAAGTATCCAAATCTAGTTTAACAATTCAATAAAATACCGAGTGAGTATTGCACCAGCGTGTCGTCTCCTAGTTGAGTTGCTCTCATGTGGATGGAAGTAATCTCATGACCATTTAATAGAAGAGCAGGGGAGGTTTTGCAGGTGATACCTCTGAGTTTGCTGTCACTAACAGAGATCATGTTTGGAAGGCAAGGTGGGGCATATCTGCAAAGCCATCTCCTGTGCAAGTTCCCAAAAATGGGGACAAACTTCAAAAATTAAGGGAGAATGAACATGGTTCGCAACCAGCACGTAGCTGTGGAATTGCCTAATTTGCGTTCAGGACAGAAAGTCAAAATTATATGCCTATCTAAAGAACCTGGTTACCTGCAGAGATTATCAAAGTGTGCAATGCTTCCAGATCTTACAATACACAATAGAGGACAAGCAGAAGCCAATTCAGGAAACTGTTCAGTACTCCAACTGTGCAAACACAAATAGAAATACTTGAATCGTGAAGGTAAGAAAGATCACAACAATTAAAATGTTAAAAACAAGCAAGAATGCAACACACCTATTAATTGAAAACACCCAAGTTTAAAGACTAGATTAGAAGCTTATACCATATATGATCTGAAAGGATTATCAAACTATCTATAAAATGAGAGTGTGGACAGTATTGGGGAAGACATTTTGAAAATGAGTAACAGAGAGAAGTTGTACAGGCTGGGGCTGTTTTTCCTGGAGTGTCAGATGCTGAGGGGTGACCTTATAAAGGTTTATAAATTCATGAGGGGCATGGATAGGATAAATAGACAAAGTCTTTTCTGTGGAATGGGGGATTCCAGAACTAGAGGACATAGGTTTAGGGTGAGAGGGGAAAAGATATAAAAGAGACCTAAGGGGCAACTTTTTCACACAGAGAGTGGTGCGTGTATGGAATGAGCTGCCAGAGGAAGTGGCAGAAGCTAGTACAATTACAGCATTACAAAGGCATCTGGAATGGTATATGAATAGAAAGGGTTTGGAGGGACATGGGCTGGGTGCTGGCAAATGGGACTAGATTGGGTTGGGATGTCTCGTTGGCATTGTCGAGTCGGACCGAAGGGTCTGTTTCTGTGCTGTACATCGCTATGACTCTATGACCCAGCCAATGTTTACTTCTTAACAATCATCACAAATTATCCAATTGTATATATCATTGCAGGTAGTAAAGTTTACTCTGATCAACTTGATGAGCTATTTTCCAAACAAAAACACTTTCAAAACAAAGTACTTCTTTCTCTTCTGGACGTCTTGAAGCATAGGATCCCTACAGTATGGAAGCAGGCCATTCAGCCCATGGAACCAACACACCAACCTTCCAAACAGCATCCCACCCAGAGCCAGCCCCTACACTACCTTTGCAACCCTGCAATTCCCATGTCTAACCTATATAATCTGCACATCTGGGTGGAAACGGAAACACCCAGAGGAAACCCATGAAGACCCAGTCGTCCGAGGGTGGACTCGAACCCTGGTGCTGTGGGGTAGCAGTGCTAACCACTGGGAAGGCATGTAAAACTCAAAAGAAATACAATACAGTGGCAGTGTGTCATTCAGGAAATCAATGCTACTGTGATAATATACTTGTACTCCTATGTTTATAGTCTAGAGTATGGCTAATGATGGTAGACACTCTAACTCTCCATCCATTACATGGCTGACCAAGAGTCGCTCTTATTCTCACTGATTGATACTTAGCCTGTTAGAAACATTTACAAGTTAACACACAACCTAAGCTGGTGATAGGGAAGCACTCTCCTCGATCTTTAGATTGATTGACCTTTCTTCCCCCACCCCCCCACCCCCCTCACCCCTTTCTTGGCTCGTTGGGATCACGTTGTCTTTGTTCTCAACAGAGTGGACCCATTTCCTCATTTTCATTCCTGCCATTTACACCCATTTTAAATCTCTATTTCTCTTTTTATTATCATTAGCATTCCCTTTGCCTTTTGCTCAAAGCACCCTCACCTTTGTTCCACTTGGTCCTCCTCCCCCTCGGTCAACAGTTTCAGTCCCTTTCGGTCCTGAAGAAATCATATTGGACTGGAATCATTAACTCTGTTTCTCTGTCCAAAGATGCTCTGGAGGTTCTCCAGCACTTTCTGATCTTAATTTTGCATCAATTCCTGGCACTGAGCTCTGACGCTGACCTCAGAAGCAGGGATGCATAACCAGGCCTTCTCTTGTAAATAAATTTACAATGAATACCGTGCATTACTTTTAACAAGAAACCTCTGTGTGACTGGTAGAGGAATATGGGGGCTGGATTGGGAGGGAAGGGGTGGGATAAGCTAGTTCAACAGTAAATGCAGCAGAGGGTCTTGGACAGAAAGCCTGAGAGTCAACCACAGAGGTAAAGAGAGGAATTACACGTAAAACAAACTGCAAGGGCAGAGGAGAACCTATGGAAAGAAGTTAAACAAGCAAATATCACACAGCACAAGAGGCTTCCTGGCAGGGGAATGCTGGGATTATTTGTATTTGGCCTTTATCATAATCTCGGAAAGAGCTGGAGATTAAACGACAATGTTTATATTTCCACATTGAAGTAAATTACTTCAACACATTTCAGTTGAATTACAATTAGTCTGTTGGGCAGTGAGACATTTTTCAGGGCTTTCAGTATGTACTGGCTAAGCTATTAGGGTGTGAAATAGAAAGTCAATTTTATTTCTTCTTGGACATGAAGGCACAAATAGGATTCCAAAAGGTTTGCTGAGAAAGCAGCAGAATTGTAGTAGAATTGCACAATGTACATGTTTCTGTATTCTGCTTTGTGCACACGGCAGGACAGTTTTATTTACTGAAAACACTCAGGAGATACAAAACAAAAAACAAGCCATTCAGTCCATCAATCCATGCTGTTATGTTCTAGCCTATCCTTTATTATTTAACCGTCAGCATGACTATTCTCTTCTCCCTCATATTCTTAACGAGCCTCCTTTTAAATATATCAACACAATTCTTCTCAACTATTTCCTGTAGCGAGTTTCACACACTCTCCATCCACTGTACAAATAACGCTCTCCTAAACTCTGCAATTTTTTTCACGGTTACCTTACATTGTAGAAAATCAGGAGATGTCAATCAGTTACTTAGGTGAGGGGACCAAGTTTAATCAATCCAGGCTTGTTGCCAACACAAAGCTCAGTGAACGGCATGGTGGCACAGTGGTTAGCACTGCTACCTCACAGCGCCAGAGAACCGGGTTCAATTCCCGACTCAGGTGACTGTGTGTGTGGAGTTTGCACAGTCTCCCTGTGTCTGCGTGGGTTTCCTCCCACGATCCAAAGATGTGCACGTTAGGTGAATTGGCCATGCTAAATTGCCTGTAGTGTTACGTGAAGGGGTGAGTGTAGGGGTATGGGTGGGTTGCGCTTCGGCGGGTCGGTGCGGACTTGTTGGGCCGAAGGGCCTGTTTCCACACTGTAAGTAATCTAATCTAATCAAAATATGGGCTACGAGGAGGAAGTGAAACGACTGCAAATAGACCATGACAAGTTGAATGATTGGACAAGGTGGAAGATGAAGTATCAGGTGTCGAAATATTAAATTTTAAAAAGGTGAGAGATTAGAGAATGTTGGCACTCAAATATGGATGCTCTTCTACACAAATCACAAAAATTTAGTATACTACAAAACTGAATCAGGAAACAGTAAAGAAAATGGTGCGCATCCCTTAAGGAGGTTGTATTATATGAAAAAAAAGGAAGTCGTCTAGTCATTAAATAGGGATTTAATCACCGTCCCCAAGGAAGATTGCATTTTCTTTATAGAAAGGGTGCAACAAAAGTTTATCAGATTAAGCCCTAGGGTTAGAGGGCAGTCATTTGAGAAGAGCTTGAGTAGAAGGGGCCTACAATCAACAATTAAACAGAACTCATCGAGAACGATAAATCTTTTATAAGGTTTGACAGGGTAAGGCACTGAGAGGCTCTTTCTCATGGTTGGGAAAACTAGGGTGAGGGACAGTCTTTTAGCACCAACATGATAAAACATATCTCCACTCAGAGGGCTACCAATCTTTGGAATTCTCGACTCCGTTGGGCTGCAGATGTTCATTTAGGTAAAAACAATGACTGCAGATGCTGGAAACCAGATTTTGGATTAGAGGTGCTGGAAGTGCACAGCAGTTCAGGCAACATCCGAGGAGCAGCAAAATCAACGTTTCGAGCAAAAGCGTTCATTGGTTGAGTATAATTAATGCAGAGATTGACAGAATTTTGAACACTAAGGGAATTCAAGGAATTTGATGAGAAGGCAGATGAGTCATGTTTATGTAGAAATTCAGCAGGTTCAATCTTATTCCAGCTCCCCTTTCCTAGATTCTAATATTTAAACTACATCACAAACAGTATTTTAACAATGAGTTAATATTAACATATGCACATCTTCTCCAGGTTGCTGTTTGAAACAATGACCACAACCAATTCACACTGACGTTCATTGCTAACCACAGAGACCAACAAACCAGGCACCCATCACCTCTCACAATACAGGATGCTGGGGAGGGTTTGATAATTGAGCAGGCCCAAACTTCGCACTTGAATGTGCAATTTAGCAAAACTGTAGGCGCAGCAATGAAAAGAAACACAATACAGATAAGAGCTAAAAAGAATGAGCACGTTTTACTGGGAAGATCAAATGTTGCCAACACCAATAGGCAATATTGTGAAGTTGTGTCTTATGCAACATTTTGATAATTAGAATGTTGCACAATTGGTGCAAGGGTGAGGATATTCTACAATATTGTCATCCACTCCCGAAAAAAAGTGGCTATCTCCTGCGTTGTCCTCATATTTATATGTCAACCATTATTGCCGACAAATTCAATACCATCTTGGTGCGCAAACTGACTGTGTGGAGTTTGCACATTCTCCCCGTGTCTGCGTGGGTTACCTCCAAGTGCTCTGGTTTCCTCTCATAGTCCAAAAATGTGCAGGCTAGGTGAATTGGCCACGCTAAATTGCCTGTAGAGTTAGGTGAAGGGGTAAATGTAGGGGAATGGGTCTGGGTGGGTTGCGCTTCAGCGGGTCGGTGTGGACTTGCTGGGCCGAAGGGCCTGTTTTCACACTGTAAGTAATCTAATCTAATCAATGGGCACAGCAGGGGCTGGAGTGCCTGTTTAATCTTTAAAATGATATATTAATTTCAGTTTTGTTTAAATCAATTTTAATGTTTGATTGTTGTAACAGTGCCCCTTGAAAAAAAACATCTAATCTGGTATAATTTGGTTAATTTGTTTTAATTGATTAGGTAAATTTAAAAGAGCTTCCCCATTTTTAATTGGCCTGTTTGCCATGCTCCACTTGCTAAAGCCCCAAGTTTTAGAATATCTTTCCTGTAACTTTCTACCTGACTTCCATCCTCTTTGTTTTCAGTCATCTGACCTATTACAACATTTAAAAAAATATTTGGACAGGTACATGAATATGATGGGTTTAGAGGGATATAGAGTCATAGAGATGTACAGCATGGATACAGACCCTTTGGTCCAACCTGTCCACGCCAACCAGATATCCCAACCCAATCTTGTCCCACTGCCAGCACCCGGCCCATATCCCTCCAAACCCTTCCTATTCATTTACCCATCCAAATGCCTCTTAAATGTTGCAATTGTACTAGCCTCCACCACATCCTCTGGCAGCTCATTCCATACACATACCATCCTCTGTGTGAAGACGTTGCCCCTTAGGTCTCTTTTATATCTTTCCCCTCTCACCCTAAATCTATGCCCTCTTGTTCTGGACTCCCCCACCCCAGGGAAAAGACTTTGTCTATTTATCCTATTCATGCCCCCTCATAATTTTGTAAACCTCTATAAGGTCACCCCTCAGCCTCCAACACTCCAGGGAAAACAGCCCCAGCCTGTTCAACCTCTCCCGATCGCTCAAATCCTCCAACCCTGGCAACATCCTTGTAAATCTTTTCTGAACCATTTCAAGTTTCACAACAACTTTCCGATAGGAAGGAGAGCAGAATTGCACGCAATATTCCAACACCGAAGGGTCTGTATCCATGCTGTACATCTCGATGATTCTATATCCCTCTCTCTAAACTCCCACGTCTGAGAAGAAGCACAAATCACTCTACTAAAGGCCATTATTGCTCCTTCACAATCTACTGCCCCAGAAAATAACACCGTCTCATCCCTCTAAAATGCACTGCCCCAGGTTAGATTAACAATAATGGCTTATATTTTAAGTTTAATCAAGAGATATCTCAGAAAACATATGTTCAAGAAAGAACCTACTCTACCCGCTACTGCAGAGCTTCTGTCAGCCACTTAAAATAATTAACTTATCTGATTCTGTGCTGTGAACTTTGCCCAAACACTTTCTCAAGATCAATTGTGAATTTCACTATTTGTTAATATTCCCAGATGCACTCCGATGTCCAGCAATACATGAATTTAAACAGCAAAGGCAGTAACTGTGCAGGTACCCTGTGGTGTCAGTTTCTTTCTCTCTCTCTCCCCCGCACTGTCCTCACCATGCGCTTCCTTTGTCTGTTCTTCTCCCTTTTAAATCTGCTGTTGTTTTGATTTTTTTTCCCCCAAAGTTCCAAGACAATGCAACAGCATCTAAAACAGTAATTGCTGTTGCTGCTCCTGGAATTCAAAGAAATCACTTCCAGCTAAAATACCTCAAAAAAGGAACAGCTGTTACAGCCAGAAATCTTTCCCGTCCTCCATCTTAGATTACCCAGAATCATATGGGTCAAATGCTGGCAAATAGGACTAGTTCAGGAAATCTAGTTGTGATGGACAAGTTGGGCCAAAGGGTCTGTTTTTTTTCTTCACTGTATGACTCTGTGACCTAGTTTTTTCACTTGTAGCTCACTGTCACTCTGTGCCTTCAGACACTTATTTATATAGCACCTTTAATATTATGCACTGTCTTAATGAACTTCATACAAGTCTTTGTAAGTTTTTTTTAAATAAAGAGTCATAGAGATGTACAGGATGGAAACAGAGCCCTCAGTCCAACCTGTCCATACCAACTAGATATCCTAAATTAATCTAGTCCCTTTTGCCAATATTTGGCCCAAATCCCTCCAAACCCTTCCTATTTATATACCCATCCAGATGTCTTTTAAATGTAATTTTACCAGTCTCCACCACTTCATCTGACAGCTCATTCCATACACGTACTGTCCTGTGTGAAAACGTTGCTCCTAGGGCCCCTTTTAAATCTTTGCCCTCTCACCTTAAACCTATGCTTTCCAGTCTTAGACTCCTTCACCATGGAGGAAGAGATCTTGGCTATTCACCCTACTTATACCCCTCATGATTTTATCAATCTTTATAAGGTCACCCCCTCAGCCTCTGATACTCCAGTGAAAATAGCTCCAGTGGTATTCAGCCTCTCCCAAGAGATCAAACCCTCCAACCCTGGCAGCATCTTTGTAAATCTTTTCTGAACCCTTTCAAGTTTCACAACATCCTCCTTTTAGCAGGGAGACCAGAACTGAATGCAGAATTTCAAAAGTGTACAGCTGTAATATGACCTTCCAATTCCTATACTCAATACACTGACCAATAAAGCATACCAAACATTTTATTCACTATCCTGTCTACCTGCGACTCCACTTTCATGTTTCTGTGCATCTGCATCCTTAGGCCTCTTATTTTTGGGGTTTTCTTTCCCGAACTGTCATGCACGTGCTCATACATCCAACTATAGACAAGAATATATAGCCTATTCGCCTCTCCTTTGCTATATTGGAAGTATTTATAAAAAGAGCCATCAGATCTTTTGTATCAACAAACAACACCTCAACTTTCCATCTCATGCAAAGCAGGAAACTTCCCATACACTCTTAAATGTTGGGCACAAATGCCTAGAGTTGGATTTGTACACAAGCCTTCAGAGCCAAAGGCAAGTGTATTACCCACTGGGTCACAGCTGACACTACAATGAATTCAACTGATATAGCTGTTGGGAAAGGCTGTAAGGTAACTCAAAATAGTCTCAGTTTCAATATTGTTTGAAGGCATGATTAAATCAACTGAAAAATTACACAGTTTTTTAAAGAAAGTTTTACTGTTGGGTCTCTCAAATCATAAAATTCTGCTCCAATTTAAAATTTTAAACATTCTTCACAAAAACAGGGTTTTTTTTTAGAAACAGCTAACTGCAGGATGCTATGCAGACATTGTTCCAGTGGCCTTTCCAAGAAAGGGCCAGAACTTGCTAGAACTTGATACAAGTCAGTTTTTCCATCTTCCTGTTCCTTCAGTCTTTTTAATTCTACAGCCGGTATTGGAACATTCAAGGACACCAAACCTGTTACTGAAGAAGAGCAATGTACATTCTTATAGCGCCTTTCACAACCTGAGGATGCCCCAAAGTACGTAATAATGTACTCTTTCAAGTGATTTCATTGATGCCATGTATGAAACTCAGGAGGCAACTTGTGTAAAGTAACCTATCATAAAGCACCCAGAAAATGCGTTTTAGTGAAGTTAATTAAGAGATAAATGTTGGCCACGGCTCAAGATGGAATCCTCAGTTGAATGACTCATCTATAAGGCAGAACATCTGATAGTGAGCATCTCACCAATTTTACTGTGCATTGTCACCCAGAATTACATACTCTCGTCTCTCAAATGAGGTTTGCATTCACAACTACTGACCAAGATATGAACGTTCCACAGTTGGCATAAGGTGCAAACCATAAAGTGATGTAAATCACAACACAATTGCAAAAGGCAAGTTCACCAATAATTTAAATCACACAATTACTGTGACATGCAAAAATCACAGCCAATGTTATCCAACAGTGAACAAGTAAACATAAACGGAGGCCGCTGGAAAAGCTCAGCGGGTCTGACAGCATCTGCGAAGAGAAATCAAAGTGAACATTTCGAGTCAGAAGCAAGGAAGGGTCACCAAACCCAAAACATTAATTTTGGTTGCTCTTCTCAGATGCTGCCAGACCTGCCGAGATTTTCCATCAACCTCAGTTTTCATTTCGGTAAATACAAATAGTACATCAAATGGCTATTACATTTTGAGTCCAATGTTAAAAATCACACAACACCAGGTTATAGTCCAACAGGTTTAATTGGAAGCCTACTAGCTTTCAGAGTGACGCTCCTGCATCAGGTGATAGTGGAGGGCTCGATCGTAACACAGAATTTATAGCAAAGATTTGCAGTGTGATGTAACTGAAATTATACTTCGAAAAATTGATTGTCTGTTAAGCCTTTCATCTGTTAGAATACAGTGATAGTTTCACTTCTTTCATGTGTAAATCACAAAACCCTTTTTTTTTAAAAAGTTGAATACTCAAAGGCTAGGACAACGGATGAATGGACACCGCACAATCAACAGACAGGAGGGTTCCCTCCTAGTTGGGGAACACTTCAGTGGTCGAGGGCATTCAGCCTCGGACCTTCGGGTGACCATCCTCCAAGGTGGACTTCAGGACAGGCAGCAGAGGAAAGTGGCCGAGCAGAGGCTGATAGCTAAGTTCGGTACCCATAGGGAGGGTTCATGTCACATTACCATTGCACTATACACACACACAAATATACTCGGACACGGACACACGGACGGACACACGGACGGACACACGGACGGACACACGGACGGACACAGGTACACAGGTACACAGGGACAGGTAAACAGACACCCACACACACCCGTATAGACACACACAGTCCCACACTCTCACATGCATCCCCTCACAGACTTAAGACACTCTGCACTCACTACACACGCACACTTTCTCAAACTCACAACCCCCACCTCAGACAGACAGACACACACACACACACACACACACACACACAGACAAAGACCCACATGCGCACACATTTTGTGGGGTGAATTTGTACTTGCAGAGTTACATTGCACTTTGCTCAAAAACTGCATGCATTCATGTAGAACTCTGAGCTCAAACACTGCATGAATTTATGTAAAACTCTGTTATCTCACTTTTTAGATTAGAATCAATCTAAACATCAGGTCATAGACAGAGAACACAGGGGGCTAACACCTTCAACATATTGTCTAGCTATCACCATTGTTAACAGCTAACCCGAGAATGCAACTTTAAAAAAAAGGGTTTTGTGATTTACACATGAAAGAAGAAGTGAAACTATTACTGTATTCTAACAGATGAAAGGCTTAACAGTCAATTTTTCAATGTATAATTTGAGTTACATCACACTGCAAATTTTTGCTATAAATTCTGTGTTACGATCGAGCCCTCCACAATCACCTGAAGGAGCGTCGCTCCGAAAGCTAGTGTGCTTCCAATTAAACCTGTTGGACTATAACCTGGTGTCGTATGATTTTTAACTTTGTACACCCCAGTCCAACACCGGCATCTCCAAATCATGAGTCCAATGTTGGGCTGGAGGGGGTAGTGGGTAATGCTGTCCAATATTTTACTGAATGTACCCAGTCTTATTGATTAATGAATTGGTTCTTTAAGATTGCATCGCTGCTCCTTTGTTTAACACATATCAAAGCAATTTGTGCCGCTAATGAAGTTTTAAAAAATCTTTTCATATCCCTCCTTGTTCCAAGCTAAAACAGATTGTCAAACAGAAACCCAAGTCAGGCTCAGTGACAAACAGCAATTACAATCTCATGTCCTGAAAAAACACAGAAACTGGTCAGATTCCTTTCTCTGTAGAGATGTAACTTGTCAATACTAAGACAACACTTACAAACCATTACTTTCGAGTACAGCTTTAACTCAACTATCAACTGTTACAAAAGGTAACAGTATGACAACTGCTTGATACAAAACTAGGAATGGGTTAACGCTGAACTCTGAAAGGAAAAATCTCGAAGAGATGGCCATATCACAGTTACCAGTTGATCACAATTACTAGTCAATTCCAGGTACTCTATTGCTCAAAACTATATTCTATTTAAAAAGTCTGGCAACTGGAAGCGCTTTTTAAAAATATTTTAAGTTGAGGGGCAGGGGCAAATGCATTGTACTGCTCGAGTGTTGATGCTGAAGTGCGTAGTAACAGAAGTGTTTCTCCCTGCAGGTAGGCGCTACCACAATATAACCAGCAGCTGGATCTGCACTCCCCAAGCAAACAGGAAGAAACTTCGGGAGGAAGGCAATATAAACTCCTGGATCGAGGAAGGGACATCTGACAGAGTGGAGGGGTTGGGGGGTAATCCTATCTGAGACACTGGGTGGGAGGGTAATCCTGACTGAGGGACTGGAGGGGTGGGGTGGTAATCCTGTCTGAGACACTAGAGGGGTGGGGGTGGGTAATCCTGTCTGAGACACTGGAGGGGTGAATCCTGTCTGACAGGCTGGAGGGGTGGGGGGTGCGAGGGTAATCCTGTTTTACAGACTGGAGGGGTGGGGGGTGCGAGGGTAATCCTGTCTTACAGACTGGAGGGGTGGGGGTTAATCCTGTCTAAGGGACTGGAAGGGTAGGGGGTAATGCTGTCTAAGGGACTAGAGTGAGTGGGGGGTAATCCTGTTTTACAGACTGGAGGGGTGGGGTCTAAGGGACTGGAGGAGTGGGTGGGGGGTAATCCTGTCTGAACAGAAACCCTCCCTCCATCAGCGAGCTGAGCTCTTAGAGCACAGACCAGACCAAATCTCCTGGAGGTTTTACTGATTAAAAAGAAGAAAAAAATAAAAATAGAGGGAGAGAGAAATGGGGGAGACTTAAGTGACTCACCGGGCTCCGGCGTTTCAGGGTGATGTTCTTCCAGAGGAGGAGATGTAGCTGGTGGAGGAAGCCCATGGCTGCTGTGTCTCTCTGAGTCTCTGTGTTTGTGTCTCTCTGAGTGTGTGTCTGTGTGTGTGTGTCTGAGTGTTTGTGTCTCTCTCTGTTTCTGTGTGTGTGTGTGTCTCTCTGTGTGTATGTCTGAGTGTCTGTCTCTGTGTGTGTCTCTCTCTATGTCTGTGTGTGTCTCTCTCTCTATGTCTGTGTGTGTGTGTGTGTGTCTCTCTCTCTGTGTCTGTCTGTCTGTGTGTGTGTGTCTCTCTCTCTGTGTCTGTCTGTCTGTCTGTGTGTGTGTGTCTCTGTCTGTCTGTCTGTGTGTGTGTGTCTCTCTCTCTGTGTGTGTGTGTCTCTCTCTCTGTGTCTGTCTGTCTGTCTGTCTGTCTGTCTGTGTGTGTGTGTGTGTCTCTGTCTGTCTGTCTGTGTGTGTGTGTCTCTCTCTCTGTGTCTGTCTGTCTGTGTGTCTGTGTGTGTGTCTCTGTCTGTCTGTGTGTGTGTCTCTGTCTGTCTGTCTGTGTGTGTGTGTGTGTGTGTGTCTCTCTCTGTGCCTGTGTGAGTGAGAGGCTGCGGACAGCGGAAGGTGAGCAGCGCCTCCCCGCTCACTCTCCGCCCGGACTCCGCTCACTGGAGGCGGTGGCGGTGCTCCCGCAGCCCCGGGGCTGCAACATCCTCAGCATCTCCCCCACCTCCTGCTCCTGCAGCTTTAAACCTCCCCGTGCACCCCCTCCCCAAAAACAAACAAACCAACAAACCGGGGGTGGGGGGGGGAAACAAAGACAACAAGCAGAAGGCAGGCGGCTGCAATGGGACCGCCGCGCGTCCCCGCCAGCGCGCTCGCTCCCGTCTCTGTCCCCTCCACCCCGCCGTCACTCACTGGGGGTGCGCGCCCCCGTCACTCGCTGACGGTCCGCGTTCCCACAGCGCGCGCGCGCGTGCCCCCCGTCATTCCTCGTCCCCGTTGTGCTCGTGCACCCTGGGTCAGGCTCAGCATCTCGGCGAGTGTCGCTTGTTTCTCATCAGAGTGAATTGTTTCCTCTCTGCGTGGTCATGTACGTGTGTGTTTGTGTACACCTCCCAGTGCATTATTCGTGCTCGTATATAGAGAAAAACCTTACATTTATATAGCACCCTTCACAACCCGTTGGCAATCTGTTGGACAGAAAATGAAATACTTTTGAAGTGTACAATTTGGAGGTGCCAGTGTTGGACAAAGTTAAAAATTTGATTGGATTCCCTACAGTGTGGAAACAGGCCCTTCAGCCCAACAAACACCAACCCTGATAAGAGTAACTCACCCCCACTATATTTACCTCTGACTAATCCACCTAGCACTCCAGGTAATCTCACATGGCCTACACATCTTTTGACTATGGGAGGAATCCAGAGCAAACCCACACAGACACAGGGAGAATGTGCAAACTCCACACAGATAGTTGCCCAAGGCAGGATTTGAACCCAAGTCTCTGGCACTGTGAGGCATCAGTACTAACCACTGAGCCACCCTCTCACTGAAAGTTATACATCACCAGGTTATAGTTCAACAGGTTTAATTGGAAGCACTAGCTTTCTGATGACTAGCTCCACGGCCACCTGATGAAGGAGCAGCGCTCCGAAAGCTAGTGCTTCCAAATAAACCTGTTGTACTATAACCTGGTGTTGTGTGATTTTTAATTTTGATTGGTAGTCATTGTTATGATGTAGGAAATACAGCCAGGAATATTGCTCACAGCAAGCTCACAGAAACAAGAACATGGTTATGATCAATAAACGTGTTCTTTTTGCAATTAAGTGATAATGCCTCTGGTCTTGAGAAATATGGCCCTAAGATATTGTAATTTTACTGGAGACAGCAAACAAGACTTTAGTTTAATGTCTTATTTGAAATGCATCAGCCTTAATACTAGCTTAGAATGGGAACTTTGATTTTGGTGCCAAGGTTCTGGAGTGGGACCTGAGCAGAAAATCTTATGACTCAGAGGCAAATGTGCTTCCAAATGAGCTGCAACACATATGTGTGTGCATAGCCTTAAGTGTAAATGTGTTTATACAAGTGCACATCATCGTATATGTCTCAAGTGTTTCTACAAATGTATATATGTGAGCATATGTATGAATGAGCATAATAGAGAACTAGAGTACCCAATAGCGACTACACCTTCACTCACACCACTGTGAGAGAATTAGCAGTTCACAGATAGGTCTTACTGTCCACCAGAAGTCTGCAACTAATGAGTACAATCTTCCTAACATTTCCATCTGCAAAGTAGTTCCAAGATTGACATATGAATACATGAATTAATTATTGTGGCAGAATCAAATTTAATTTCAAAAAATATACTTTGTTCATAACATTTGTAAAAGTATATTACAAAACATTTCAACTTGAAAATTGTAGAAAGGATAATAAATTCAACTCATCTCCGTACAGCATGTTCTATCCTTGGACATCAGAATGCAATTGTAATGTTCTGAATATTTACATATCCATTCAATATCAACCATATAGTCTGAGAGCAAATCATTTCAGATTGAAAATTACAGAAAGTACAGTCAAATTAAACTTATTTCAAATTTTCCAGAAAAAAAAATGAAATGCTGAAAATGCATTGCTGATTAGGCAATATCTGTAAAGATATGTCAAGGTTTTGGGGTGGAAATTGTTCTTCAATTTAAAGTTGCACCCTAAAACAACCACATTTTCTACCTTTCAGCTAAATGAATAGCTGATTTATTCGGAGGTTTCAAATTTTCTCACTGATCCCTACCACTGGCAATTTTGCTTGTTAGCCCTCCAGAGAGGTTTTGAGGGATGATACCATGAACAGATTTAAACAGAGAGGTGAATATTTTCAATTGAAAGTTTTAAATGTAAAATTTAATTAAAACCAGAGTAGTTGATGTAAATTTTATGTGGCTGGCTTTTGTTTGAGATATGATACATAGAACATAGAACATAGAAAAATACAGCGCAGTACAGGCCCTCTGGCCCTCGTTGTTGCACCAACCCAAGCCCACCTAACCTACACTAGCCCACTATCCTCCATATACCTATCCAATGCCCGCTTAAATGCCCATAAAGAGGGAGAGTCCACCACTGGCAGGGCATTACATGAACTCACAACTCGCTGAGTAAAGAATCTACCCCTAACATCTGTCCTATACCTACCACCCCTTAATTTAAAGCTATAAATGCAGCAGAGATTTGGATAAGTTGAAGCTTACAAAGGTTGAGGTTGGATAGTAGACCTGGAGCATATTGGAGTGGGGAAGTCTGTAGTTGACAAAAGTATTCATGAGGGTCTTGCTCAAAGGTAAACTTGCTCTGTGCCAAGGTGAAAGATTTCCTAAGTTCTCCTTTCAATGTTCTTGACTGCATTTTGGCAAGACAAATCAGGTCAGGACTTATACACTTAACAGTTGGTGTCCTGGGGAGTGTTGCTGAGCAAAGAAATATTGGAGTGCAGGGTCATATTTCCTTGAAAGTGGAGTCCCAAATAAACAGGGTAGTGAAGAAGGTGTTTGGTACGCTTGCGTTTATTGGTCAGTGCATTGAATATAGGAGTTGGGAGGTTATGTTGCGGCTGCACAGGACATTGGTTAGGCCACTTTTGGAATATTGTATTCAATTCTTGTCCCCCTGCCATAGGAAAGATGTTGTGAAACTTGAAAGGGCTCAGAAAAGATTTACAAGAATGTTGCCAGGGTTGGAGGGTTTGAGTTACAGAGAGTGGCTGAATAGGCTGGGACTGTTTTCCCTGGAATGTTGGAGACTAAGGAGTGTCTCTGACTATTGTATTCCCAAGTAAGGGCAGCCCCAATGAGATGTCTGTTGAGGATAAGATTGGGGAGGATAGCGTGATTAAGGACTGAAAGCTGCAAGATAATGATTCATATGAGGAGTGATTGTGAACCATAGTCAAAATCACACAGGATACAATATTTGATTTTGATCAGAGTTACTTCATAGCGTCAGAGAGTTGTACAGCACAGAAACAGACCCTTCGGTCCAACTTCTCCATGCTAACCAGATATCCTAAATTAATCTAGTCCCATTAGGCCCAAATCCTTTGGAATTCTTCCTATTCATATACCCATCCAGATGCCTTTTAAATGTAGTAATTGCATCAGCCTCCACCACTTTCTCTATCAGCTCATTCCATACATGCATCACTCTCTACATGAAAAACTTGCCCCTTAGGACACTTCGAAATCTTTCCCCGCTAACCTTAAACTTATGCCTTCTCATTTTGGACTCCCCAGGTAAAAGGCTTTGACTATTCACCCTATCCATGCCCCACACAATTTTATAAATCTCTGTGAGGCCACCCCTTAGCCCTGACCTACCAGGGAAAATAACCCCAGCCTATGCAACCTCTCCCTATAGCTTAAACCCTCCAATCCCGGCAACATCCTTGTAAACCTTTTCTGCAGCCTTTCAAGTTTAACAACATCTTTCCTACAGCAGCCCTGCATCAAGTTAGAAACCCAATGAAGAAAGAAAGACTCTATGTAACAAAGATTTTCATGGTCATGGGTTATTTCAAAGAACTCTCCACCTAGTGAAGTACTTTCAAAGTGGATTCACTGTTGCAAAGTGGGAAACATGCTGCATTTGCACACAGCAAGATTTCATAAGGAGCAATTAGCTAATGGCCAAATCAATGTGTTTGAGTGATGCTGGCTCAGGGATAAATATTGGCCAGAGCCCCAGGGAGAGTGAGCTGGGTGGTATTCAAAACTGTGCAATGGTATAATTTCCAATCGCTTAAGAGGGCCGGAGTTTAACACGGATTTGGGGAAATCGGTCACAAATTTGGAAGGCAACACCACAGTCGAAGAGTTTGAAGGGGTTAAGAAAAAGGTTGGTGGTTGGGTTTGCAAGGAGAGATAAATCAAGTGTTTTGAGGAGGGGATGATGACAGCAACTTTGAAATTGAACATTCCATGTTTTATATGAAGATAATCAATATTTTATTTGTTAAATGTACCCATAGTATTCCTTTTGTGTATCATGATGTAAGATATACTCAGTGAGCCTTAATCTTCTTCTCTGATGTAGCCACCCAGAATTCACACTATGTGGAAGCACACCATTCAGCCCATCAAGTCTACACCAACCCTCCAAAGAGCACCCCACCACCATATCCCTGTATTACTCATGGCTAATCCTCCTAGCCTGCACATTCCTGAACACTATGGACAATTTAGCATGGCCAATTCACCTAACTTGCACATCTTTGGACTGTGGGAGGAAACTGGAGCACCCGGAGGGAATGCACACAGACACAGTGCGAGTGTGCAAACTCCACGCAGATAGTTACTTAAAAGTGGAATCAAACCCAGGTGCCTGGTGTTGTGAGGTAGTAGTGCTAACCACTGAGCCACTATGCTGTCAACATATCTGTTTATTTTTATAAATTATTCCTCTCCATTTTCTCCAAAACGTTGTTGTTATTTGTGGGAGTGTCATCATGGAAAGCAAGAGATTTAAAAGACATATCTTATATCAAGGTAAATGATCCTTAATTTACATTTGAAGAAGTTGCTTTCGAGATTAAACAGATGTTTTAGTTTCTTCTCCAGAAGCATCTTCACTTTCCTTTGTTGCCTGTCAGCTATTCCACTGTTCATTCATAAACAAGAATATTCATGTTGAATCATAGAATACTTACAACACAGAGGAGCTCTCTTGGCCCACTCAAACTGTACCACTTTAATTTGTACTGCAATGAAAAGAAATAGTGAGCTTCCAGAAATTTTTCCAAGATGTGCATTTTCGGAGCATAATCTGAAATTGCTGGTAAAAACTCAGCAGGTCCGGCAGCATCTGGGTTCTGAAGAAGAGTCACTGATACCCAAGACTTTAATTCTGTTTTTTGCCCACAGATGCTGGAAATCAGAAACAAAAACAGAAGTTGCTGGAAAAAGATCAGCAACTCTGGCACATCTGTGGACTGAAAACAGAATTAAGGTCTTGGGTTCCAATCCCCCCTCTTCAGAACCCAGATGCTGCCAGACCTGCTGAGTTTTTTTTTCCCAGCAACTTCCATTTTTGTGTCTGATTTCCAGCATCTGCAGTTTTCTCTTTAGTGCATTTCTGCAGGACTTTCAAGTTCAGATGTTCAATGACAATTTAACTAATACTACTCTCTCGCACAGGTGGATTTGAAAGAATTTTAAAATACATACCAATAATTCAAAAAGTATGAGGAGAACTGAAGGAATCTTTATTAAACACATAACAATTTGTGGTTCTCGATAAAAAGAACAGTCTCAATAGTTGACATATCTTTAGGTGCAGAATAATTTTCCAAGATACAGGCAATTTTAATTTCAATCCAACTGAAATGTCATGAAGATGCCAGAATAGAATGGGATGGCATTTTTTAATTACTTCTTGTTATCCATCTGAAATTCAGGGTGGTTTCAATTTAACTTGTATGAAGCCATTCAAGCACTTCCCATTACTGAACATTATTAAATAATTCCCGCTGGAAAACGCACACACGTCGAATAAGGACAGGTTTAGAGCTGGTCATGATGCTCCTCTATACAATAATCTGATTCAGGTCACATATATGTATTTCTTCCTTGTCAATGAGGTCCAGGAGAAAGTGAGGACTGCAGATGCTGGAGATCAGAGCTGAAAATGTGTTGCTGGAAAAGCGCAGCAGGTCAGGCAGCATCCTAGGAGAAGGAGAATCGACGTTTCGGGCATGAGCCCTTCTTCAGGAATGAGGTCCAGGAAATGCGGGTATGGAGTAATAACCAACTGATGGTTGGTTAGATGCACTGAATGGTATCCTGTTCTGTAACCATTCCATGATTCATTCTATTTGGAACTGAAGATGCCATCAAGAGTGGAAATGAGTGAAGGAGGAAGTGCTTAATTTCTAGTCTCAGCTCTCCAGTAGCAGTTATAGAGACAGAGCGTGGACTGAATGAACCATCACTGTAAACTGTATGTTATTTAAAATAATTGAAATAGCAAATATATACTTCGCCTCAATCAGAGTGTTCTAATTTGGCCTCTACGGTGCAGAAGTAAACAGCAATGATTGCTTCAAGCAACAGCAACTGAAGATAAAAAGATTGTGTCAGGGCAGTATGGTGGCTCAGTGGTTTGTACTGCTACCTAACAGTGCCAGGGATTGGGGTTCAATTACACCCTCAGG
Source organism: Hemiscyllium ocellatum (assembly GCF_020745735.1). NCBI lineage: Eukaryota > Metazoa > Chordata > Chondrichthyes > Orectolobiformes > Hemiscylliidae > Hemiscyllium > Hemiscyllium ocellatum. The sequence continues at coordinate 25,791,786 of NC_083421.1, read as the reverse complement.
TGGCTGCCTGTATAGAATGTGTACATTCTCCCCATGTCTGTATGGGCTTCATCTAAGTGCTCGGTTTCTTCCCACAGTTCAAAAGTTTGTAGGTTAGGTGGATTGCCCGTGGGAAATGCAGTGTTACAGGGACGGTGGGATACCCTTCAAAAGGTTGGTGTTGATTTGCTGGGCTGAATGGCCTGATTCTGCACTGTAGGGATCTATGGAAATAAAGTCTGGATTTTTTGATGGAAAGACAAATGTAAGGTGAGTTTTCAACATTATGAAAAGTATAAGAAAGAAAATGAATGGATATAAATTTTGTTCACAATGGTGAAGGGTTCAAAGAACAAATTACACCTTAAACTTTATATTTTCTTAGTTCATTTTCTTTTAATAGTTTCATCATCAATCCAGAGATACTTTTTCATACCTCTGTTTATCATCACCAAATCTCCTGTGTAACTTTATTTTAACTTTTTTTTCTCCATGACCAAATTACTTGTGTTTTTCCTTAACAAAAAAATTTACAAGCACTGTACACTGGGGGCAGTCAAACAAAAACGGGTGGGGCAAGATGTGACACAGGTAGTAAATTAGAATGGAGTTGGTTGGGGGAAACTTTAAACTTTAAGAAGGTAGAGTTAACAAGGGACATTTGACATCGTAGGTGATGCATAGGCAGAAGTGGGTACTGCAGGTGTTGGAGATTAGAGTCAAGATCAGAGTGGTGCTGGAAAAGCACAGCAGGTCAAGCAGCATCCGAGGAGCAGGAAAATCAACGTTTCGGGCAAAAACCCTTCATCAGAAAAGGGCTTTTGTCCGAAACGTCGATTTTTTTGCTCTTCGGATGCTGACTGACCTGCTGTGCTTTTCCAGCACGACTCTGATCTTGACTCATAGGTGATGCAGTCTAGCTATTAACAAATAACTACAATTCCACATGTTACAAAAAAAGGACCATTAACCATCTATTGATGGAGGACTTTTGGATTACAATTTAGCTCAATGCAAAAAACTAAAAGTAAAAACGATTATTTGGACTTCAAAGATCAATCTTGAATGGACACATTCCTGCATACATGGTATTTTCAGAGTAGTTCAGAAAATGTTTTCAAACTGTTTTCTGTTGGAGAAGTAGTTTACAACTAATTGTATAGTGAGAAAAATATACACAACTGTGATCAATATATTAAACTGAAAGATAGTGATGATATGATACATGAGAATACTTCTCAGTGCGTATGATATTTGAAAAGGAAAAAAACGTAATTACACATGTATCAAATTATCAAGATTTTTTCTGTACAATTTAATGTTTACTGCATCAATTTAGGAAGGGATTAGATTTTGGCAAGAATTGATTCATGGTTTTTAAACCAAAGCGAAGAATCAATAAATTGGCTGTAAGATGGTATTATGCAGCAAACTTGGACAGAAGAAACAGAACAGACAAATTTAAGGTGACTTGATCTCAGCAATAGCTCATATCTAAGAAATAAACCTGCTGTTTTAGTGTAATTTGTCCTGGCACTGATGAAGTATTCAGAGGGATTGGGCGGATTCCTGATTTAGAAACGGGTAGAGGCATGTGGTTTTAGAATTGGAACGAAAAAATGGCACCTTTGGAATCTGTTAGGTGAGGGTCCAGAGGAAAGAAAGAAGTGAAGAAATGTTTCAACAGCCATTAAACTAAAGCACAGACAAGAGATTGCTTATGAACCTCTTCTCAGCAACGTCGTGAACTCCTGGCCTCAAAGCGTACCCAACATGGCAATCTATCGGCCTGACATGGTCTCTCAGCCTAGTGTTGCCTCAGTGTGGACTTCAAGGCTCAAGATAATTCAAGAGCAATCCTCCAGCCTCGAGAGTCTTGAGGTGAAGCCAGAGTGATCTGGAGTCAAGGCCTGGGCGGACTGGAGGGTAGGTGCCAGGCTTGGAAGGGCTGAACATTTTATTTTGTTTTTTTTCTAATTTGTTACTAAGATTTATAATGCTGGACTGCAATGTGAAAAAAGATAGTCTTTGTGATGGAGAGCAATTAGGATTACAAGCTCGGCTCGGGATCAAACAAGGAATCAAGGTTGCAAGTAGTTTGGTTCTCCTTGACTCAATGGAATTACGAGTGGAAAACACAACCTACAGCACGAGCTAAGGGCAATGGTCTTTATCTTCTCAGTTTTTAATTGCAACAGCTCACCAATTGGTTGTTGAACTAGCAGTTCAGAGATAATGAAGGGGTCAAGAGAGGTAGGTGGTGAAGTAGAGCTGGATTTCAGTCAACGTACATGCAAAATAGAAGTTTAGACCCATAAATGATTTTACTAAGCAAACAGGATCCACATTTTATTTGGAAAGTTAACAGAACGATAAGGAAAGAAAGGGCAGTTGACCAATAGGATAGCCCCTCCATAGGAACAGCATAGACATGATGGGTAGAATGATCTCTTTCTGTTCTGGAATCTTCTGTTGTTGAGAATCAGGAGAGGCCAAGGACATATCTCTGAGCATCCAAATTTTAATGCTGCTTGCTTAGAAGCACACGCTGTTGCAGGAGTGGCTGGCTCTGACTGGGTAAGGAATGCACAGTCTCACACAGGGGGAAAGGCAAGAAGAAAGCTCAAAACTACACTGCTGATCACCTTCGCAGATAATATCAGTAGTAACGTCAAATAGGGTAGGGTCGGTGCCGTGTCTGTCCACTTTGTTTATCCTCCAGTCAAATCGCAACCATTCTCTTAAAAGATCTTGGTGCTGAGATCAGAGTAAAAAGAGCTCCATACAATGGCTGAAACATGAAACTACAGCAATAAAAAAATTATATTCAATACTGCACTTCAACATCAAAACACCCCTTCTGGACTCAAAGCATAAATACAATCATCACTATTATCAAAATAACAACTTTAAAAATTGTCCAAATTGAATCCATGCAAAGGGATATTAAAATGAGAATGTTGAACTGAATTGGAACATTAGCCCAGAAGACACATGATCCTGCCACATCTGAACGTTGAACTTTGAAGAATAACTTGAGAAACTTCAGAAATCCTTGAAAGGACACAGCTGGGAAGGAGGCAGATTTAATTTTGATGCTAAAATTTCTTCGGAATGATCTACTCATGGAATGGGTTTCCACTTTAGTGGGGGCAGAAAAATGCTCAGTAATATTTTGCAAACAGCACAACATGACCTCCCAACTCCTGTACTCAACACTCTGGACAATAAAGGAAAGCAAACCAAATACCTTCTTCACTATCCTATCGACCTGTGACTCCACTATCAAGGAACTATGTACCTGCACTCCAAGGTCTCTTTGTTCAACAACACTCCCTAGGACCTTACCATTAAGTGTAAAGTCCTGCTAAGATTTGTTTTCCCAAATGCAGCATCCAGAATATTAAGTTATTAGGTGAAATGGGATAAACTGGTTTCCCTGTTTTATTCACATGACTCCACAATTGGTTGCAACAGGTTAATTTTAAAAAGCTGCCTCCCCTTTTGGATACCTTTCTCCCACATACAAATGTCGTAATTTTGGTTTTAAAAAGGAGCCAATTAATACTTGAATTAAAAAGATAAAATCATTATATTGATTACTGATTAGGAGAAGAAATACTAACAGATACACAAGAAGTGGAAACATAAAGGTAAAAGTAAAAGGAGAGATAACATAGACCAGCTCTGAATTGTTTGTGAAGAGCAGGTAAGATGATATTGTGGCTGTAATTGTGCTGTAAAGCTAACATTGATATCAACTATTGAACAGTTGATTTGTGGGATTCTTGGTTTTGTAGCCAGACTGAAACTCCTATAATTCTGATTCCTTTCCTAACTGGTTTACAGCGCTCTGAGTGGGAGATACCCTTCTTCTTTGCTTTATCTGCAGCGTAGGGGTGCTAATGACTGATATCAATCTGCAACTTTCTAGCTTATTAAACATTGTCAAGTGGACAGCAGTCTAATAATAACACACAAATTCATGATACAACTCTGTTGCATATATTCCCGGAAGAGGAAACTTATTTGCAAGTGGCAACCGCTGAATTTGCACATGTTGACATTTGGGCGCTGTAATGGTTCTCTTTTAAAAACACACACATTTTGGAATGAAGGGCTAAAAATACCCGTGGTTTTTGTGTTTTGTGCCTGCCATCATAATAGGAGGCCCAATCAAAAACATAGCAGCTACCTGGACAGCTTGAAGCCTCACGCCATATAAAGCCCAAAGGGGTCAGGTATCTCACTCTGAGAACAGGGCGCCACCAGGACTGCTGGCCACTGCCGGTACTACAGGGATAAATGTTGAAACCGCAGAGAGACAGGATGAGGGTAGCAGGAATGGTCACAGCTAATGGGCTTTCACCCAGCCCTGTCACCTAAAGTTGAGTCCCTCAGTCGGACACAGAGCAGCTGAGAAGGAGAGAACATTTTCTCCCTGATTAAGTTCCAGGAAAACCTAACAGTTTGCTCTTGCTGGTGAGTTCCTGCCAATAGCTGTTAAAATTCCAGTCGGAGGAGACCTTTAAGTGGCTTTTAGGTGGCTACAGAAAGGCATGAAATTGTTTCTGGGCTGCAAGGCTGCCCTCATCCATCCCACCTGGAGCTTGATCAGCAGCATGATCTGTACCACTCCCCCCCCCACCCCCCCACACCCCCCCACACGCCCAGCCTCACACCTGCTCATGCCTACACCCCAAACAAAACCTACAGGCCCACCTCCTATAAATATCACCCTATTTTAAGATGGTCCAGATGGTATTGTATTTGATTGCATCCAAGTGAATAACGGGACAGATTTTATTCTCAGGAGTTGGAGATAATAGCACTTGCTGTCAGTTCTGTGGAAATTCAATGTAGGTGAGTGACTTGCAACAAATTACTAAAGTCCAAAGTTGCTGTCTGCATTGTCCTGCTTGACGGTTAGTTTTGCAAAACACACTGCCTCATAACAGGAAAGTGGTAAATAGGTTGAAGTTGCTTTATTTACACAGAAGATGCAAATAATTTCAGATGTCTGACTCAAGAGGACCCAGCTATTTCTGGTACATGTTATGCAGACTAACATAAAGGAAACTACATAAACCACAAATCAGTAAATGTCATTACCATTAGCATTTTATTATTGTTGGAAATTTTAAAAATGCAGAATTAAAATAAAACTGTCCTCAGTGTCATTATTCTCCCCCTCTTTATTTGTTATTCTTTAGCTTACTCCATGAAGAATGTACTGATTTAACTTCCTTCTCAGTCCCTCCCCTTTCACAAACTATCAATCTTATTGGTTAAGGAGATCGACAATTGCTTACCCCATTCATTCAGGTCCCAGATTACCAATTACCCTGGGACAAAGTGAGGACTGCAGATGCTGGAGATCAGAGCTGAAAATGTGTTGCTGGAAAAGCGCAGCAGGTCAGGCAGCATCCCAGGAGCAGAAGGATCGACGTTTCAGGCACGAGCCTTTCCTGGTGCTTTAAGCAACTTGTTACTTTCAAACTTATTCAAACAAAGTCAAGTCTGATGGGCAATACATGCCACAATGTGCCTTGCTATGACAAACTATGGCCCACTGTGATTTGTTTGGTTAAATACAAAGTTGTGTAACTCTGTTTCCAAATGTGCCACAGGAACGTCTGTATTATGCAAGTAGTTGTTGCAAGAAATTCTCAAACTAAAACAAGTAATATCAACCACCATTGTGGATAGACACAGTGTTAGTTTGATACATGGACTGTAATGCAGGAGTGAGTTATGTGATAATTCTGGATATTTATGTATGACCCTGTAGGGAGGGAACTTAGCCCCACCCTCAGGGCTTGTGAGAGATGTGGCAAGATAGAGTAATAGTTGGGTGAGGTGGCCCTACAGAGATGCTTGCACTCCCCTCAACACCTCACCAATGAAGCCCTGGATTGGAGCCTTTCCGTTCAGGTGTGTAAGTGATCAGTGACCAATCACATGAGGGTCTCAATCCTCCAGCTCCACAATGACCTTCTGTCCTGGTGGAAAGGAAAGGGGCTGGCTCTCCGACTGGGTAAACAGGCCGACCTGCCTGACGGGTTGTGGGAGGGGGAAGTGTCTCCGATGGCCCACCTTCCCTCTGACTATCCCCAACACTCCTCTCTCTGGGACCCCCCTCCTCCCCCCACCCCACCCCCACCCTCTGTGAAGCTCGCTGTTGGATATCCTGAGGAGTAGATTTTCAAAGGGAGACAAAGTTTGGGAGAAGATTTGTAGCTCGGGTGCTTGTCATTGTGGTTCTGTTCGCCGAGTTGGGAATTTGTGTTGCAGACGTTTCGTCCCCTGTCTAGGTGACATCCTCAGTGCTTGGGAGCCTCTTGTGAAGTGCTTCTGTGATCTTTCCTCAGGCATTTATAGTGGTTTGAATCTGCCGCTTCCGGTTGTCAGTTCCAGCTGTCCGCTGCAGTGGTCGGTATATTGGGTCCAGGTCAATGTGCTTATTGATTGAATCTGTGGATGAGTGCCATGACTCTAGGAATTCCCTGGCTGTTCTCTGTTTGGCTTGTCCTATAATAGTAGTGTTGTCCCAGTCGAATTCATGTTGCTTGTCATCTGCGTGTGTGGTTACTAAGGATAGCTGGTCGTGTCGTTTTGTGGCTAGTTGGTGTTCATGGATGCGGATCGTTAGCTGTCTTCCTGTTTGCCCTGTGTGGTGTTTGAAAAACACACACAAAAGACGTTGCATCAAGACACTATTCAAAAGGGCCACAACACACTGCAGTCCACTAGAACTGCAAAAAGAGGAAGAAGAACAATGTATTCGCCAAAAACAGATACCCCCGCAATTTCATCAACAGATGCCTAAGGGAAAGACAACGGAACGAGGACATGCCGCAACGCAAAGGACTAGCCACACTACCGTACATCAGGAGCATTTCTGAACTGACAGCCAGACTACTGCGACCACTAGGACTCATAACAGCACACAAACCAACAGCCACTCTCAGACAACAACTCACCAGAACGAAGGACCCGATACCCAGCATGAGCAAAACCAACATAGTGTACAAAATCCCATGCAAGGACTGCACAAAACACTACATAGGACAAACATCCACAGATTCAATCAATAAGCACATCGACCTGGACCCAATATACCGACCACTGCAGCGGACAGCTGGAACTGACAACTGGAAGCGGCAGATTCAAACCACTACAAATGCCGGAGGAAAGATCACAGAAGCGCTTCACAGGAGGCTCCCAAGCACTGAGGATGTCACCTAGACAGGGAACGAAACGTCTGCAACACAAATTTCAAAGGGAGACCTGCCATTGCCAGAATACTCCCATATTCAGCCCCTAATGTGGTGATAGGACAAGTTTTCTCAGTCAACAGACCTGCCTCCATATCTTGCTCCAGTAAGGAAAATTGCAGCTGTAGTTCCGAGATCATAAAGGAATTCAAGAACAAAATATACCCCTCTTTCTTTAAAAAGAAAGTCTCAATATCGATGTATCTGTTACAATTCTTAAGCTGTTATGTCTGGTGTGTTAGGTCGAAAGAAAATTAATAATTAACTTTTACAGATTGAGTAAAAACCCTGAAGAGGTTTTACAGCATGTTATAGCAAGAACATTAATCATGGGATCATTGAGGTGATAGAATCTGGTGTCTCTTCACTAAGCTACAGCAGTACACTGCTGTCAGGATTGGATCTGACTGTGCCATTGCTCCAACTCAGCTTTCTGATTCTGCAGCTTGTGTTTCTCTTCCAATCCCTCTGTGCACCCATCCTCCCCCAGTCTGTCAGCTTCCTGTTGTGGCCACTCGACTTGGCTTCTTACGCGTTATCTTTCCTCTTTGACATAATCCAGCATTTATCACAGCGTGTCATTCATTCCCCAACAGTGTTGAGTTGCACTTACAGTTCCCTATTTTGCTGCCTGAACTCAGCAATGTCAGTGTTGTTTCCCTGATCCTATTTGAAGCATGTGGTGTTTAAGTTTGATCGGCAGTTTGTTAACTGTGCAGCTTGCAATTTCACCTCCACGTGCCCTTTTCCAACATGTCATGTTATGTCCTGCTCAACCTTCGGTCTTTGTAGGTCAGCAAGCTTATTCTGTCGTTGTAACCTTTCAACTAGAAGTGCTTTAAGTGCCTGGAAATCTTTGTTAGCTGCCTGAACTTACTTTATTTAGTCACTTCCCTTTTCTGACAAGAGCACTTTCTGCCTTTCAGTATTGGCCTTGAGAAATCATTTGGTTTTCCAGCTATTTCTCGTCCTGATGAAATTCGCACAGTTTGTACGTCTGTGTCTCTGGCAAACACTTTCTTGCTTCTACTTGGAGAGTTTTTACAATGAAAATATGGCCTTCAGTCTGTTGTGGTGTCTTCTTCATTCCAGTGTTTACTGGGGTCAGCTTCAGTCCCCAGGAGACAGGATCATCTATCTGTGTGATATAGAGCACACAGTTAACCTCTTTTCTTTTGTACATGCTTATGATTTCTGTCATTCCTCGCTGTTGAGTCTCAGTTTACAAGTATCAGAAAGCAGAGTTTGCATGATAGAGGGGTCAGTAACACGGGGAATAATTTAGATGTCAGAGGGAGAAGACAAAGATGAGTATTGAGGAGAAATGATTTTCACACAGAGGGTGGTTGAGTCAGAAATTCTCGTAACATTTCAGCTGCATTTAGATATTTTCTTGTATTGCTGTAACCTCCAGGGCTATAAGCCATAGTTGGAAAATGCGATTAATGTCATCAGATCTTTGTAAACTGGTTGAGCACAATGGGCTGAATGGCCTCCTTCTGTACTATAAACATCTCTATATATCAGGGGTGGGCAATTAATTCTTCCAAGGGGCTACATGAGAAACCTGAGTTATGTTGGAAGGCCGAACCAACAATAAGTTGAACATAATTCTGCTCAGTATTAATTTTCTCCCATTGTAAAAAGTACTAAATTATATAGTCTTGCACTGAAACTTATAATCAAAAGAATAAGGATATTCTGTTACAATAAAGATATGAAATTATGGAGTAGGTCAAATATAGAAGAAATAAACAGTAAATCAATAATTTCAGTATTTCAGTATTTCATCAGTGGTAGAGGATCTGTATTTGGATTTGTTGAACTTCATCACTGAGAATGTCTGTTCACATATATAGGTAGATCCAAAGAGGACTAGGATCTTCTGAGCATGCCTCCTCATGTGTGGAAAGTTCTCCTCTTTGAGGGAAGAGTAAAAATCAAGCAGTGAGACTGACCTAAAGTACTCTACCAGAAGTGTGTCAGACTGTGGGTCAATAAGTTCAAGCTGAACATCACTAGGTGCATTCTCCACATTGCATGGAAATGGGGAAAAAATCATGTGCATTTCATTCTCAACCGTTTTAAAGTCTTGAAATCGCCTTGGAAATTCACCATGCACTGCTTCTAACATGATCACCTGTGGAGGTGATCAACTGAAGGCGTGGCTTCCTTCAGTGTTGGCAAGTGGGTGAGAATGTTGGCTTGAGAGAAGCTGCAACTTTCTCATAAAAGCCTTCACCAAGTTGTACATTTCATGCACAAAAAGGCCCTTGCACTGCAGTTTCACATTTAGTTCATTCATAAGTGCAGTCACGTCAACAGCAAGACCAAGGTCTGCAATCCAGTCTGTATCTGAAAGCTGTGGAATGCCATTCCCTTTCTTCAGACAGAAACCTTGAATCTCTTCTCTCAGGTCCCATACACCTTTCAGCATCTTGCCCAGACTGAGCCACCTGACAGATGTGTGGGAGCCTATGTCACAATGTTCAGTCTCAATTTCCTCCAAAAGTGCAACAAACTGCCTGTGATTCAAAGCTCTTGCCCTGATGAAGTTAACTATTTTAGTTACAACATTAACCACATGGTTAGTTTTTAACACTGATTTATACAACACTTCCTGATGTATAATACAATGCAAAACTACCAATTTCTGTTCAGGGTCAATTTCTGTCACTTTATCCTGCATTCTCTTTCAGAATCCAACATTTTTTCCCGTTAGATTTGGACAATGATCCATTGTCACACCGGCAAACTTGTCCAGTTTTAGTCCCTACGCATCCAAACATGCGTTTACCTCCGTGAACAAATCATTACCAGTTGTTGTTCCTTTCATTGATCGCATGGCTGCTAGCTCCTCTGTGATTTTAAAGTCCGTAGTTATCCCACGTACGAAGATGAGTAACTGGGCTGTGTCACGTACGTCACAGGTCTCATCCAAAGCCAAGGAAAATAAGTCAAAGTTGACCGTTCTGTACTGCAGCTGAAGCTCCAGATTTCTCACGATGTCCCCAGTCCTTCTCGTTACAGTGCGTCGGGAGAGGGGCACATTCTCAAATGCCTCCTTTTTCTCAAGGCATATTAGTTCTGCAGAGTCCAACAAGCACTCCTTAATAAACTCTCCATCAGAAAAAGGTTGACTGTTTCTGGCGATTTTGTGGGATACGACATAACTTGTCTTGACAGGTGCATCTCTGGTGCAAATGTGTTGCTGGTCAAAGCACAGCAGGTTAGGCAGCATCTCAGGAATAGAGAATTCGACGTTTCGAGCATAAGCCCTTCATCAGGAATAAGAGAGAGAGCCAAGCCGGCTGAGATAAAAGGTAGGGAGGAGGGACTAGGGGGAGGGGCGATGGAGGTGGGATAGGTGGAAGGAGGTCAAGGTGAGGGTGATAGGCCGGAGTGGGGTGGGGGCGGAGAGGTCAGGAAGAGGATTGCAAGTTAGGAGGGCGGTGCTGAGTTGAGGGAACCGACTGAGACAAGGTGGGGGGAGGGGAAATGAGGAAGCTGGAGAAATCTGAATTCATACCTTGTGGTTGGAGGGTTCCCAGGCGGAAGATGAGGTGTGAAGTTTAGTAAAAGGTCTTTGCTGGTTATGTAGCTTAGCTAGCAAAGCGTCCAACTCCCTTGCCCGCTCTCGATCAGACAAGTTGTTGTACTTCTTGGCATGTTTGGTCACGTAGTGGCGATCTAAATTCTCATCCTTGAACGCAGCGACCTGTGCACCACAAACCAAGTACACGGTTTTACCTCCGATTTCTGTAAATAAATATCTAGCAGTCCTTGTCTCGTTAAAAACACAGCATTCTGTATCAACCTTCCTTTTTTTGCATGTGAGCTGACATTTTGAGGGCTAGCCAGCAAGCATCACTTTTAGCTGTTCACGCACACACATACACACGCATGTGCGTCCATATGTAAATAAAAAAAGCATCCTTTTCAAAACAAAAGCCACACAGTTGTATTGCATGCATGGCGTAAATACTTTTTCATTTATGTTCTAATTTAAGATTGACCTCACGTGGGCCAGACAGGAACGACCAAAGGGCTAGATCTGGCCCGCAGTCGTAAAATGCCCAGGTCTGCTATATATAGATTGTATGACATTGTTCAGTTACAAAGCACCTTTCTTTGAGTAACTGATACAAATTGTCATGAAACACATTCTGATAGAATATGAACGGGATGATGTGACTCAGTTCTCCAGTATCGATGATCAGCCTCAGCTTATTCTCGCCCTTTTCCTGATCTGAATAATAGTGTGCATTCCTTTTCTCTGGGAACTCGCTCATCCAGATACTCTATGCAGTTGTACAGTTCCTATGTGCATTGTGTCTTCAAACTCATCATCTTCAAGGGTAGGGAGAGATTGCTTTTCATTCTCATCCTTCCTGTTGCTATGGTAACACATTTTTCATGTGTTTTATTTTCCCTGCCCATCTCTCCCCAGTGACTGGGCTTTCACCAGCTCAATAGTTTCATCCATTTTTGGAAAATGTCTTTCAGCCTATACAATTATTTGGTTACCCATAGTTTTTACACATCTCCCTCTCTATCTGGTGTGTATTATTTTGCTACACAGTATTAACCGATGTTTACTCATGATGTCTTGTCTCTGGCATTGTTGACTGTCTACTTCCATCTCATCTCCATCACTTCTCACACCATTGCCCTTGAACCCCACCCCTCCAATCGCAACAAGGACAGAACTCCTCTGGTCCTCACCTTCCACCTCACCAACCTCCAGATGCAGCGCATCATCCTCCGCCATTTCTGCCACCTACTGTTAGACCCCAACACCAGAGAAATATTTCACTTCCCACCCCTTTCAGCATTCTGCAGAGACATTCCCTCTGCAACTCCCTCATAAGGACTACACCTCCCACCAACCCACCCTCCACACCCGGCATCTTCCTTCGCTGCTACAAGATATGTAAAACATCTGCCTGCACCTCCCCTCTCACCTCCATCCAAGGCCCCAAAGGATCCTTCCACATCTGGCAGAGATTTTCATACACATCTAAACACCTCATCTACTGCGTCGATTGTTCTCAATGGGGAGTCAGAACACCAGCTCGCAGAACATTTTAGAGAACATCTCTGGAACACATGCACCAAACAATCCCACCGCCCTGTGGCTGACCATTTCAACTCCCCCTCCCACTCCGCCAAGGACATGGAAGTCCAGGGCCTCCTCCACTGCCAAATTCTAGCCACCTGATGCCTGGAGGAAGAACGCCTCATCTTCTGCCTTGGGACTGTCCAACCACATGGGATAAATGTCGATTTGATCCGTTTCCCTGATTTTCACCCCACCCCCCCACCTTATCCCAGATCCAACCCTCCAACTCAGCACTGCCCTCTTGAACAAACCTACCTGTCCATCTTCCTTCCCAACTATCCACTCCACCCTCCCCTCCGAACTATCACCATCACCCTCCACCTTCATCTATCTATAGCATTCCTAACTACTTTCCCCCCAGCCCCAGCCCACCCCCTCCCATTTATCTTTCAGCACCGCCCCGCCCCCCCCCCCACCCCCCGACCCTCTCACCCCACAACATTCCTGATGAAGAGCTTAAGTTGGAAAAGTCGACTCTCCTGCTCCTCGGATACTGCCTGACCGGATGTGCTTTTCCAGCACCACATTTTTTGACTCTCATTTCCAACATCTGCAGTTCTCACTTTCTCCATATTGTGAGCTTGTCTTAATAGTCAGATATTTTTGTATATCAATGTGTGCAGAGCCCCAAATGAGCTGATGTAATAGACGTTTATCTGTTTTCTTGAATTTACCTTGTTGGCTACATTCCTCAACATCCTTTTAAATGATCAGCAGGCTCACCAGATTGCCATCTTAGGGATTTTGAACATGAAATGTATGTTTCTGGCTCCAATAGTTGAACTTTATTTGGAAACGTGTGCTCAATTTCTCAAATATTGTCTGTTTTTTCACTGTTGTCTTTGCTGTTATCCCAATTTTAACAGCTTTATTCCTTGCTCTCCAGCCATCAGAATCTTTCAGAAAGTGTCTGAAAGTCAGCCTGTACTTTTGTTTTAAAAGCCTTTGCAATATCATCTCCCAAGACACCCTCAGTTGCAAATTTGTTGCTATGGAGGTGGCCATGTTGTTTCCCCATGATTCCCTCCACATGCCCCCTTCTCTGGCACTAACTCAGATCTATCCACAATTGAATCCACAACGTATCATAGATTCCCTACAGTGTAGATGCAGGCCATTCAGCCCATCAAGGAGCATCCGAGGAGCAGGAGAATCAACACTTTGGGCATAAGCCTTTCCTCATGAACGGCTTATGCCCAAAATGTCGATTCTCCTGCTCCACAGATCTGCTGTGCTTTTCCAGCACAACACTCTATACTCTGATCTCCAGCATCTGCAGTCCTCACTTTGTCCAATTCAGCCCATCTAGTCCACAATGACCTTCCAAACAGAATCCCTCCTACACCCACCATACAAATCTTTCCTTCTTTTGTTGTCTACATACAAATCATTGATATTCAGAAAGCAGATGCCAGCCTTAATGCTGTGGAAGACTTTACACATTTTAACTTTGAAGTAACTCTCCTGAACTCAGGTTCCATTTTATCCCTTCTAAATAATTATATATCCAGGTTAATGTTCTCTCCTGATTCTGTCCACTTTAATCTTCTCTTTTGAACTCCCATGTGGTACCTTTGCAAAGCTTTTCCTGAAGCCCTGAGAATTGATCACATTTCCTTCTGTTCATGTGTTAGCTTCTCAAAGAATTCGATGAAAATTGTCAAGTACAATTGTCCCTTCTGAAATCAGGCATCGGCTGCATCTATTTTCTCTTTATCAAGATGTATGCAATTTCCATCCTTAATTACAGACTCTGAACTGCTCCCTGTCTCAGATGTGAAGCTAGCTGCTGTATAATTATCTGCATTAGCTCTATCTCTCCTTTTGAAAAGGAATAAAACATTGGCCACCCTCCAATCCCTTTGTACGTAGGCACACTCAGTGGAGTCCTGATTTCTAATTATCCACACCTTGCCAAATTCCTGCCTCATCTTCTTTAAGATCCCAACAGTTCCTGCCTTATCTTCCTCAGGATCCCAGCAGTTTCCAGCCCATCTTCCTCAGAATGCCAGCAAATCGAACTCTGCCGTTCTTTTCCTGCCACCCTGATTTAAAATATAAACAACATATATCAAAAATATGAAGATTTTAAGGCATCTTCATGGGTTTTCTGGGCATTTTCCATTTTTTAAAATTTGTACGTGGGATATGGACATTGCTGCCTGGCGAAAGTGAGGACTGCAGATGCTGGAGATTAGAGTCAAGATTAGAGTGGTGCTGGAAAAGCACAGCAGGTCAGGCAGCATCCGAGGAGCAGGAAAATCAACATTTCGGGCAGAAGCCCTTCATCAGGAATTGCTACCTGGGCCATCACTTACTGTTATTATGGCACAGAGTCAACTGCTCTGCTAATTTAAATCTGACCCACAGAGAAGCTCACCTCGCGCCATAGTCTCTTAAATTTCGAGAGGCAAAGAACTATCCCAGAGGTCACTATTTAAAGTAAAAATTAACAATTTTATTCTTTAAGCCCAGCAGAGAACATTAGAACCAATATTTACAATACCTTTCTCTTAAATCTTTCTTTTATCTCCCACACTACAATTCTGGTCCGATAAATTCCCTCTTACATTTTTGGCAAATCAATTTCAAACCCAGTTGTTGTCTTCTGAAGTCAAACTTTCTCTGTAGATTTCTCTAGGTTGGCTCCGGTCTCCTGCTGCACAAATTTCTTACGGACAGGTACCTTTCAGAGAGCTATTCCCGCCTCAGGCGACTGACTGTGTGGAGTTTGCACGTTCTCCCCGTGTCTGCATAGGTTTCCTCCGGGTGCTCCGGTTTCCTCCCACAGTCCAAAGATGTGCAGGTCAGGTGAATTGACCATGCTAAATTACCCGTAGTGTTAGATAAGGGGTAAATGTAGGGGTATGGGTGGGTTGTGCTTCGGCGGGTCGGTGTGGACTTGTTGGGCCGAAGGGCCTGTTTCCACACTGTAAGTAATCTAACCTAATCTATTTGGATAGCAGACTACACTTGTTGGTGTTCTTGGCAATTCTCCGCAACTGTTCAAAGTGTTCAATTTTATACCCTAAAGCATCGGATCATTTCATTGGTTTGATGTTATCAAAACATTAAATTCAAATTCAATTGGATTTTGGTCTCTGGGGCATCATGCCAACTGATTGTCCAAATTTGAATTTGTTTTTGTATCATGTCAACACAGGACCAGCTATTTGTGTCAACCCAATGTTACATTTTTAAATTGTTCAGCACACTCTGTGCTTCCAGTCCTTGCCAGCTTCCTCTCTCTCTTACAGGTACAGTACACACCTACATCTTCATAACAACTGTTTATCCCTAGTTTCCCTTGAGAAGGTGAGCTGCCTTCTTCAAACTCAGCTGTAGGTAGATGCCAAGTAGTTTATCTGATTTAATACCTCTGAAGAGACTTCATAGCGGTCGTACTGAGTGGTAGGCTATTTCAGAGGACAGTTATGAGTTGTGAATCTGGAGTCACATGGTTGACCAGATTTTCTTCAACTTACTGAACCAGATGGACATTGTTGTGGTTCTGCTCGCTGAGCTGGAAGTTTTTGCTGCAAACGTTTCGTTCCCTGGCTAGGGAACATCATCAGTTGGCGCGCAATTTCTTGCTTGTATCTGTGCAGTGAGCGGTTGTGAGCGTCTGTGATCATTACCTGGACCATCCTGAATCCGTTCTTCTTGGCTGTTTCCCTGGCTTGTGGGTTATTTACTGGAGGTCTGTACTTGACACATTGTGGAAGGATTTGATTTTTTCTGCATTCGTGGAGGAACCGGAGTTGTTCATATGTTGCGCTGAGGCGGTTAGCGCAGGATTCCCATCTCCTGGCTTGTTTCAGCGTTTCTCGCCCGTAACATCCTGATACCCGAGCTACAAATCTTCAATCAGACTTTAAACAGATGGACATTTTCTAACAGTCAGCAGTGGTCTGTTAATTCTAGGTATTTATTGAATTCAAATTCTACCGCCTGCTGTGGCAGGATTTGAACTTGGGTCTTCGGAACATTTGTTGAGTTTCTGGTTAATAGTTGAGCGATAATGCCACCAGGCCACGACCTCCCACCACAGACTTTCCAGGCCTTTCCAATTTTAGCAATAGCTGTTTTTATGTGGGTCCCTCTGTCCATCATACAAACTTAGGCTAGGTTTCTAGATTACTTTTAAACAATATTTATTCATAACATCTGCATGATAATAAGGCCATGTAGCAACATGTCGTGAACTATACCAGTCTCAACCATCATAACCTGCCACATGTTTATTATGGAGTCATGGAGTCATACAGACCAGAAACAAAGCCTTCGGACCATCTTGTCCATGCCAACCTGGTTTCTGGAATAAAACTAGTCCCATTTTGCTACATTTGACTCTCATCCCCCTAAACCTTTCCTATCCATGTACCTGTCCTAATATCTTTTAATGTTGTAACTGTTCCAGCCTCTACCACTTCCTCTGGCAGCTCATTCCATACATGCACCACCCTCTGCATGAAAAAGTTGCCTCTCAGGTCCCTTTTAAATCATTCCCCTCTCACCTCAAACATATGGCCTCTAGTTTTGGACTCTCCCACCCTGGAAAAAAGACATTAGCTATTCAGCTTATGTCTACCCCTCGTGATTTTATATACATATAAGGTCACCCCTCAGCCTGCTACACTCCAGTGAAAAAAAATCCCAGCCTGTACAGCCTCTCCTTCTAACCCAAACCTTCCAGTCTTAATAACATGCTTGTAAATCCTTTTTGCACCCTTTCCAGTTTAATAACATCCTTCCTGTAGCAAGGTGATCAGAATTATACACAATATTCCAAATGCGGCCCTACCAATCTATTAAGATCATAGTTAATTACAGCAAATGTAAGAATAGTCACTTTCCTTTTAGTTCAAATCAAATACTATATATTCATGAATACATGTTCAAAAATATGACATTATTATTTATAATTCTGATAACAAACTCTCAGTGTGTCTCAATAACTAATACTTGCTGCTACCCATCGCTGGCATTATTAACATTAGAGTTGTCACCTTTATTACTTATCAGGCTTGTTCATCCCAATAAGAATGAGAATAAGCTAGAAGTGAATTAACTAAAATAAACATTAAATTTTACAGCACAGAAGGAGGCCATTTTGCTCATCATTTCTGTGCCAGTTCTTTGAAGAGCAAGTCAATTAGTCCCACACCTACTGCTCTTTCCCTGTAGCACTGTAACTGAGTATTTATCCAATTCTCAGTAAAAAAAACAAATGAATTGCAGATGCTGTAAATCAGAAACAAAAACAGAAATTGCTGGAAAAACTCAGCAGCTCTGGCAGCATCTGTGGAGAGAAATCAGAGTTAATGTTTCGACCCGAAGCGTTACCTCTGCTTTCTCTCCACAGATGCTGCCAGAGCTGCTGAGCTTTTCAGCAATCTCTTTCTTGTTTATCCACTTCTCATGTGGAAGTTGCTACTGAATCTGCTTCATCAATTTTTTTTCAACAATGAATTCTAGATTCTAATAATACGCTGCATAAAGAAAAATCTCCTCAACTCTCATTTAGTTCTTTTACTAATCACTTTAAATCTGCCTCCTTTAGTTAAACACTTGTCTGTCAGTGAAAACGCTTCCTTCTAATTCACTCATAGTGGCAGCAACTAAAGATGTCGAAATCTCACGCATCAGTGAAAATTCAATGAATAACATTTTGTAGGAACTTAAGATTCTAATTTTACAAGAATGCAGAAGCAGACAAACACAAATTAATAATACTGAGGATTGGTGCAGGATTGCATTTCAATGAGAAAAAAATTCCAAAAGCAAACAATGATGTTGCAAACAATTCAGAGAGTCTTGTCTAAGCTATGGGCGGCACAGTGGCACAGTGGTTAGCACTGCTGCCTCACAACGCCAGAGATGCGGGTTCGATTCCCGTCTCGGGCAACTGTTTGTGTGGAGTTTTCACATTCTCCCTGTGTCTGCGTGGGTTTCCTCCTGGTCCCACAGTCCAAAAAATGTGCAGGCTAGGTGAATTGGCCATGCTAAATTGCCTGTAGTGTTAGGTGTAGGGGAATGAGTCTGGGGTGGGTTGCTTTTCGAAGGGTCAGTGTGGACTTGTTGGGCTGAAGGGCCTGTTTCCACATTGCAGGGAATCTAGTCTATCAAAGATGAACAAACATGTGAGATTCACAATCGGTACACCAGAGTCCATTGGTTCCGTAAACTTTACTCTGGAAAACACACCAGTAATTCTGTCTAAAATTTAATCAACACAATTTTCAATTAGTCGGTAGCTTCAGCAGTAGTTGTGTTCATGGATTAAATAAATTAAATTAGATTGATAATTCGGTCAACTTAAGCTGACAGTCAGTCGTGTGATGTGACTATTTAATCAGTGAAGTAAGCTCACTTAAGCAATTTGAACAAGTTAGTTGTGAGCTTTCCATATTTACAACAACAAATTACAATCCTTTACTGAGGGAAACCTTTGAGAGTGCTTCATAGGATTGTTGCTAAACTAAATTTATCATTAAACTACAGAAGAAGATACGAGGACAAGTGGTCAAAAATCTGATTGTAATAACTCTACCAAGGCTGGTATCCCATCACCAAGACAGCCGTTTTTTACAGACTCAAAAAGTGTGGCACAGGAAAGCACAGGTCAAGCAGCATCCGAGGAGCAGGAGGGTCAACGTTTCAGGCACAAGTCCTTCACTTATTCCCACATGGACAGGCCTTGAGTCTGGTTCTGCCTCTTCAGAGTCAGCTGTCAGCACATCACTTTCTCTGACACTCCCCTTTTTTATTTGTCAGCTAGGGCTCCATGATTGGACAAGATTAATAGCCCCAATCTGGGAACTCACATTCTATGAGGTCCAGCTAGCTGGCCTTGTTACAATCGCTGCACTGGTGAATGAGCCATGTTTTAGGGAGCATCTTGAAGGAAGATGGCGAGGTTTGGGGTGAGCAATTCCAAAATTTAGGATCCAGGCATCACAAAAGGTGGTGGAGTGTTTGAAATTGGCAATACGCAAATGGACAGATTGAGAGGAACACTGGGATCTTGGAAGGATGTAGCCCTGGAGGAGGTTAAAGAGAAAGAGAGAGGTAACACCATGTAGTGAATTCTCAAATCTACTTATTGTTGGCTTGTACTGGGTTCTCTATTGCATCTTTTTGTATTCTCCTTTTTGAACCAGGAAAAATAACACCACAAAATGTCACAAATGGAGTGCATTCCTGATGAAGGGCTTATGCTCGAAACGTCGAATTCTCTATTCCTGAGATGCTGCCTAACCTGCTGTGCTTTGACCAGCAACACATTTGCAGCTCACTCACAAACTGACAACGTCGACAAACCGCACGGTAGTAATGACTGTGTTGCCATGTCTGCTGCTTTACTGTGAAATAGATTTAACAAATACATTGATAAGGTTATCCGATAATTTGATTGGATGGATAGGGGGAAATTAATTCCTCTGGGGAAAATCCAGGACCAGTGGGGAGCTGGAAGGCAGGAGAGGATGGGGTACCCTTCAAATTGGAGCCAGGTCATTCAGGAATGAGGGCAGGAAGCACTTATACAAAGCATTTAAGCTAGAGTCTTAAGGTTTGGAGAAACCAAGGTGCACTTAAGATTAAGATAAGATGCCCAGTTGAGGTTGCAATACATATCAGCCATAAATAGTGCAACAAACTGAATAGTCTATTCCTGTTCCCATGTTAAGTAGATTAATTTCATTATGCTTTTGTGCGACGTGTCATCACTGAAGAGGCCAGCATTTGTTGTCTATCTGTTTTTGCACTTGACCTGAGCGGACTGCCTGGCTATTTCAGAGCCTAGTTAAGTCCAGCATGTGAGTATAGCTCTGAAGTCACATTTAGGGCCAGACCAGACAGGTTTCCTTCCCTAAAGGGTGTGAATGTAACGAGATTTTCTGACACTTGGTGGTAATTCCATACCCCAATCACAGAGACTTCATTGCCTGAAGCGGTCATGAGCCAGAGGATCTCAGCATTAATTTGAAATCCCTGTTGGCGGCTAGAGTGTTACAACTGTGCCAAAGGTGCCCTCGCTGGTGGTTAAATTGGACATTAACTATCCTTTTGAAGAAGCTGCTTCAAGTGTCAGGATATCAGATGTACTGCAGTGGATCAAGAAGCAGGTCACCACTACCTTCTCAATGGACAGTTAGGGATAAGCAACAGATGCTGGCCAAACGAGGGACTCCCATATCTTATGAAAGAATAAAAACAGCAAACAAACAGAAAAATGGAAGTAAAATAGTGCAGATGCTGGAACTGGAACTCTGAAATGATGAAATGAAAGCAGCAAGTGCAGGAAGATACTCAGTGGATCAGATAGTATGTGTAGAGCGAAATAGAGCTAATATTTGAGATTGTGATCTGTGACGCTTTATTGGAGCTAGCCACTGATGAAAAGATAACCCTGTCTTTGTATAGTACCTTACATCTTGCCAGGAAGTCTCAAAGTGCTTTATTAGAGCTGTACAGCATAGAAACAGGCCTTTTGGCCCACCATGTTCATGCTGATCTACAAACAGCAAAATCACATTCACCTGCATTTGGTCCATAGCGTACTAACCCCTGGTATTTTAAGTGCTCATCCAGTTCCTTTTTAAATGTTCTGAGAGTATCTGCCTCCCTGACAGCACATTCCATAATAAGCCAATCAGGGGTTGATCACGCACCCCTTCAACCAATTAGAAATTAGCCAGGATTCACTTAGACCGATTAGAGTGCTGCAGATTGCCATTTGGAAAGAGCTAACAGGCAGCAGTTCTCAGTAACCAAAGTGAACATCACATTTGAAATTGAAGATCAGAACCTGCTTTCTAGCTGGGAGCAGAAGAACATAGAAGTGGACAAGCTGGGCAAACAATGAAGGCTGAATGTGGTCTGTGCCCTGAGTTGGAGGAGGAAACAAGTCCCATTTTATTCCATTAAACTTTAAGTTTTATCTTTATTACTTAATAAATATTTCCTGAGTTACATTACCAGCCTGTTCCTTATTGACTGCATGGTCTAACAAGATCCGTTTCTGTGAGTATAGGCTCTTAGAAATTGGGTTTATGACAGAAATTTACAGATAGATCAAACGTGAATTTCACTTCCTCTAACTTAATTGAAGGGAGTCAGGAAGATGATGGACACTTCACCCTGCTGACTCCATCCACTTTTTTATACGCCCACCTCCTAGTCCATTCCTAGGAGACTGGAGCAGAATTAAATTCTGTCCCTGGAGCACAACCTCCACCAGCTCAAAGATGAAGGTCAACAAATGCTTTGGAACATCACCCTTTACAAGGTGTCCTCCAAGCCTGGTCTTTGTTGTCTGTAAAATCTAGTCTGTTTGGTCAGACAACTTGCTGTATAATAAATCCAGAAGAGATTTAGAAGATACATGCTTACCCAGAGAGTGGTTAAAGTATGGAACACACACCTTAAAAAGTGTTTGAGGTAAGTAAGAAGAAACCAAATAATTATGGGGGAGAAAGGAACAAAATGAATTCCAGATAGGGTGAGGTAATGTATAGAGTGGAAGGTGGCACGCATAAAGTGTAAACACTAGAATACACCGTGGCGTGACCTGGATGTGCTTTTTTTCAAATTGTTTACGGCATGTAGATGTCTCTGGCTTGGTCAATATCTGTCGCCCATCCCTAATTGCCTCAGAGAAGGTGTTGGTGAGCTGTCTTCTTTAAATGCTGCAGTCCATTTGGTCTAAGTGCAATAATTATGCCAACATTATGCCAATGTTTCAACCTAACGACACTGAAGTAGCAGCAACATATTTCCAAGTCTGGCGAGTGTTTAGAGGGAAACCTTTAATTTGCTGGTGGGGTTTTCATGAATCTGCTTGACTTTCTAGACAGTAGAGGTTTGGAAGATGTGGTCGAAAGGCTGTGACAATCTAAATTTCAGAACGGTTCAGGGATTGAAAACATTAGCAGTAGTTCTTTGTGGAATAATCTGCTTCCTGATATAAAAGAACAAGGAGAGAGTGTTGTAAAGGACTTAAAAACTACATGACAATTCACCATCTCTGGGGGAAAAAAAGGAGTTAAAGGTACATGAACAAACAGCCTTAACAAATGTTTGATTGCTGGTTACCTGATGCTGCAAAGACAGAAGATTTTAAGGAGTTAATGGCAGAACAGGTTGTGTTTCAAAGCAACAGTTAACACCGAATGTACCAAGGAACAGAGAAGCTACTCCTGAAAAGAAAGTAAGCTACAGATTTGGTGACTTCAGAAGCATCATAAATAACATCACACCATAAGTATAACAAGACAGAAAATCCTATAATAATTCAAATTTGAGATTGTTCAGCAGGAGAACTCCAGAAAACCACATTATATAAGGATCAACCCTGGACATATCTAGAGATAGACACTGTCTGGAATTGTAGCTAAATTAAGTGGGTAATAACTAAGTTAAGTTGTGAGGATGAACTTGCTTGAGGGGTCTTATGCTACATGCAATAAAATTCAAATAATTATGTCATGTTTGATGTCTTGATAAATAGCTGAATTAAAGGTAGCTTTTGGTAATTTATCCACATGCCTTTTTCAGATTTAACCAGAAAGTTAAAATTTTTGATATTTTGAATTTGGTGAAATCATGACAGATGATCAACCTGACTGTGAGAACTTAAGGCTGTATTTGAATAAGAAACTGTCGAAGTAGATAAAGTATTGGGAAGCTTGTGATGTTACAAGTCCTGATGCATCAAATCGTTTGTTAGAGTCAATTAGGAAATGCTTGGGAAAGTACACACCCAAAGAGGCTGGAATTTATTGTTTTTAATGCAGTGACTTGGTATTTGAAGTATGTTTTAAAGCAGGAAGACACTGAGATAAGTAAATTGAGGTCAGAAAATGCAGAACCAAGACAGAAGCTTGAAGCCCTAGAGGTTTCCAGTCACGAAACGGCAATTTTCCAATTAGAAAATTGTGGGTGGCACAGTGGTTAGCACTGCTGCCTCACAGCGCCTGAGACCCGGGTTCAATTCCCGACTCAGGCGACTGACTGTGTGGAGTTTGCACGTTCTCCCCGTGTCTGCGTGGGTTTCCTCCGGGTGCTCCGGTTTCCTCCCACAGTCCAAAGATGTGCGGGTCAGGTGAATTGGCCATGCTAAATTGCCCGTAGTGTTAGGTAAGGGGTAAATGTAGGGGTATGGGTGGGTTGCGCTTCGGCGGGTCGGTGTGGACTTGTTGGGCTGAACGGCCTGTTTCCACACTGTAAGTAATCTAATCTAATCTAATCTAAAACACAGAATTAAAGAGAAAGATTAAATCCCTGGAGATGGACAATCATCAGAAGGTAGTTTACCTCTCGAAATATCAAAGTCAACTTGAGCCAGGGCACAGGAACGGCGAGAGGTATAGAGACAGGTTCAGGAGTCAGAAATTAAGACTCAGGAACTTTGAAAGTATGTTAAAAGATCTCCAGGCAGCATTTAAAGTTCTTCATCAAGCATATCCTGAGCAACAAGTGTAGAATACTGATCATTCTAAATGCCACCAAGAGTTGATGCCTTGAAATCACAACTTTCCAGGCAGAGAGAGTTTCTCTGCACTTTGGGATCTGTACAGAAATTAACGGATCAATTGAGGGTGAAACTGCACGCTTTTCAGATCAGGACAGGGAGTATGGTGATAATCCTGATCCCGATGCCCCTCCATCAGATTTGGATACAGGTGTCCCGTATCCACCATTACCAGTCTGGTACAATCCTAAAATGAAGATTTAATGAAAATCCAGCAACATAAATGAGGATAGAGGTAACTAGCTAGTATGTGTGCAATAAACCAGACGTTCCAAAAAGTGGGATGAACAAATGGCAGAATTAGAAGTTGGTTAGTTAAGGCTGTGGGTAAGCTCTAGAGTCAGCCATGAGAAGTGAGAAGACCTATCTTCTTGAGTGTCAGAGAGAAGTGACGTGCTTTTCTGATACACCCTAGAGGGACTGGGACAGGAATTTACTGAAAGCCGGGCACCAATCCCAGTTGACTCCAATATCACTGAGATGAACCCCAGAGAGAGAACAGAGGGGAATAAAACTAACTTGAACTACAGGCCTTTGTCTGCCTGAAAAAGTAAGAGGACTGGGGTAAACATGTCTTTGGAGCAATAAATTGTTCAAAGTGCCTGTATAGAATATATCACAGGCAATAACCCTGATGTGTACAACATAGAGTCATAGAGTCATAGAGTCACAGAGATGTACAGCACGGAAACACACCCTACGGTCTAACTCGTTCATATTGACCAGCTATTCCAACCTAATCTAATCCCATTTTCCAGCAACTGGCCCATATCCCTCTAAATGCTTCCTATTCATATACCCATCCAGATGCCTTTTAAATGTTGCAATTATACCAGCCTCCACCACATCCTCTGGCAGCTCATTCCATAAACACTCCACCCTCTGCGTGAAAAGGTTGCTCCTTAAGTCTCCTTTATATCTTTTCCCTCTCACCCAAAACCTATGCCCTCTAATTCTGGACTCCCCCACCCCAGGGAAAAGACTTTGTTTATTTATCCTATTCATGCCCCACATGTTTTTGTAAACCTCTATAAGGTCACCCCTCAGCTTCCGATGCTCCAGGGAAAACAACACCATCCTATTCAACCTCTCCTTATAGCTCAACCCCTCCAAACCTAGCAACATTATTGTGAATCCTTTCTGAACCCTTTCAAGTTTCACAGCATCCTTCCAATAGAAAGGAGACCAAAATTGCACACAATATTCCAATACTGGCCTAACCAACATCCTGTACAGCCACAACATGACCTCTCAACTCCTATACTCAATGCACCGACCAATAAAGGAAAGCATATCAAAACGCTTTCTTCACTATTCTATCTACCTGTTACTCTACTTTTTTGGAGCTATGAACCTGCACTCCAAGGTCTCTTTGTTCAGTAATACTCCCTCGGACCTTACCATTAGTCCTGCTAAGATTTGCTTTCCCAAAATGCAACACCTCACACTTATCTAAATTAAATTCCATCTGCCACTCCTCAGCCCATTGGCCCATCTGATCAAGATCCCACTGTAATATGAAGCAACCTTCTTCGCTGTCCACTATATCTCCAATTTTGGTGTCATCTGCAAACTTACTAACTATACCTTCTATGTGCACATCAAATTATTTATATAAATGACGAAAAGTAATGGACCCTGCACAGATCCTTATGGCATTCCACTAATCATAGACCTCCAGTCTGAAAAGCAATCCTCCAACACCACCCTCTGTCTTCTACCTTCGAGCCAGTTCTGTATCCAAATGGCTAGTTCTCCTGGTACTCCATGAGATCTAACCTGGCTAACCAGTCTCCCATGGGGAACCTTGTCAAATGCCTTACTGAAGTCCATGTAGATCTCTTGTACCGCTCTGTCCTCTTTGTTATTTCTTCAAAAAACTCAGTCAAGTTGAACAAAACTTAGATTAAGGATCTATGTAAATAAGAGCAGGAACTAAACTTGATCTGTTGTTTTTGAACTTTAGATAAACTGCGAAGCTGATGATTGCATCGCTGGCTTTCACAACTGAAGAACAGAGTCAGCAGCAGAGATCCATCGCTCAGACGAACTGGACACGGCATGTACCATGTAACCATAAGCCACTCTGTGGCTTCATGGGGGGGGCCACAATACTAATACAGATGCTACCCTCTTGGTAGAGTCCCAGACAGCTACATGCTCAACCAGATCATCAGCAGGGCCTGTGATAGTTTGTGTACTGGTTAATATGACAACGGTATGTTTTCCTACAAATAACCAAATGGTAATGTTGCGAGAGACCGCCAGGCGCAACCTCATGCGCTACCTTTAACATACAGCACAGAGCTCAAATCTGTTTGCTCAGATAATTTGCACAGAGCTCCAGTCCACACTTGCACTTACATTGAAGTGAGTGAAAACCCTGTCGAGGGTTCTGTGGGAAACAAGGATCCAGAGGAGGGATAGTGATGTGAAGCACGGTTAAAGCATTGTGTGGAAGTGCCATCATGAATCGGAACCAATAATTCTCCATCTCTCAGGCATTCAGTTACTAATATGATGTCCAAAACCTTCATCAAACATTCATAAGGAAGTGGTCAAGGCATTGTTTAAGTAAGAGGTTTGCAAAATTGTGAGCAAAAACTGGCAGCATAGAGGTTTGATAGGTGACATTGCAGGCATTTATGGTTCAGGTTATTCTACAGTAGATTGCTTGACATCAGTGCTATAAGTATTCGATTATATCAATTTCCTTCCCAAGTTAAAAGCATATTAAGTGCAATGCACAATAACACATAACTTGTAGTCAGGCAGGAACTTTAAGTAAAAGTGGTGAGTTAAGGCTTTTAACAAAAGCATGGACTAATGATTTGTGTATTGGACAAAACGGAATAGGTCTTATGTTTGGGACACATAGGCAAAAGTGAGGACTGCAGATGCTGGAAACCAGAGTCTAGATTAGAGTGGTGCTGGAAAAGCACAGCAGGTCAGGCAGCATCCGAGGAACAGGAAAATCGATGTTTTGGGCAAAAGCCCTTCATCAGGAATAGAGGCAGGAAGCCTCCAGGGTGGAGAGATAAATGAAAAGGAGATGGGGGGGTGGGGAGCTGGGGAGGAGGTCACAAAGAGTACAATAGGTGAATGGGGGTGGGGATGGCAGTGATAGGTCAGAGAGGAGGGTGGAACGGATAGTTGGGAAAGGAGGACAGGTCATGAACACAGTGCTGAGCTGGATTACA
The DNA here is from genome assembly GCF_020745735.1 of Hemiscyllium ocellatum. Classification (NCBI taxonomy): domain Eukaryota; kingdom Metazoa; phylum Chordata; class Chondrichthyes; order Orectolobiformes; family Hemiscylliidae; genus Hemiscyllium; species Hemiscyllium ocellatum. Next base: position 25,764,672 of record NC_083421.1, on the reverse strand, counting down.
TGTTATGTCTAAAGATGAAAAGCTATGAAATATTACAACAGTGCAAAACATTAGAGTGATCCAAAATACCATGTGGGTGAGAGTTAAGAAGGTTCTACCTTATACAGTAGAAAAGGAGGTAGACATCACTGAAGAAATGCGAACTGATTGATCAAACTATTGTTTGACCCTATCCAATCTACACACCTGGACAAGCAGTTTTAATTCCAGCTGTATTGAAACAGTTAAGTACACTTTCAAAATTTCAAGTACCACTCAGGAAAATGCAATTAGAATTGGATATGCAGATGAAGCAGAATATTATATCATAACAGCCGTGAAAGGTCAGAAGTCACACAACATTAGATTATAGTCCAACGCGTTTATTTGCAATCACAAGCTTTCAGAGCATTGTTTCTGCATCAGATTCACCTGTTGGACTATTACCCAGTGTCATGTGACTTCTGCCCTTGTCCAACACAGTCCAACATCAGCATCTCTACATCATGGCTATCATCAACCTTCAAAACGTGTTATCGTATTACAACAGTGCAAAATATCTTGTCTTGTCCCCCATCACTGATTTGACATTTTGCATTAAACCTCAATTGCCCATCCACAAAGGAATTGGTTAACATCAAGAAGAGAACACCTCTTGATGTGACAGAATGTTGGCCAGAAAGAAAAGGAATTCTGGGAAAGGCACAGAAGTTACATATCAAGGTTAGGCAAAATAGTCAGAGAATAAAGATAGATGTTGAAAAAGTTAAGGAACATATTTAGTGGGATGATACTTAGAATTAGAGAGTAATATAAATGGCAGTTTGGGTTTCATTATTTCACATCTTGTTGTTATTATTGTTTTGTGTAGTTGCATAAATCTTACTTTTATTAACATCATATATCACTAATGGTATTAGCAACAAATGCAGCAGCTGAGAACAGAATTAGCTTTGTTAAGACATGATAATCTTAAAACTGCAATGGGTGTATTATTTCACAATAATGCTTTATTTTCTTGTTTGGCATGCTTATTACCTTATTTTAATTTGTAATTTATTTACTGATTATTGTTTTGTACTTAATTCATTGATTATTAGCTTGCATATATCTGTACCTCATAATTAAACGACACATTTTATTGAAATAGTATCTGGTATCCACTTGGATATGAACTCATGTGGTGGAAAATTGCCAATTATATTAGAGTTTGTTCATCATATTAAAAATAATGAACAAAGAGGAGGGACTAAGATACTGTAAACTTCAGAACTTTAATAACTATTTAGGAATTTAAAGAATTTTTGATTACCTTTTCTGAAATAAACTGTTTCCTGAGATAAAAGGGCAAGGACAAAGTGTTAGAAAGGTGTTGAAAGCAATATACCAATTAGTTATCCCTGGGGGAAAAAAAGGAGATAAAAATACATAAACACTCTGTTTTAAATACTAATTGATAATTGGCTGCTTTATGCCACAAGGACAAATAATTGCCCTGCTGAAGATTTTAAGGAGTTAATGGCAGGACAGACTGTTTCAATCTGATAGCTAACACTGAATGTAACAAGGAACAAAGAAGCTACTCCTGATAAGAAAGTAAGCTATATACTTGGTGACTTCAGAAGTGTCATAAACAATATTTTACCTACCAATACAGAAAATCCTATAATAATTCAGCTTTGGGATTCTTCAGCAACAGAACTCCAGTGAACCACATTATACAAGGATCAAATCCTAGACATATCCAGACAGAGACCTATTGGTTGGAATTGCAACCATTGATCAGTTAACAGCTAAGTTGGGTTGTGAGGTGTAACTTGATTACATGAGGGGCCTTATTTTGGTCACACCATGTAATCAATTTTAAATAATTGCTTCAGTACCTGATTTTCTTTGAGATGTCTTGATAAGTAGCCAAATTAAAGGGTAGCTAATGATAATTTACCCACAACAAGACCCTTGGTGATTTTTTTTGCAGTACATCTAGATCATGATACATGCTGCTACTACAGTGCATTTGGTGTCAATGGGGTAAAAATTAAAGGCTAATCAAGCAGGCTAATTTGTCCTGGATGGTGTCAAGCTTCTTGAGTGTTGTTGGGGCTGCATGTGTCCAAGCAAGTGTCGAATATTCCAATACAATCCTAACATGTGCCTTGTATATTGTGGGCAAGCTTTGAAGAGCCTGGAGGTGAGTGACTTACTGCAATATTAATAGCCTCTGACCTGCTCTCTGGCTAATCAATGGGAACTCTCAGGATGTTGGTAGTGAGGGTTCAGCAATGCAAGCGCCATTGAATGTCAAGGAGAGTTAAGTGGATTTTCTCTCATTGGAGATGCTCATTGCCTGGCACTGATGTGTCATGAATGTTTCTTGACACTCACCAGACTGAACCTGAACACATTGTCCAGCTCTTGCATGGACGTGGCATGGCTTGTTTTTTTACCATGTGCAAAGCTTTTTCACACATTCGAAGATTACTAAGGAGCCCAGTGAATACACATGGAAATATAACAGATTGGCATGCAGGCTATGAGGGTGGATGATAGGGTATGGGTTGGTGAGCTGTTATGTGGAGTGTGTGAGGTTGAGCATTAAAGGACTGTTTTCCATCGATTCCCTACAGTGTGGAAACAGGCCCTTTGGCCCAACAAGACCGCACCAACCATCTGAACTGCAACCCACTCAGATCCATCCCCCTACCCTATTACTCTACATTTCCCCTGACTAATGCACCTAACCTACACAAGCCTGAACACTATGGGTAATATAGCACGGCCAATTCACCTAACCTGCACATCTTTGGATTGTGGGACAAAACCAGAGCACCCGGAAGAAACCCACACAGACAGAGGGAAGTATGTGCAAACTCCACACAGACAGTCGCCCAAGGCTGGAATCGAACCTGGGTCCCTGGCACTGTGAGGCAGCAGTGCTAACCACTGAGTCACTCCTCAGACTGTTTTCTGATTTCCTTTTGTTTTTACTACAACTGTAACTGCCCCCATGTACCTGTGTCTGCCTCTAAACACTCTCTGAGGGCGCTGAGCCATGTTTCTATTAGCAACCAGTATCCCCAGGACAAGAGTCCAACCATTCCAGGTACTTTCTCCCAAGACAGACCAGCCGAGCTGGGAACGTCCCTTCCTCGCAGACAAAAATCCAACACATTACCTCTGATCTGCAACAGACTAACAGATCTCTGTTCGAGATTTCTGCCTTTCCAAAACCATTTCAGGGGCACCACCAGAATGGGTCAGCGGGCTGCTCATTTTTGCATCGCAGAGCACCATGTTGCAAATCTGCATTTTGACAATGCCAGGTGTGGCCAGCAGAGGTCGTGCTTATCGCAAGATGCCACTTGAAGTGAGAAAGCACTGTGTTGTTGTGGTTCTCTTCATCAATGGAAAGGCATTGCACTCACATACTGCAAAGAGAATCCAGCTGGATACTGTTGATTTTCCGAACAGGGTTCACAGATGTTGATAGGCGAAAGTGAAAACTGCAGATGCTGGAGATCAGAGGCCAAATTAGAATGGGACTGGAAAAGCCCAGCGGGTCAGGCAGCATCTGAGGAGCAGGAAAATCAACGTTTCGGGCAAAAGGCCTTCATCAGCTTTTCCTGATGAAGGGCTTTTTGCTCGAAACGTCGATTCTCCTGCTCCTCAGATGCTGCCTGACCTGCTGTGCTTTTCCAGCACCACTCTAATCTAGTCACAGATGTTGATGAAGATCGGTTGGGTCCTGAAGACAGCTCAAAAGCTGGCTGCCGCACGTGTTTGTAAGGCCCGGGAAGGACCATGTTCTACAGAAAGATATCTTGTGAATCACAGCTTAGGACCGTGAGAGAATGCTTCCAACATTTGCACTGCACTTGGGGTGACTCAGAGTCTGAGTCAGACAAGTTGGCAAGATGTTAGTGGGTTGATGCATTTTGTGCCGTATTACCACTGAGACTGCCATATGGATGCCTGTGACAAAGATGATCTGTGGCAGAAAAACAGGTCCATGGGGACTATGAGGAAGACACCTGTCTTCCTGAAGTTCACAAGGGAGGGTTGGAAGAGGTTTCAGAAATGAAGTAAGATCTCAACTTTAAATATTTCCAATGAGGCCTGTCCCACAAAGGGTAGGTGATAGCATAGTGGTATTATCACTGAGCTGTAAACCCAGAGACAAAGGTAATGTTCTGGGGACCTGGATTTAAATCCTGCCATGGGCTGTTGGTGGAATTAAAAGTCTAATGAGGGCCATGAAATCATTACCAGTTGTTGGGAAAAGGCATCTGGATTGCTAATATCCTTTAGAGAAGGAAATGTGCCATGCTAACTTGGTCGGTGACTCTCGACCCACAGATATGTGGTTGACTCTGGACAATGAGGGATGACAATAAATGATGGTTAGACGCACCTCATTCTGTGAATGATTTTTAAAAAGCTGCATAAGTTGTTAATTTCAAGAGATGCTAAGCTAATAATGGATCAGGAAAACAATTCAGCACTTCTTAACTCATCCACCCAAAAGGACGCTAACATCTTACCACTACTTTATCAAATTATTTCTGAAATTCTTCAGGAGTACATTTCTCTTTCTCTTCTGTCTGGATCCGTTTTATATGCTGGTTATTCTTTGAGTGAAATAGAGTTTCCTGATGTTGATCTTTTATTAGGAACAACCTATAAACATATGAATATGCAAATTAGAAGCCTTTGAGCCTAATCATGGCCATCATCACCTGATAACCTTTCACCCTCTTGCTAATCAGGAATGTATCTACTGCTGTGTTAAAAGTATTCAAAGCCTCTGCTTTGACTGTCTTTCAGGGGAAGAGAGATTCATGACAGAAATCTGTGTCTTAAATGGACAAACCCTTAGTTTGAAATTGTGGCCTTTAGTTATAGACTCTTCCACAAAAATATAAGTGTCCTTTCCACATAAACCCTGGCAAGAGCCCTCAGGATCTTACAGATTTCAAACATCCCTTAATCTTCTAAGATCAGGTCAATATAAGCCTAGGGTGCCCAACCATTCCTTCTAAGGCAACCTGCCAATTCAAAGTATTAGGCTAAGGGAACATTTTCTGAACTGCCTCCAATGCATTTACATCATTGCTTAAATAAGGAAATCAATATTACACTGAGTTCTCCAAATGTAGTTTCATCAGTGCCTTGTAGAACTGAAATATAACCTCCCTAGTTCTGTATTTAATGCAGAAATAAGCAATCACATTCTATTAGCTTCCCTAATGCCTTGCTGTACCTGCATGTTCACATTTTGTGATTGATACATAAGGACATCAAGATGCCTCTGGGTCTCTCACCATTCAGGTAATATGCTTCTTCTTTATACTTTTTGCCAAAATGGACAAATTCATATTTTCCCACATTGTACTCCATTAGCCACAGCTATGCTGATTTATTACCATGTTTATAACCTTTTGTAACCTCCTTATGTCCTAGTCATAACACACGTGCTCGCAAATGTTTGTTTCAGCAAATTTAGCAACTATACTTTCCATCCCTTCAACCAAGTCATTTATATAAATTGTAACAATTGGAAACATCAAACCTGCTCCCTGTGCATACAACTTGTTACGTATTTCCAAAAGAAAAAGACCCATTTGTGCCTACTCTCTGTTTTTAGTTAGTGAGTCAAGCCTCTATTTGTGTTAATATCTTAGCCCCACTCTAATAGCTTTAGTTTTCTGCAGTAGCTTTTGAAATGGCACTTTTCTGGAAATCTATGTACAGGGCATCCACTGGTTCTCCTTTATCTACAGCAGATGTTACTTCTTTAAAGAACTCCAAAAAGATTGGTTGAACATAGTGTTCTTTTCATGAAACAACATGACACTGACTAATTATATTCAACTTTTGTAAATGCTATAGTGTCTTTAATAAAAACTTCTATTATTTTCCCAATGACAGATTTTAAGCACACTGACTCATAGTATCTTTCTTTCTATCTCCCTCCATTTTTGAATAAAAGATTTGGGTGTCTATTTTTCAAGCTAATGGAAACTTTTGGAATTTTGGAATAATAAAACCAATGCATCAACTCTCTGAATAGCCACTTCTTTTAACATCCTAAAGACTGAACTTTATCAAGGCCAGAGACTTGCTCCCCTGCAGCTCCAACAATTTGCTTTGTGCCACTTTCTTGGTGATTATAATTTTCCTGTGTCCCTCTGTCCTGATTTACAGATAGTTCTGGGCTGCTGCTTGCATCCTCCACGATGATGACTGATGCAAGACACCCTGTCAATTTCACCTGTCATGTCCTTATTTTGCATTATTAACTCTAGGCTCACTTTCTGTAGATTTAATGTTCACTTTGTTAATGTTTTTTAAAATATCTATAGGAACATATGCTATTTGCTTCCTGGCTAGCTTTCTCTTAGACTCTACCTTTTCTCTCCTTGTTTAGTCTCCTTTATTGTGTCAATCTTTATTTAGTCAATCTTTTAGTAAACCTTTGTTTTTATTTATATTCTGTCCAAAATTCTGACCTGCCACCCCCCTTTGCTCAATGGTATGCTTTTTCTTTAAACTGATATTCTTTAACGTTTTTTGGAAGATGGGTCTGCGATTAGAATTTTTTTTTTCTCTTTAACATTCTGCATTTTCTGAAATATTTTATTAAATAACTGCTTCCATTAATTTATCTTATGGCCTAATTTGCTGGTTCACTTCAGCTATTTCTGATTTCGTGCCTTTGTAAACGCCTTATTTAAGACTGAATTTTAGTCTTGGACCCATTCTTCTCTCCTTCAAAATGAACAAGAGTAATGAATTAAGGTTTAATCATGTTATGATCACTACTGCCTAGATAGTAAATAATAGATAGAAGGTTCACCTTCATAATGAGGTCATTAATTAATCCTGTCTCACTCCATAATCCCAGATCTATTATAGCCTGTTCCATAGTTGGTTCCAGAATGCGCTATTGCTAAAAAAAACAATCTTGAAGTCATCTTATGAAGTCTCATCAAAGTGATTTTATCCATCAAATTTTTCTAATCTACATGCGGATTGAAGTCCCTGTGATTATCATTGAATCTTTCTAATAAATAGCCATTCTTTTCTCCTCTGTGCTAACCCCGTGGTCATTGTTAGTGGACCTGTACATCACTCCCACAAGTGACTTCTTACCTTTATCATTTCTCATCATTAGCCAAACTGCTTGTATATCCTAGTTCCTGAATTTTGGTTATCCAAGTCTATTGTGCTAATGCAATTATTAACTAACAGAAGCATTCCTCTTCCCTTCCCTAGCTTCCTGTCATTCCTAACTGTCAAAATCCATGCGACTTGCAGTTGTGTCTCAGTATTGACTATCAGATCATGCATTGTTAATTTTATTTGGGTTATCTGTTCATCTGTTTTGTTTTGAAGACTACATACATTCAAATACAGGAGCTTTAATTTTGTCCTTTTTATATTTTTGTAACCCCTAATGTTATCTTTTGATTAATTCTTAGTCTTGTACACTCAATCCCACCCTGTCACCATCTGTTTATCATTTCTTACAATAATACTTTTCTCTCTTGCCTTGTCTCTACTCTCTGATTTACCACCACTTCCCAATTTTGAACCCTCACCCTCACTAGTTAGTTTAAACCCTGTCTATTTCTGTATTTGTGCAGCTGACTAGAGGATGGCTCAGATGTAGACTAGAATTCTGTCCCTACTTGTTCCAGTGTTGGGGCCTGTGCCCTGACAAACCAGAACCTAAATCTTCCACGCCAGTCCCTGAGCCATATATTCATTTCTGTCATCTGAATTGTCGTCTGTCAATTTGTTCATGGGTTATAGACATTCCTGACAAGGTCATAACTTATTGCCCATTCCTAATAGCTCTTGGTAAGATGGTGGTGAGCTGACATGTTTCAATTGCTGCTGTGCATTTGTCGTAAGTATTCCCATAATATTATTGAGTAGGGAGTTCAGGATTTTGAGGTTATGGTGAAAGAACACCAATGCAGTTACAAGCCTGGATGTTGCGTGGTTTGGAGAGGAAATTGAAGGTAGTGGTATTCCCACATGTCTGCTGTCCTTCTCTTTTGGAGATGTTGCACCTTTGGAAGATGGTGTCTAAGGACCCTTGGTGAGCTATTGTTGTGCATCTTGCATCGGGTAGACATTGTGGCCATCATGCGCAGTGGTGATGGAAAGAGTAAATCTTTAGGATGGTGGATAGGACACTGATCAAGTGAGCAACTGTCTCTTACAAGCTGTTGGTTTTTGAACGATAATAGAACTGCACTCATCCAGTTAAGAGGAGAATATTCTGTCACACTCCTGGTTGGTTTTGTATGGATGGAGCACAGGCTTTGGGGAGTCAGGAGGTAATATTCACCAGTCAGCTCAGAACCACTGCCTTATTTTTATAGCTATATTATTTAATGACATGTCCAGTTCAGCGTCTGGTCAATGGTAAACCCCAGGATGTTGATGGCGGGCATTTCAGTGATGCCATTGAACACTAAGGAAGTACTCAGATTTTTTCTTGTTTTTACGGTTACATTTTGGCACATGTGTGTTAACTGGTCACACATTAGCCTATACCATAACAACACATGTGATGTGTTCATGAAAGAAGGGCCAATCCATTGTTTGTAAAATAAATTCGAGTGACAATTCACTCATATACTTTGAGTAATACAGTGCGAGTCAGGACCATTATGTTTCATACGAATGTCTTTTTTAATTCATTGATTTGTGGAATGTGGGTGTGGCTGGCTGACCAGCATTTAGAGTTCATTCCTGGTTGCCCTTGAGAAGGTGCTGTTGAACTGCTTTCTTGAATCACTGTAGTCCACCTGTTATGGGTTGATTCACAATGTCATTCGGGAGGGAATTCTACATCATTTGGATCACTTATTGTCTCGAAGCTGATGATATTTTTAATGATATCTGCATGAGAGGTTAGGAATTTGACCTGTGTTATCTAGCACCTGATTTCATGACTTGAAAGTCACCTTGTTCTCCAGCATGAACTGGATGGGATGGAATCTCAGAGAGAGTAAAGGTTTGTGTCACGTTTCGTCAGGCACTAAGGAATTACCAAATGAACTACCACTCTGGCTGCAGACATGAATCAGAGGCACTTTGAGGTCATCAAAGAGAGCGAAACCGACGCAGCTACAGCCTGACATCTATTTCTCATTGTTTGTATTTATCTTATGCAACGTTCTCATTATCTCGTTCGTGCTGCACTTGCATCAATTCAAAGGTAATGCTGGGTGAGTAATGTCGCTTGTGAAATTAGTCATCGACACCCTCAACCTCCGCGCACTGTTAATGGCACGATGGGAAATAAATATATACCATTCAATATGGTTTTATGAGATCATTGCAAATTAAGCCAAGGTTTGCTAATGTAAGAAAGTTGTTATTCGCACCTATGTATATTTGGCAGTTTTTGTTTCACATTTTTTGACTTGTATAAATCAAACACTTTCTTGCTTATATCTACCCTATTTGAAACATCTTGGCACAAAAGCAATTAACTCCCATGTCAGATAGACATATAGCTTATTTGTTGGATTATCCGTAAGTAGAATTTTATTTCCCTTTGACATCATGAACTGTACACCAGGGGAGCCTAGCAGTCAACCTGTCCTTCTGTATTCTGACCGCCTTCATTTAGGTACCATCTGTGAATCAGTTATCGAGCCCATCATTTCAGAAGGTTTCAAATCCCACTCTTGACACTTATAGAAATCTTGTCAAAGTCACATGTGCAAAGCTGAAAGAGCGGTCCACACTTTTGGAAGAGCCTATCTTTCAAATAAGCCGCTAACCCAGGATATTCCCTGTAGAGAGACATCCTGCAGCAGATGAGCAGCTGAACTTTCTCTGCTTATCTGGTCAATGTTTATCCAGTAGGCAACATTGCTTAAACAGATTACAATGGTGTCTAATGCCTACCTTTCAAGAGAACATTATGAACTGTAAAGCACTTTGTCGTTTTAATTATGTTTCTTGTTTTTCTGACCAGCTGTGTATAGCTGTAATGTAACTATCTTTTCTTCATTTCTTTATTCTGTAAATAAGGATTATATTTAGGTGCTCCGTACCTAAGGTGGTGTTGTGTGTTGGTGATATTGTTACACTGTAACTAACATTCATCTGGTGGAGAATCTCACCTGGACCTTCAACAATAGCTCAATAGCTGAGGAAGCCCAGCAGCATCTCCAATTTCTGTGTAGACTGAGGAAAGCCCACTGCCCACACCCAATCCTCACCACATTCTACAGAGGGTTAGTTGAGAGTACCCTGAGCTGCTGTATCACTGCCTGATTCAGGAATTGCGTTGTCTCGGATCATAAGACCCTACAACAGATAGTGAGGACAGCTGAGAAGATCATCAGGGTTTCTCTCCCCTCCATTACAGACATTTACTACACACACTGCATCCGAAAGGCCAAAAGCAGTGTGGAATACGCCACGCACCCCTCACTCAAACTCTTCTCCCTCCTGCCATCTGGCGGAAGATACCAGAGCATTTGGTCTCTCACAGCCAGACTGTGCAATAGTTTCTTCCCCCAAACCGTTAGGCTCCTTAACACTGTATCATCGGGCTCTTTCCCATCTGGAATTCTTTGCACAACTTTGAATGGCTGCTGGAACAATGTCTATCAATTATCATTCTTTTATTACACTGTAATTTGTGTGGTTTGCACATTATGCCGCCCTGTGTATGATCGTGTCATTTGTGCTGTCCATGTAGCACCTTGGTCCTGCAGGAACGGTGTCTCATTTTTTACTGGATCAGTTGCAACTAGTAGAAATTATAAATAAAATCTACTCTACTCTAATGTAACCTTATAATTGAAGAAGCCTTACTTCAGTACCTTTGTACCTAAGATAGTCCTGTAGGTGGTGACTTATAGACTTTTCAGTGTACTCATTTGAGTGCATGTGACAATCAATCTAATTCATTTTGGGATGATCATGGAAGGCATTATAGAAATCCAAGGCTTTCTGTTCTTCCTTTGGTCCTTCAAAGTATTAATTTTAAAGCTATACTACAGCTATTTTTTACTTTATTAGGCTACAAACAATTTGTAGCAAATAAATGTGCCAATTTCTTTTGTTTAAAGAATATCTAGATGGCTGTGGTGTTTTTAGTTGCTCCAATCTGTGTTAACTATTAATGGATCAGATCTCAATGAGAGTCAATTGAGGCAAGATCCATGGACAGAATGGTAGACATAAGAAAAACAGTTTCCATTTAACTCTCATCATACTGAAGAATAAATTGATGGTGGTGTTCCCTGATGAGTTGATCTCGCTTAGCAACAATAATGCTCCTCCAAAGGTCAAATTCAAATCATGACACATTATTATTAATCCCATTTGTCTCCACTGCAATGTACAGATGAACATTTGTTGGTCAGTATAGATAGTGAAGTTCTCAGCAGCTTTTGAATGCGTTAAGTGTATTTTTAGCCTCATTAGAGGCAGGGGCATTACCTCTGGAAATTTGCAAGAAAAAATGTCCCTACACATTTTGTACATAACTTACATGAAATGCAAGAGATTCCTTTAAGAGAGACAAAGAATACATGTCTACACTGGCAATAGGATTTCCTTTGTCATTGGGTTTGGATACAAATGTTTTTAACTACAACATTGATTAGTCTTCTCATTTAGTTCAAATATCCACCAAACTCGCTGCCAGGATAGTTCTCCACACAACATATAGGCTGCAACAATCCTCCAGTCCAACAGCACTCGCTCATAGAATCCCAATAGTGGGGAAACAGGCCCCCCAGCCCGTCAATTCGACATCCACTCACCAAAGAGCATCTCACCCAGGCACAACCCCCTACCCTATCTCTATACCCCTGCGTTTCCCATGGCTAATCCACCTAGTCTGCATGTCTCTGGACATTATGGGCAATTTAGTACAGCCAATCCACCTAACCTGCACATCTTTGGGCTTGAGAGGAAAGCGGAGCACCCAGAGGAAACCCACACATACACGGGGAGAATGTGCAAACTCCACACAAACAGTTGTTCGAAGGTGGAATCAAATCTGAGTCCCTGACACTGTGAGGCAGCACTGATAACCACCGTTCCACTCAGACACTGGCAATGGAGTTACTCAATGCTGTAACCAGATTTTCAAGTGGAACATGAAACAAAATCAGGTCTCCAAATTGCAACTTCCTGACAAATTTTCTTTCAAAATTATCCCCATGATTTCTCAGTATTTTCTGAATGTAGATTTATGGCAAGGTTTAAGTCAGATTTTAAATGACAGCATGTGCAGTTTTCCAAAATGTTTCTGTACCTTCTGAATATTTAGTTACTAATTACTATTTCCAAATCATAATTGCAGAGGACAATGTGAATGAGTGGAATCCTCAGGAAGATCAATATTAACTTTTCATTCATTTATCAAAAGCTAAATTCCTCACAACAAAAAGCTGTCAGAGTACCTGATTATTTTACAGGTGTAGCGAACAGGCCAAAACACAACAAGACATTGAAAAGAGAAATAATGGAAGACAAGACACTGAAGAACAAGCACAAACTGGTAGGTAGGATGTGTTTGCAGATCATCAATGTCAGGAAGAGCTAGCAATAAGGGCAGAAAAAACAAATAGGAACACCACTTTCTAGAAGTTCCCTCCAAGCCACTCACCATTGTAACCTGGAAACATAATCATCATTCCTTCTGTATCATTGTGTCATTTTTTTAAATTCATGGGATGAGAGCATCACTGGCTAGGCAGTCATTTATTGCCCATCCATAATTGTCCAGAAAGCAATTCAGAGTCAATCCCATTGCTGAGATTCTGGAGTCACATGTAGGCCATACTAGATAAGGTTGGCAGATTTCCTTCCCTGAAGGATATTAGTGCTCTCATTCGGCAATGGATTCATAGTCATCATAAGACCATAAGACTATAAGGCATAGGACCAGAAATTAGACCATTTGGCTCATCAACTCTGCTCTGCCATTCAATATTGGCGATAAATTTCTCATCCCCGTTCTCCTGCCTTCTCCCCATAACCCTTGATCCTATTAACAATCAAGAACCTATCTATCTCAGTTTTAAATACACTCAATGACCTGGCCTCTGCTGTCTACTGTGGCAATGAATTCCACTGATTCACCACTCCCTGGTGAAGAACTTTCTCCTCATCCCCTTTATTCTAAGGCTGTGCCCTTGGGTCCTAGACTTTCCTGATAATGGAAACTTCTTCCCATTCTATCCAGGCTTTTCAGTATTCTATAAGTTTCATTTGGATCCCCTCTTATTCTTCTAAACTTCATCAAGTATAAACCCAGAGTTCTCAAACACTCCTCATATGTTAAGCCTTTTATTCCTGGGATCATTCTAGTGAACTTCTCTGGACCCGCTCTAGGGCCAATACATCTTCCTGAGATAAGGGTTCTAAACCTTCTCACATTATTCTAAATGTGGTCTGACCAGAGCCTTATAAACCTTCAGAAGTACATCCCTGCTTTTATAATCTAGTCCTCTTAAAATAAGTTTTTTGCCTTCCTAGCCACCGACTCAACCCGCAAGTTCTCCTGGAGACAGTCCTGGATTAGGACTCCCAAGTTCCTTTGCACTTCAAACTTCTGAATTTTCTCCACATTTAGAAGTCATAAATAATAATAAGAAAAAGTAAATGTTAATCACAGTTCAATTAACGACTCCTGAGTTCCCTGGAAAACTGGGCGGGAACTACTACGCGGGGTCAGACTGAGACCACCACACTGAGACAAAACCTCCACTCCGGGACTAGACTTACGCACTGAGCTGCTGAATCCCCAGAAGCCACACAAATGCCAGAAATGACCAGTAAGAGAGAATCTCACCGACTTTCCTCAACATTCATTGATATTTCTAAATTTTCCCACTTGTCACTTTTCAGCTCAAGCCTGGATATTGTCCAGGCCTTGTTGTGTTTGGTCAAGGACTTCTTCAGGATCTGAATGAGGTCACGAGCTGAGTAGCCCTGGTTCAACCCTAACTAAGTTCACGAAGTATTCATTCTTGTAAGTGCAGCTATATAGCTGTCTTGACAATCACTTTCATTACTTAACTGAGGATCAACAGTTGGATTTGTCCTGTGTTTGTGTAAAGGACATACCCAGATAGTTTTCCACATTGTCAGGTAGAATCCTATGTTGTAGCTGCACTGGAACAGCCCAGCTAGGGCTGCGGCAGGTATTATTGCCCAAAGGTTGTCAGGAGCCATGGTCTTTGTGGCATCCAGTGTCTCCAACAGTTTCCCGATATCACGTGGAGTGAATTGAATTGACATTGGGGATGCCAGGGTCCACTGGAGGAGGCTGAGATGGATCATCAATGCAGCACTTACAGCTCAAGACGGATGTTTTGCATTAATATCTCCCCTACCATTGAGAATTGGGACATTTGTGCAGGTACCACCTTCTGTTAGTTGTTTAACTGTCCAATGCTATTCATGACTGGGTGTGGCAGGTCTACAGATCTTAAAACTGATCTGCTGGTTGTGGGATTGCTTAGCTCTGTATATCACTTTCTGCTTGTGCTGTTTTGCATGCAAGTAGTCCTGTTTGGTAGCTTTACCAGGTTATTACCTTATTTTTTGGCTTGCCTTGTACTAGCCTGATGTACCCTTATGCGTTCTTCACTGAAACAGCATTGGTGGATTGAGGGATATGCCAGGCCATGAAGTTTGTGGTTGAATACTACTCTGCTGCTGCTGATGGCCCACAGTGTTTTATGGATGCCTACATTTGAGTTGACAGATCTGTCCGAAGTCTGTCCCTTCTCAATGTGAAGGCTGGACTTCAACTCCCCAAGTTGTCTGTAAGCTACCTCTCCCAATGTCGTAGAAGGCCCTGAAGGCAGAAAGGAGGATTTTACACAGACAGCAGATCTGACCTTGTTGTTGTTTCTGAACTGGTGCTGGGTGGTCCATCCAGATTCACTTCTCTGTTTCAACTTTGTAGCAGCTAGAGATGACAGATTAGTTTGCATGGCAGCTGGTAGTGAAGAGTCAACCGCATTTCTGTGGGCCTGGAATCAAATGTAGGCCAGACTGAGTAAGCACAGCAGTTTTCCTTCCTTCTGGGGCTTCCTTTCAGGTCTTGGTCTGAGGTACATGTGACAACAATCAATCAAATCAAATTTTTAAAAATCAAATAATTACTACCAGTGCTACCAATCTATCTGTACCGTTAGTTTTTTTTTCTGAATGCTAGTATGGGTTTAAGTAAAGAGTCTTTTTTTTAAAATCATTTCCCCTATTGACCCTATTGCTGCTTTATTTTAACTTTGTTCATATCTGAGTATGATTTTTGGAATAGTTCCCTGCAATGTTGCCATATCCTTTTTGCTTTGTAATCTCATTTTTAACCCCTAGCAAACCGCATTATAATCTACCTGCTACAAAGCAATATATCCCGAGAACCCATTCTGACCAAATACATGGGAGAGTTACATATGTAACTGAGTGCAACTGAGAATACGAATGAGAGTGAGCTTGGGATATGATGAGGGAGAAAGAAAGACAGTGAGAATGAATGTTAGGTGAGAGAGGAAGATAGTGAACAGTAGAGGAAAAAGTATTGTGTGAGAGATTGAGCATGTGTGAGAGGATGAAAGGACAAAAATGAGAAAAGCAGAGAATTTGCCAGGGGTGTACCATCATTTATCAGAGGGCTGTGATGACAATGACTGACAAAGGTGTGAATGAAAGGATTTTAACTAGCCCACAGGATCCAACACTCCACTTAGATTAGATTCCCTACAGTGTGGAAACAGGCTCTTCGACCCTCCGAAGAGTAACCCACCCAGACCCATTTCCCTCTGACTAATGCACCTAACACTATGGGCAATTTAGCATGGCCAATTCACCTGACCTGCACATCTTTGGACTGTGGGAAGAAACCAGAACACCCAGAGGAAACCCAAGCAGACACGGGGAGAACGTGCAAACTCCACAGACAGTTACCCGAGGCAGGAATTGAACATGGGACCCTGGCACTCTGAGGCTGCAGTGCTACCACTGAGCCACCATGTCCTTTTCCCAGAACCCTTGATTCCCCTATCAATCAAGAACAGGAGGTTGGTGAGGCCACTTCTGGAGTACTGTGTGCATCTAATTGCCCTGCTATAGGAAGGGTATTATGCAACTGGAGAGGGTGCAGAAACGATTTATTAGGTTGTTCCCAGAAACTGGAGGGTTTGAGTTATGAGGAGAGGTTGAATAGGCTGGGACTTTTTTTCACTGAAGTTAGAAGTCAAGGGGTGATCTTATAGAGGTTTATAAAATCATGAGGGTTAGGATAAGGTGAGTAACAAAGGTCTTTTCCCTTGGGAGTAGGTTGGGGTGGGCGTTGTGAGTTCAAAACAAGGGGGCATATTTTTAAGGTGAATGGAACTGAGTTGCAACTTTTCCACACAGAGGGTAGCTTGTGTGTGGAATGAACAGTTAGAGGAAGTGGTAGATGCAGGTATAGTTATGACACTTAAAAGACATTAGGGCAAGCTCATGAATATGTAAGAATTAGAGAGCTATGGGCTGAATGGAAGCAAATAGGACTAGTTTAGTTTGGAAAATATTGTCAGCATGGACGAGTTGGACCGAAGGGTCTGTTTCCATGCTTTTTAACTCCTTGACTCTATAACGTGCTTACAGATATATTCTTGCATCAGGAACTGTAAGGCCTTTCAAGTCCTTCTTCCATGATACTCCAAGTCAGTCATACACAACTGTATAATTTTTCAAGTCAATCGCAATTATCATTACTGCTGCAGTAATTTAAGCAGTTGAATGTTTGTTAAAATTATATCAGTTTAACATCTCTACCAGTAATAAGACTTCAAACCTTTGCAACTATCTCACAAAATGGATCTGTACAAGGACACAAAATATAACAAGATCAAACAGCATTTCTTTAAGTTTATGACTTTTGAACTGACAAAACAGTTTGATGTGATTTGTTCAGCCTGGTAGTGGGTATGACCAGTATAAAAGAAAAGATAAGACCAAGATAATACGGATTTGAACCAGAGCTTTCTCTTCACCCATGTCTGATTAAATGACTCCACCCAACTTTACTCCACTCACCAGCTGCCATTACATTGTGGTGTTTTGAAATTGGCATTTTAATGGAGTATTTCCTATGGTATCAATTAGATACATGCTTATCTGCACCTGGTTTAATGAATAGCAATTTGGAAAGAGCTGGCACTTTCTCAATGAATCAGTTTGGGCAAGTTGTCCTTTACTATTCGAAACATGCCAGAGCAAACGCTTCTCACACGCTAGAGAACAGTAAGAGTTTCAGTTTGAACCTACAAGGCAACTCCACCCGCCTCACTGCTGACTCGATTTTATTCAAGACTCACCTTAACCTTTTGGATGCTGGGCCGTTCCAACTTGGAGATGTAGTTGGAAAGACATTCTATCATCTTGCTCTGGCAAACCATAGCGTTTGATGATTGCATTGGTGATGACATTTCACAGATGAGCATCACTTAGTGTGCCCCTACCTTTTTGACCTTTCATTGTTGGATGAAGGACATTCTGCTACAAATGTACATTTTGTCAACGCGAATTCACTGTGACATGATGGAGAGGGGACATCGTCTCGAAAGCTCAGTCTTCTCAAATGTGTGTTGGCTGTGGCGTGATTGCATTGCCAACACTTAAAGTGTTAGTTGTATTGCATGATTCTTATAGATCTCGGGGGTCGCATAAGAAATCAGCTTTCGCACTATAATAGAAATGACTGTAATCTTAATAAAATGTTAATATCAGTCTTATATAAATGACAAAGGTTCCATGGCAAACTTAATTGGTACCACAATATGCCAGGTGGGTTGATTTTGGAAAGATGGCACAAGAGAATGGTAACACTGTACAACACTTTTCACTGTATTTTGGAACAAAATACACATGGCAACTAAATCAAATGGAAATCATGGACAGGAGGAGGCCATTCAGCCCCTCGGATCTGCTTAGCTGTTCAATAAGATTGTGATTGGGTCTTCACATCCCTTGATGCTCTTATCCAACAAAAATCTATTTCAGAAACTAAAAGACAAATAGCTGAAAAGGTTCAGCAGGAATGACAGCATCTGTGGAGAGAAATCGGAGTGAACGTTTCGGTCGAGTGACCCTTCCTCAGAACTGAAGAAAGGTCACTCGACCCAGAATTTTCTCCACAGATGCTACCAGACCTGGTGAGCTTTTCCAGCAATTTCTCTTTTAGTTTCTGATATACAGCATCTGCAATTCTTCCCTTTCTATTAAAAATCTATCTCAGTTTTGACACCTCTAATTCCCTGAACATCCACAGCCATGTTGGGACAGAGAATGTTTAACATCCTTTTGTGCAAAAGCATGCTCCTTACGTTTGCTCCCGAATGGTCTCACTCGAATCGTAAATCTAACTTAGCATATGCTTTAAAAAGTAATACCAGTTTAGTAGACAAGGCAACTAATGATTCAAACTAGTCCATTTATTCTTCCAAGTTAAACTCAGCTCCACAAAACAAGTCCTTACCACCCAGGAACTGAAATGTAATGATCAGTATGACCCCAAGGTCAACAATGAATGACAAAGGAGGAGAAAGTGAGGACTGCAGATGCTGAAGATCAGAGCTGAAAATGTGTTACTGGAAAAGCGCAGCAGGTCAGGCAGCATCCAAGGAGCAGGAGAAACAAAGTCACAGTATACAAAACTAAAAGTCACACAATACCAGGTTATAGTCCAACAGGTTTATTTGGAAGCACGCTAGCTTTCGGAGCGACGCTCCTTCAGCGGGTGGTTCGCCGGAAAGAGCAGCACTCCAAAAGCTAGTGTTTCCAAATAAACCTATTGGACTATAACCGGCTGTTGTGTGATTTTTAACTTTGTCCACCCCAGTCCAACACCAGCTCCTCCAAATCATGACAGTATATTGAAGCAAGCTACCTGCTGTGATCAAGAATTATTTAAGCTCAAAGCATCCCTATTAAATTCAGATTATTGTTTAGCAGCCTGGTGCTGTACATTAATTAGTTCTCATTCCCAGACGAACTCAGCATTCATTATCAGATCTTTGTGTTCAGGAGAATATACAACAGGTCTTGTCTAGTTCATTTAAAATCTAATTTACTTAAATCCAAAAGACATGTGTCTTTTTAAAAACCAACACACAATATGAATTTTGCCAAGTTGCTTAAAGACAATAGATCTGGTTAAAATGGAACTTCAAGCTGAAATACAAGTTTAACTATACTTAGAGCAAGATTTTTTTCTTGAATTGAAGACAGCGTTACAAATGGCCACTCGAGAATGATTGCTTCTTCGAAGGCTGACTTGCCTTCATTAAAGAGGCCACACTTTTTTTTAATGGGTCACTCTTCATTTAATAACCTCTTGTATCAGTGCCCAGCTGAACATCAATTGAAATAGTTTTGATGTCAAGTGATCCTCACCATTCCATGATCATTACTGCTGCAGCAGAGAATAGGACCTCAGAAACACACTCGGAAATTATCTGAGGTACTTCAGCAATCATCCTCTTAGTTCTCTGAGGACCTCATTGAAATAGATTAAGTACTGCATTACTCAGATTTATTGCACATTTAACAGGAAAGGAAGTACTGAGCTTGGTCATTAATGGTTTGCTGGGGGTCCCTTTGGTGTCCATGAGGAAAGGGAAGGAAGATAGGGGACTAGGTAGACCTACTGCTACAGTGTAAGAGTGGTAGGAGGGTGGTAACATTTTTACTCCCTGTGATAGGGTTATGGGTTAGAGTTAGGGTTAGGTTTAAAGTTAGGACTAGGGCTGGAGTTAGGGGTTGAGGATAAGGTTGGAGTTAGGGTTAGATTTAGGGTGAGGGTTAGAGTTATTGTTAGGATTCAGGATAGAGTTAATGCTAGGGTTGGGTTAGAATTAGGGTTAGCAATAGGGTTAGAGTTAGGTCATGGGTGAGGGATGGAGTGAGGTCTAGGGTTCGGTTTAGGGTTAGTATTAGGGTTGGGTTAGATTTATGGCTAGTGTTAGGGTTAAAGTTTGGTTTAGTGTTATGGTGTGGGCTAGAGTTAGGGTTAGAAGTGCTAGGATAAGAGGTAGGGTTACAATGCAGGTTTGGTTTTGGGTTATGGTTACAGTTTAAGTTAGTGTTAGTGCTATGGTTAGGGTTTGCGTTATGGTTTGAATTAGGGCTCCGGTTAGAGTTAACCTTAGGATCAGTGGTAGAGTTTGGGTTAGGGTTTAGGTTATATTGAGGTTTAGGGTTAGGTTAAAGTTCAGACAAGGGTTAGAGTTAGGGTTTGAGTGGGGTTAGGGTTAAAGTTGGTTTCCAGGTTATGATTAGTTTTAGAGTTGGGGCTTCACTTAAAGTTAGGGTTGGAATTAGGATTAGGGTTATAGTTAGAGTTAGGATTAGGTTTTGGGTTAAGATTAAAGTTAGGGCTAGGGTAGGGGGTTTGAGTTAGAGTTAGATTTAGAGCTAGAGTAAGAATCAGTGCGAGATTGAGGGTTAGAGTTAAGATTAGGTTAAGGCTAGGGTTCGAGTTAGCATGAGGGCTAGCATTAGTGTTAGAGTTAGGGTTAGGTTTAACATAATAGTTAAAGTTAGGGTTAGGATAATGGTTCCTGTTAGAGTTAGGTTTAGTGGAAGAGCAGAAGTTAGTGCAAGGGTGAGGGTTAAAGTTAGGGTTATGGTTAGAATTAGTGCATATGTTAGGGTTAGGGTTAGAGTTAGAGTTTAGGTTTGAGTTAGGGTTGGGATTAGAATTTGGTTTTGGGCTAGGATTAGAGTTAAGGCTAGAATTAGGGTTAGGGATAGTGTTGGGACTAGGGTTACGAATTTGGTTTAGGGTTATGGTTACAGTTTGAGATAGTGCTAGGGCTCTGGTTAGTTAAGGCTATGGTTTGAATTAGGGCTCGGGTTAGAATTATGACTACGGTTAGAGGTAGGGCTAAGATCAGGGGTAGAGTTAAGACTATGATTAGAGTTCTATTGAGGATTAGGGCTCAGATTAGAGTTAGAGTTAAGGCTTTGAGTTTGGCTTAGGTTTGGAGTTTGGGCTGGGGGGAGGATAAGAGTTAGGTTTAGTGTTAAGCTAGTTTAACACTAGGTTTAGTGTTAATCCTAGTGTAGGTTAGGCTTACGGTTAAGTTTAGAATTAAGTCTAATGTTTAGGATTAGGGTTAAGTTTAGGTTTATATTTACCTTTAGAGTTAGCGTTACTGTTTGGATTAGGTTTAGGGCTAGGTTTAGGGTTAGGGTTAGGGACAGATTTAGGGTTTTGTTCAGATTGGGTTAGAGCAAGGGTTAGGTTAGGGTTACAGTTAGGGCTAAGATTACAGTTGGGGCTAGCCTTCATGTTAGTGTTAAATTTAGGGATTAAGTTAGGACTAGGTTTATGGTCAGAGTTATGATTAGGTGTAGGGTTAGCATTAGGGCTAAGGTTAGAATTAGGTTTAGGTTTAGATTTAGGTTACAGTTAGTGTTAGTGTTAGGGTTATGGTTTGGGTTCAGGTTGGGCTTCAGGTTAGGGTTAGGGTTAGGTTAGTGTTAAGATTTGGGTTAAGAGTTAGATTTAAGCTTTGGGTTAGAGTGAGGTGTAGGGGTTCGGGGTGAGTTCGGTTTGGGGCTCGATTTAGGGCTTAGGGTTAAGTTCAGAAACAATAACAGAGGGTTGGGGATTTGGTTTGATTTAGGGCTAGAGTTAGGGTTAGCGTACGGGTTGGGGTAGACTTAGGGTTTGGGTTAGGATTACATTTGGGACTAAGTTAGGTTTAGTGTGACATTTAGTGTCAGAATTAGTTGTGTTTTTAGGGTTATGGTAGATTTACAGTTAGCATTAGGGTTAGAGCGTTGTTTGGCTTTATGGGTCAGGTTAGGGTTAGGTTTTGAGTTAGAGTTGGGATTAGAATTAAGGTTAGGTTTAAGGGGACGTTTAGAGTTAGAGTTTGGGCTAGTGTTAGGATTAGAGTTAGGGTTAGGGTTTCAGTTGGAATTAGGTTTAGAGTTAGTGTTAGCAATAGCATTAGGGTTAGGGTTGGGTTGAGAATTAGGGCAAGGGTTAGAGTTAGAGTTGGGTTTTTGTTAGAATCAGGTTTGGGGAAAGATTTGGGTTTAGGGTTAGGTTTAATGTTAGTGTTAGAGTTAAAGTTAGAGTTACGGTTAGATTAGGTTTAGGATTTGGGTGAGGATTAGGGTTAGGTTTTGGGCTAGGGTCAAAGATAAGGTTAGTCTTTTTTAGCTTTCAGATTGGAGTTAGGGTTAGAGTTAGGACTACGATAGAGTTAGGTGTAGTGTTACAGTTTGGTCTGTAGTTTTGGTTAAGGTTACGATTCAAGTTCAGGCTGGGGTTAGACTTAAGTTTAGGGTTAGGGCTAGATTTAGAATTGGGCTTAGGGTTAGGGTTAGGACTATGGTTACTGTTAGTATTAGGGTTAGGCTGAGGGTTGCGCCTAGGGTTAGGTTTATGGTTAGGGTTAAAGTTAGTTTATGCTTATGGTAAGGAATAGCTTTAGGTTTAGGGTTATGGTTAGTGTTACATTTGGGGTCAGGGTAAATGGTAACCTCTGCCTAATGGAATTCACAGAATCTCTACAGTGTGGAAACAGGCCATATGACCCAATAAGGAAACTGAAGCCATATTTCGTACCATCACAGATTGATCCCAGTGTCATAACAATGCTGCTCAACATTGCCCTGAGCTGAGTGACCTGGAATACCTTTTATTTGATGGTGTTACTTTACTCATTAATTTCATTCCCAAGAATTAGAATTAGAATTAGCTTTATTGTCACATGTACTCACATGAGTATGGTGAAAAGTTTACAAGTCGGTACTTATGGCACCATCTTAGGTACAAATGTACCTAGGTCCAGATTCTTGAGTATAAGTTCTCAGGAAAAATAATTAGAAAAATAAAGAAATAAAAAGTGCAGCATTAAAATGTTCACACCACCTTAGGTACAAAAGTACAAAATCATAGGAATAAATTAGAAAAATAAAGACATAAAAACATTCAGAATAACAGATCTTCAACACATTCTGCCTTGGGCCTCACCTCCAGACCATGCCAGGCCTCACCTTCAGACTGCAGCAGGCCTCGTTTCCAAGCAACACCAGGCCTCAGCTCCAGACCAGGCCGGGTCTTCCCTTCATACTGTGCCAAGCCTCACCTTGAGGCTCTCAAGGCAGGAGTGCTGAGAGTCCACATTGGATTCACCTCAAAGCTGGGAGTCTGCTGAGGCTAGGAGTCCACAATGACTTCACTCGAGGCTCAATGACAGGAAGTAAGAAAATCTAAGGAGAAAAACATGAAAAAAGAAAAAAAAAGAAAGGAAATGGATGGACCAAATGAGCTTCAGCTGAGGAGTCTTACACCACCGCCATCCTGGTTTGGTCTGATGTTTTGCATTCTTGATAACATTTCATGAATAAAAGAAAATTCAATCTTTTGAATTTCATTTGGGTGACATGAGCATCACTGGTTGGGTAAGCATTCGTTGCCCATCCCTAGTTGCCCCTTGAGGAGGTGGTAGTGAGCTGCCTTCTTGAATTGCTGAAGTCTATGTGCTGTAGGTTGACCCACAATGCCCTTTGGGAGGTAATTTCAGGGTTAAATTGTCAATAGGACAAATCCTTGTTTTCACTTCAGCAGCTTCCTCAGCTATTAAAGTAATTATTGTAATACAGATTCAATGTTGCTTTGGATTGTCTTGTATGTCAAGCCATTGGATCTATACTTGAGTGCTAAGGGTTTGTGTATTATTGAGATTAGCTGCCCCTCAGCCAACCAGACAGTACTCAGAGATTCAACCACTACTTGCATTTACATAGTGCAGTTATTCAGAGTTTTCATATTAATGTATACAATTGGTTATAAATAAATTTCCAGATATCTGATACATGACAAAACTTGTTTCATTGTTTTATTTGTTATATCATTCATGTTATGATGTGTAATCAGACACCAAGTCTCATAAGCTGATATTAATGCACATGCCCAATACTTTGGTCAAAGAGGTAGATTTTAAAGAGCATCTTTAAAGAGGAAAGTCAGAGAAGGTGTGTAAGGAGCAAATAATAGAGCTTCGAGCCCAGGCTGAGCCCAGGTGGAGCAACTAAAATCAGAAATACGCGAGAGATCAGAATTGAAGCAGCAGAGGGATTGAAACAGATTACAGAGTCAGCAATAGGTGAGGCTATGGAGGAATTCATGAACAAAGCTTGAAATTTTGCACTCATAGAAATATATAACAAACCACCTGTCATGTCAGCTGAAACAGAACCATCCAGATAAACTTCACTTTGTAACTAACGCTGTGAACTGTTGTATCATTGCACAGATCTCAGAATCAAGGCGAGGTTACTTGGCATGTGATGCTCTAGTACAAGAGGTCTCTATGCTGCTGTTGGTACATTCCTTTCATTGGCAGTTGGTCTGTTAGAAAGCAGCGAGCCAGCCGTTCTATTCGTCAACCAGTCCAGTGTGTATGTAATGCTCTCTGAAGTAAGCGTATAATGCAAACTGTGTATGCAAGTTAGAGTTGTCATATGAGTGTGCATTATTAGTTGTAAATAAACTTCCAGATATCTGATGCATTACAAAACTTGACCCCTTGTTTTATTTGTTACATAGACCAATATACAGAAAATCACATGACACACCATCGTGGCAATAATTTAGGCAGTTACTGATCACACCTGCTGGCAAAATCTTTTTTTTAAATTCACTCATGGGATGTGGTGTCACTGGCTGGGCCAGTTTTTATTGCCCATCCCTAGTTGCTCTTACAAAGGTGGTGGTGAGCTGCCTTCTTGAACTGCTGTAATCATGTGCTGGAAGTTGATCCACAATTTTTTTAGAGAGAGGGAATTCCAGGATATTGACCTAGTGACACTGGAGGAATGATAATATATTTCCAAGTCGGGTGTTGAGTGGCTTGGAGGGGAACTTGTAGGTGGTGGTGTTCCCATATATCTGCTGTCCTTGTCCTTCTATTTAGCAGTTGTCATGGGTTTGGAAGATGTTGTCTGAGGATCTTTGACAAATTGCTGCAGTATAATTTGTAGATAGTACTCATCACTGCTACTGAGAATCGATGGTGGAGGGAATGGGTGCTTCTGGATGTAGTGCCCATCAAATGTGCTGCTTTGTTCTGGATGGTGTCAAGCTTCTTGGATTTTGTTGGAGCTGCATTCATCCAGATAAATAGGGATAATTCCAACACTCCCCCGACTTTTGCCTTGTGGACGAAGGCAAGGCTTTGGGGAGTCAGAAGGTATATTACTTGCTGCATTATTCCGAGCTTCTGACCTGGTCTTGTAGCCACTGTGTTTATATGACAAGTGCAGTTGAGTTTTTGCTTAATGGTAACTCCCAAGACAAAAACAAAATGGTTGGAAAGATCTCAGCCATTCTGGCAGCATCTGTGGAGAGAAAGCCGAATTAACATTTCGGCTCCAATGATCTTTCTGCAGAATGGATTGCAGCTGAGTAAAGGTTGGTGCATACTCTAAAGAAGGGATGGGAGGAGGGGGAAGGAATAACTGATAGATGGAGTTGAAGCCCAGAGAGAGAGAAAAGCAAGTGAGCAGACAAGGGAATGGGGTGAAGGTCAGACCTGAAGCCAAATGGGTTTTTCCAGCAATCAACAATGGTTTCCCAGATTCTTAATTCCAGATTTTTAAATGAAATTCAAATTCCACCATCTGCCATGGTGGGTTTTGAACCCAGCTTCCTAGAATCATAGATTCCCTCCAGTGTGGAAACAGGCCATTTGACCCAAAACGTCCATTCTGACCCTCCGAAGAGTAACCCTCGACCCATTCTCCTGCCCTATTCCTCTCCCAGGCGCAAGATTTTGTGATGTCTCGGATTATGTTTTTGTGATCCTTGACAGGAGGGAGAGCAGCTCCAAGTTGTGGTCCTCATAGGTACGAACGACAAAGGGATGGGGACTGAAGGCAGAAACTCAGGGAGCTAAGGTGGAAGCTCGGTGCCAGAACACACAAACTTGTTCTGTCTGGTTTGTTGTCTGTGCCATGTGCTAGCAAGGCAAGAAATAGGGAGAGAGAGAAGTTGAACACATGGCTACAGGGATGGTACAGGAGGGAGGGATTTGGATACCTGAATAATTGGGGCTCATTCTGGGCTAGATGGGATGGTCTACACCTGAACCAGAGGGCTACCAATATCCTGGTGGGGACATCTGCTAATGCTCTTTGGGAAAGTTTGAACTAATTCAGCAGGGGGATGGGAACCTAAGTTGTAGCTCCAGTGTCCAGTAGTGATGTCAAAAATAAGGTTTCAAAGTTGTAAGAGTGCACCGGCAAGCAGGAAGGTGGTTTGAAGTGTGTCTACTTCAATGCCAGGAGCATCCAGAATAAGGTGGGTGAATTTGCAGCATGGGTTGGTACCTGGGACTTCGATGTTGTGGCCATTTTCAAGACATGGATAAAGCAGAGACAGGAATGGTTGTTGCAGGTTCTGGGATTTAGATGTTTCAGTAAGAACAGAGAAGATGGTAAAAGAGGGCATTGTTAGTCAAGGACAGCATTACAGTGACAGGAAGGATGTTGGAGGACTCATCTACTGAGGTAGTATGGGTTGAGGTTAGAAACAGGAAGGGAGAGGTCACCCTTTTGGGGGTTTTCTATTGGTCTCCAAATGGTTCCAGAGATGTAGAGGAACGGATAGCAAAGATAATTCTGGATAGAAGTGAGGGTAACAGAGCAGCTGTTATGGGGGGACTTTAACTTCCCTGATATTGACTGGGAATACTATAGTTCAAGCACTTTAAATGGGTCAGTTTTTGTCCAATGAGTGCAGGAGGGTTTTCTGACACAGTAGGTAGACAGACCAACAAGGGGTGAGGCTACATTGGATTTGGTACTGGGTAATGAACCCGGCCAAGTGTTAGATTTGGAGGTAAGTGAGCACTTTGGTGGTAGTGACCACAATTCGGTTATGTTTACCTCAGTGTTAGAAAGGGATAGGTGTATACCACTGGGCAAGTTACTTTTGGGGGAAAGTCAGTTATGATGCGTTTAGACAAGATATAGGATGCATAGGATGGGGAAGGAAACTGCAGGGGATGGGCACAATTGAAATGTGGAGTTTATTCAAGTAACAGCTACTACATGTCCTTGATAAGTATGTATCTGTCAAGCAGGGAGGAAGTGGTCAAGCGAGGGAGCCATGGCTGACTAAAGACGATGAACCTCTTGCCAAGGAGAAGAAGAAGAAGGTTTGTGTTAGGATGAGACGTGAAGACTCAGTTAGGGTGCTTGAGAGTTACAGGTTAGCCAGGAAAGACCTAAAGAGAGAGCTAAGAAGAGCCAGGAGGGGACATAAGAAGTCGTTGGTTGATAGGATCAAGGAAATCCCTAAGGATTTCTATAGGTATGTGTTGCTGGAAAAGCGCAGCTGGTCAGGCAGCATCCAAAGAGCAGGAGAATTGACGTTTCGGGCATGAGCCCTTCTTCAAGAAGGCTCATGCCCGAAACGTCGATTCTCCTGCTCTTTGGATACTGCCTGACCTGCTACGCTTTTCCAGCAACACATTTTCAGCTCTGATCTCCAGCATCTGCAGTCCTCACTTTCTATATGTATGTCAGGAATAAAAGAATGACAAGAGTTAGACTAGAGAAAATCAAGGATAGTAGTGAGATGTTGTGCATGGAGTCTGAGGAGATAGGGGAAGCGCTAAATGAATATTTTTTGTCGGTATTTGCTCTGTAGAAAGACAATGTTGCTGAGGAGAATACTGAGATACAGGATACTAGACTAGATGGGATTGAGATTCACAAGGAGCAAATGTTAGCAATTCTGGAAAGTGTTAAAATATATAAGTCCCCTGGGCTGGATAGGATTTATCCTAAGATTCTCTCTAGGAAGCCAGGGAGGAGATTGCAGAACCTTTAGCTTTGATCTTTATGTAGTCACTGTCTACAGGAATTGTGCCAGAAAACTGGAGAATGGCAAATGTTGTCCTCTTGTTCAAGAAGGGGAGTAGAGACAACCCTGATAATTATAGACCAATGAGCCTTACTTCAGTTGTAGATAAAGTGTTGGAAAAGGTTAGAAGAGATATGATTTAAAATCATCTAGAGAGGAATAGTTGATTAGGGATAGTCAACACATTTTTGTGAAGGGTAAGCCGTGCCTCACAAACCTTATTGAGTTCTTTGATATGGTGACCAAGCAGATGGATGAGGATAAAGCAGTTGATGTGGTGTATATGGATTTCAGTAAGGCATTTGATAAGGTTCTCCACGGTAGGCTATTATACAAAATACACAGGCATGGGATTGAGGGTGATTTAGCAGCTTGGATCAGAAATTGGCTAAGAAGACAGAAGGTGGTGTTTGATGGGAAATATTCATCCTGGAGTTCAGTTACTAGTGGTGTACTGCTAGGATCTGTTTTGAGTCCACTGCTGTTTATAATTTTTATAAATGACCTAGGTGAGGGCGTAGAAGGATGGGTTAGTAAATTTTTGGATGTCACTAAGGTTAGTGGAGATGTGGATAGTACTGAAGGATGTTGCAGGTTACAGAGGGACATAGATAAGCTGCAGAGCTGGGCTGAGAGATGGCAAACGGATGAAAAAAAACACCATTTCAACTGGGACAACACATCTATCCTGGGACAGGCTAAGCAAAGATATGCCAGAGAATTCCTAGAGGCCTGGCACTCCAGCCACAATGCCATAAACAAGCACATAGATCTAGATGCCATCTATCAATCCCTCAGAAAATGAACAGGAAATGACATCACCACAAACCCCAGGAACCCCATCCAGGAGAAAGATATAAATAGAAAGCAGGAGACAACAGCTTCACTTCACTTGGAGGTCACCATCGATGATGTTACCTCGTCAGGTAATGAAACGTCTGGATATCAAACCTACAGGTCAGCGAGCAAACCTACACCCTAAGTAGTAGACTCGCCAACTTTAAGGGCATTGAGATGGTCATTGGATAAAAATATGAATGAAAATGGAATAGTATAGGATAAATAGATTGCTTCCATTGGTCAGCACAACATCAAGGGCTGAAGGGCTTGTAATGTTCTATGTTCTATCACTCTACATTTACCCCTGACTAATGCACCTAACCTACACATCCCTGAACACTCTGGTCAATTTAGCATGGCTAATTCACCTACCCTGCACATCTTTGGATTGTGGGAGGAAACCAGAGCACTCAGAGGAAACCCACACAGACACAGGGAGAATGTGCATACTCCACATAGATAGTCACCCGAGGTTGGACTTGAACTGAAGTCCCTGGCGCTGTGAGGCAGCAGTGCTAACCACTGAGCCACCGTGCCACCCAAAGCGAGAATAAGGTGAGAGGTGGATATGCAGGAACGAAGCTGAGTTTCGGAATTAATAATCCCGTGATAAAACCATTCAGGCTATCACCCGTCCCCACATTACCCTATCCTTCCGGCTGTAAGGGATCACATCAATCAGGCAGGATGTGATCTGATCATGGCATCACTCTGTGAACTCACCATGACAACAGTAGTGGGAGTAACAGCGGACTGAAGTTTCTGTTTCTTTTCTAAAGGTCGTTTTTCATATCCACCTGAGCTCTGAACTGAAGTTACACATTCACAAGAAAGGTCGAAGGCTATGTTTGTACAGAAGCAGGAAATAGTTTGTAAGAATTCTCTCTCTCCCTTTAATAGAAAAAGAGAAGCTGTAGGCCACCTGAGTTAAAATCCCTATGTTTAAAAGAAAGGGCATTGAGAACTATTGTGGCAGAGTGATTATATCCCTACCTTTGAGCCAGGAGGGCCAGAATCAGGCCCCATCTGTGGTAGATGAGGGAGGAGATGTGCAAACTCCACACAGTCAGCCTCAGATGACTGTCTGTGTAGAGTTTGCACATTCTCCCTGTGTCTGAATGGGTTTCCTCCGGGTGCTCTGGTTTCCTCCCACAGTCCGACGATCTGCAGGCCAGGTGAATTGGCCATGCTAAATTGTCCGTAGTGTTAGGTAAGGGGTAAATGTAGGGGTATGGGTGGGTTGCGCTTTGGCGGGTCAGTGTGGACTTGTTGGGCCGAAGGGCCTGTTTCCACACTGTAAGTAATCTAATCTAAAAAAAGATTACAGGGGCCCTGACCCAAATTTTTAAATTGTCTCTGGCCACAGGGGAATGCCAGAGGACCAGAGGACAGTCAATGTGGTCCCACTTTCCAAGAAGGATGGTAGAGATAAACCAGTGAATCTAATATCTGTGGTAGGAAACTATTCAAGAAGGTAGCAAAGGTGAAAATGAATCTCTGTTTGGAAAGACAAGGTTTGATCAGGGATAGTCAGCATGGCTTTGTCGAAGGGAGCTTGCACCTAACAAATCCAATGGAATTCTTTGAGAGGTAGCCAAGTACAGAAAAATGAAGAAAAGATACTGAAAACCCATTTTTAATATCACCCTATAACCCATCCCTGTGTCGAAAGATTGGTTGATTCTGCCAATTCCATCATTTGAAGTCAGCTATTCACTCTTTTTAGATGCAAACGCCACCTACAGACAGAAGCCTGCAACTGCTGATGCAGAAGCCTCCAGAGCAATAAAGAAAACACACAATAAAAAAAAGCTATAAAAGCAAATATAATAAATACAAAACTGCACTGCAACACAGAACTCAACTCATCCTTTGTAAAAAGGTGACCTGAACTGTGAGGACTGTGAAATTCATTTATGACTGAACTAGTGTTTTATGAAGTTTGAGTATTAACTCCTTGCTGTTCTCCACTTCCTCTTCTTCTACCATAAGGTAGAGCCAACAGATCGGCACAATCTCCATTGTGTGGAGGGGGGCAAAGAGGCAGATCCTGAATCCACCCCAGCAAGAATGGAGACTGAACCCCATGATATTGGTACCAGTGTGATTCAGACTCATTGTCCAGCCAATTGACTTGCTCAGGAGTCTGAGTTGCTATGGAAATGTACACTTTTCAATGCATGTTGAGGTCTTGAGCTGTGGATGATGATAGTAGAGGCTCCAATTTCCTTCCATCACATGCCAGACCAGGGTTCTCTCGCACACTTACTGCCTGCCATTCATGTGTGGGAAGGATTTGCAATTTGAGACTCCATTTCTTTGTTCTGTTCCTTAACTATCAAGTTTTGGAATGTGACACCTACCTTAGAGGCAAGGACAATACCTACTGCACTGCAAGACCTATATTCTATTGTTTAATAACTGTAGATTATCTGTTTACATCTCCAAAGTTTAAGTGCAAGAGAACTCAGTACATCCATGACAATATTTTTCAAATTCTGCCCGTGTTTGACTGTAAACTCTCGTTTACTACTCCATTCATCTGCAGAGATGTCTTGGTGACATCTGATTAATAATCCTTTCAGAGCTCAATGACCCCTATCAACTCTAATTGACAAGTACGGTGATTAAACTTCCAGAGGTTCTTCATATATTCCTGTTCAAATGTCAAGTAGCTCATTTTGAAAGCAGGTTTCACATTCTAGTACTTAATGTAGTGCCACAAACAGACGAGTGCTTGAAAACAAAACCCACATCCACTTGCAACACATCATTAATGGCAAGAAGTCCCTGTAAGGACTGTTATGTTAAAGGTGACCAGTGTTCTTCATTCAATTAGAAGTCATCCTTCTGAAAGCTAGATAATAACATTGTAAACCTCATAAACATCCAGAAACTGCTGCAAAAACATTGGAACTGGTTCGATTCCATCACCTTCCAGTGCAACCTCTGTTCCTTCCCAACAGTGCTGACCCCTCTCTCTGCTCACTGCCTGGTTCACAAACTTTGCATGTTTCTTGACCCTGAGTTGAGCTCCTCACCCATATCAAGGATCGATGCTGGGTCAACTACTTTTCATCATTTCTTTAACTGATTTGGATGTGAACACAAGATGTATGGTTAGTTAATTTACAGATGATACTAAAATTGGAGGTGCAGTGGATAGCAAAGAAGGTTACCTCTGAGTACAACGGGATCTTAATTAGATGGGCCAATGCACTGAGGAGTAGCAGATGGAGTTTAATTTAGATAAATGTGAAGTGCTGCATTTTGGAAAGGCAAATCAGGGCAGGACTTATGCACTTAATGGTAAGTTCCTGGAGAGTGTTGCTGAACAAAGAGACCTTGGAGTGCAGGTTCATTGTTCCTTGAAAATGGAGTTTCAGGTTGATAGGATAGTGAAGAAGGCAATTGGTATGCTTTCCTTTATTGGTCAGAGTATTGATAGAAGTTGGGAGGTCATGTTGCGGCTGTACAGGACATTGGTTAGGCCACTTTTGGAATATTACGTGCAATTCTGGTCTCCCTTCTATCAGAGTCATAGAGACGTGCAGCACAGAAACAGACCCTTTGGTCCAACTCATCCATGTCGACCAGATATCATAAACTAATCTGGTCCCATTTGCCAGCAGCTGGCCCATATCCCTCAAAACCTTTCCTTTTCATATACCCATCTAGATGCCGTGTAAATTTTGTAATTGTACCAGCCTCCACCATTTCCAGCAGCTCATTCCATACATGCACCACCCTCTGTGTGAAAACGTTGTCTCTTAAGTCCCCTCTCACCCTAAACCTATGCCCTCTAGTTCTGGACTCTCCGACCCCAGGGAAAAGACTTTGTCTATTTACCCTATCCATGTCCCTCATGATTTTATAAACCTCTATAAGGTCACCCCTCAGCCTCCAATGCTCCAGGGAAAACAGCCCCAGCCTATTTAACCTCTTCTTATAGCTCAAATCCTCCAACGCTGGCAACATCCTTGTAAATTTTTTCTGAACCCTTTCAAGTTTCACAACATCTTTCCAATAGGAAGGAGACCAGAATTGCACACAATATTCCAACAGTGGCCTAACCAACGTCCTATACAGCCGCAACATGACCTCCCAACTCCTGTACTCAATATTCTAAACAATAAAGGAAAGTATACCAAATGACTTCTTCACTTTCCTATCTGCATGTGATTCTACTTTCAAGAAACTACGAACCTGCACTCCAAAGTCCCTTTGTTCAACAACACTCCCTAAGACCTTACCATTAAGTGTATAAGCCCTGCTAAAATTTGATTTCCCAAAATGCAGCACCTTGCATTTATCAAAATTAAACTCCATCTGCCACTTCTCAGCCCATTGACCCACCTGATCAAGATCCCTTCCTCTAGGAAGGATGTTGTGCAACTTGAAAGGGTTCAGAAAAGATTTACAAGGAGGTTGCCAAATTTGGTGGATTTAAGCTATAGGGAGATGCTGAACAGGCTGGGGCTGTTTCCCTGTAGTGTTGGAGATTGACGGGTGACCTTATAGAAGTTTATAAAATCATGTGGTGCATGTAAAGGATAAATAGACAAGGTATTTTCCCTGTAGTGGTGGAGTCCAGGATTAGAGGGCATAGGTTTAGTGTGAGAGGGAAAAGATATAAAAGAGATCTAAGGGGCAACATTTTCATGCAGAGGATGTTGTGTGTATGGAATGAGCTGCCAGAGGAAGTGGTGGAGGCTGATACAATTACAGCATTTAAAAGGCATCTAGATGGGCATTTGATTAGGAAGGGATTGGAGGAATCTGGGCCAAGTGCTGGCAAATGGGACTAGATTATGTTGGGATATCTGGTCGGCATGGATGAGATGGACCGAAGGGTCTGTTTCCATTCTGTACATCTCTATGACTCTTTGCCTCTACGACAGACAGTTCCTTGCTCAGTAACTACACTGGCTTGGCAGCTTAGACTGAGTACTAATCTGAACTTGAACCCAGAATTGCCCAAAGTTTTAGCTTAACATCCTCAGGAGCAAGGAGAACTATCTGCTCCACTTCCCAAAACAAACTGCAGCTCGTGCTTGGAAACTGGAATAAAAACAGGGGATGCTGAAAATACTGGACAGGCCAGGCTGCATCCGTTGGGAGAAAATGAGTCACCATTTCAGATTGATGGGCTTTCAGTGGAACGGGAAGAAATTAGCGATGCAGTTGGTCTTAAACAATGAGCAAGGCAGTGAAAGCTGGCAGGGGAAGAAGAAGCAAAATCACAATAAGTGAAGCATTAAATGGGAGAGAGGGTCGGTCACAGAGAAATAAACATAAAATATTTCCCTGTGTATAAGTGCCAGAATGTCCAGGATGATAGGAATAGCATGATAATTAAACACAGTGTTTCAGGAACATTTAATTAGATTTAAAAGAAAGGAAATGGTATGCATTGAATGCAATTGTGATGATGTAGTATCTTTGGCTGTAACATAATTCAATGTATGATCAATAATATACATTGATGCTGGAGGATTTATCAGGACAATCAGCTGCAAAGATAAAAAAAAACAGAATAGGCGCAATAATTCCTTTATTTTTCATGTGTTCACCTCTGAAGCTGTTACCACTTTCCCAGTATTGGAGGATGACTCTATAGATAAAGTGGTTCAGAGGAGTTGACTGAGAAATGAGCTCATCCAAGATTATTACAGAGAGCAGTCATATCGCTCTGGGTGAGATTTACCCAGAGAACTGGGAGGATGGGAGTAGTGGTGAGGAGGGAGATGGTGTGCTCATATGTTCAATAGCTCATCAAGATTGGGTTGCATTCCCGTGAACTGTAGTCGCTTTATTTAATTGTCACAAAGCTAGTCTGCTTTTTTTCCTAAAAGCTGTTCCTTGGCTCAAGAATACTCTGTCCTTGATTTTTCCCGGAGGGGTGACAAACCTGGCCTGGCTCTGATCAGTCTGGTATGGTACAGAGATTAAAGGGCATTGAGATGCCTTTTTGTTTATATGTAAACAGATGAGACTTCAGGCCAAAGTGGTCATGTTTAAGATGTGACCTGTATAATGAAAGGGGAGTAGTAAACTCCAGCTGAGCAGTTCAGTTCAGTCCAAAAATGGTTGGGAGTTCAACAGTGAGCTCTCTCTCTCCTTTTAAATTCAACCTGTAAGCGCGTTTTCCATTTATGCTGGTTTTTAAAGGGGTTTTGCTTATTGGGACTGTTGTGTATATTCGGAACAGCATACCTGAGTCTAGTTTGGATAGACTGGGGCTCTTTATTCTGTTCTTTTTGTTTCATTGTGAAATATTGTGAATAAAGTTTTGTCTGTTTTTATCCTGGTAGCCCACCTAGCTAACTTACTCCAGGCCATTTTCACTGCACACTCACTGAAACAAATTGCAAAGGTATGGTCTGGGCTGCCTACTTAAGAATGTTTTGAGTGGTCTGGCCTAGTCCATAACATAATAAAGGAAAGTAAGGCTCTGCTAGCAGGGCCCAAAATATTAATTTTGCTTTCTGTCCACAGATACTGCCATATTTTTGTTTAATTGTTGAGAAATGTGGTCTACATCTTAGCCTTGTATGAGTAAAATGTAGCTAGAAAATTAGTCATATTGGATTGCCCATGTTGTAAAAACTAACGGTCATGGATGAGATGCCAGTTGTGTGAAGGATCTGAAAGGGTTAATGCTGAGCGGTGTCTTCACTATCATCCACTATGATGATTGTTATGGACCAGAAAACTCCCCAAATAGATTCAGAAGATAGTCCCAACCCTGACCTTTCCTTATTTTAGACAAAAGTATAAGGGGTTGTGTTCCAGATCCAACCTGACTGGTCAAACTACTCGACATTAAGCCAAACACACTTTATTGTCGCACTACCATTAAATTACAGACCATATACAAAGAAAAGAATTAACTTAACTGTAACTCTATGGAAATGCTGAACAAAATAATAGATATATTAACTATGACTAAATAACTGTTTCAATATAATAAGATCCCACCATAAATACATCCAGGCAGGAGGCTGTGGAGGAGGTTGTTAGGACCGATTGCCTGTCCCTCTTCTGCGGTTAATTGCGTGCTCGAGTATCCATGGGGAAAGAGCATATGGTGTCCACCAATTCTCTCGATGTCTTTCAGGAGATGGAGGATACGATGGGGTGTCGAGTGCTTTATTCCCTCCTCTGACGCACTTTTGACTTAATTCCTACTGTTCCCTTCACCTTTTCATTCACATAGGCATTGCCCAATGGGATTCTGCTGGTTACTGCTTTCGTGGTGGCTTGGGAGTTCCTTTTCTGGTGGTGGAGTGTAATAAACTTACTTGCACACATGGTGTTTCCATTGTGTCTCACACAAACATGCACACGTGTGCTGGGGAATATAAGCACTACTGCTGTAAGGCAGGAGTGTAGGAGTGAGGGGAAAAAAAGCAATATATATAATATATATATAGTAACATCCCATAAACACACCTTTGGCAGAAAGCAAAATTTAGAAAATAGATTGTCTCATTGACAACTCTCCAGTCCAAGAGTAAACATCAAGAGAAAATTCTGAGAGAGGGGTTGGCGAGGAGAGATAAACTGAAGCTTCCAAACCCAGCAAATGCCTCTGCAAAGCTAAAACTAAATATCCTGGCTCCATGGGAGCGTGATCCCACCCATCCAGGCTGTTTCTATTGTTCTAACCTCAGAAAAACTAACCCCAAGGCCTCTGATTTCAACCTTTCTTCATTAAAAAAGGGACAAAATACACCTCTTAAAGTCAGTGTAACGCCACATGATATCAAACAGATTTGGCATGAAGCAGCTTCAGGTCTTGAAAGAGTGTGACCTGCCATCCAGACTTTCCTCTTAGTGTCTGAACCACTGTCCAACGCATCAGTGTGACTTGTAGAATATTGCATATCTATGATGTCCCATCTGAGCCCATGTAAACTTTGTTCAAGCAACAGGTTGTTGACATTATCAATCTAAATGGCTGTGGACCACTGACTATATAACTATATTTTTACCATTTTATCTAAGCAAATGCTCCTATTAATTTTGCTTTGGTAAAAATTCCAATATTCATCCGTGAATTGGAAGGGAGAAAAAGCAATCAGTATTCATTTTTTAACTGAAACAATGAATGCTGAAGACGTCAAAATATGTGGTTGTTCCAAATCAAAGACATTGGGATGGGAACAAGGACTCTTGTCCACTCACCAGTTTATGCCACTATATCGATGTCAGACAATGTGACACAATTTACAAAGGCAAAGAATGAAATGGACTAGTTTTTTACTGATAGTTGTGTGAGAGAGGATGTGGGTTTACATAGGGCGAAAATACATGGGCATTGCTGAACATTGTTGTCAACATGTAATAAATTACATCTTGTGGAAAGCAAACATTATTCTCATTAGATTACCAGGTGGTTAACCTCCACCACACCAGACCAAGCAGGCCCTGTAGATCTCTATGCTAAAAGAAGACAGAAGCAGCAACGCTGCCCCACGGTGAGCAAAATGCAGACAGCTTCAGACAACATTAGCAGTGGGGATTATGGAAGGTATGACTGGTCTGGCTAGCATGCAAAACAATGCTGTTCACTACACCACTGTACATATGATAATAATAAATATTACTTTGCAAAACCTAGTCATTTTGGATCATTGGCCTGATGTGAAAGTTGAGTTGTGAACACAGCACAGTCCATCACACAAACCGGCATTCCATCCACTGATGTCACCTATATCTCCCGCTGCCTCAGGAAAGGCAGGCAACATATCAAAGATTTCCTCTACCTCGGTTATACTCTCCCCCACCCTCCTCGCTCGGGCAGAAAATGTTTGTATACACATATGAATAGATTCAAGAACAGGTTCTTCCCTGCTGTTATTAGGCCTTTGGAAAGATCTCTCAAGTTTTAAATTTAATGTTGATCTTGCTGTTTGTACACCTTCTCTGCAGCCGCAAAGTTGCATTCCTCGCCCTGTTCTATTACCCTGGTACACTGCCTGTATTCCCCGCAGAACAAAATTTTCACTGTAGCTAGGTACATGTGACAATGATAAATCAAATCAAATCAAACTTCAGTGAAAGAAAAAGTCATGCACTGTGTGAAAACCAGGAACTGATCCTCCTTTTGTCTATTTTACACTCGGCATTTAGTCATAGAGTCATAGAGATATACAGCACAGAAACAGACCCTTCAGTCCAACTCATCCAAGTCAACCAGATATCCTAAATAAATCTAGTCCCATTTGCCAGCATTTGACCCATTAAACCCTTTCTATTTGTATAATCATCCTTTGAAATGTTGTAATTGTACCAGCCTCCACTGTTTCCTCTGGCAGCTCATTCCATACACGCTCCATTCTCTGTGTGAAAAAGTTGTCCCTTATATCTTTCCCCCTCACCTTAAACCTATGCTCTCTAGTTTTGGGCTCCCCCACCCTAGGGAAAAAGATCTTGTCTATTACCCTAACCATACGCCATTTGATTTTATTAACCTCTATAAGGTCGTCCCTTAGCCTCCAATGCTCCAGGAAAAATAGCCTTGATCTATTCAGCCTCTCCCTAAAGCTCAAATCTTCCAATGCAGGCAACATTCTTGTAAACCTTTTCTGAACCTATTCAAATTTCTGAACATTCTTCCAATAGCAGGGAGACCAGAATTGAATACCGTATTCCAATAGTGGCTAAAGCAATGATCTGTACATCCACAACATGACCTCCCAACTCCTATACTTAATGCTCTGACCAATAAAGGCAAACATACCAAATGCCTTCTTCACTATCCTATCTAATTGTGATTTGACTTTCAAGGAGCTATGAACCTGCACTCCAAAGTCTCTTTGTTCAGCAACACTCCCTAGGACCTTACCATTAACTGTACAAGTCCTGCTCTGATTTGCTTTTCCAAAATGCAGCACTTCACATTTATCTAAATTAAACTCCATCTGCCACTCCTCAGCTCATTGGCCCATCTGGTCAAGATCCCATTGTAATCTGAGGTAACCCTCTTCGCTGTCCACTACCTTCCAATTTTGGTGTTACCTACAAATTTACTAAGCATACCTCCTATGTTTACAACCAAATCATTTATGTAAATGATGAAAAGTAGAGGACCCAACACCGATCCTTGTGGCACACCACTGGTCACAGACCTCCAGTCTGAAAAGCAACCCTCCACCACCACCCTCTGTCTTTTACCTTTGAGCCAGTTCTGTATTCAAATGGCTAGTTCTCCCTGTATTCCATGAGATCTAACCTTGCTCACCAGTCTCCCATGAGGAAACTTGTTGAATACCTTGCTGATGTCCATATAGATGACATCCATCCCTCTGCCCTCATCAATCCTCTTGATTAAATTTTTGAAGTAACAAAGTTAATGAGACATGACCTTCCACACAGAAAGCCATGTTGATTATCACTAATCAGTCCTTGCCTTTCCAAATACATATATATCCTGTCCTTCAGGATTCCATCCAACAACTTGCCTGTCACTGATGTTCAACTCAACAGTCTATAGGCCCCTGGATTTTGCTTTCCACTTTTCTTAAATAGTGGTACCACGTTAGCCAGCCTCTAGTCTCCCGGCACCTCACCTGTGACTATTGATGATACAAATATCTCAGTAAAGGGCACAGCAATCACTTCCCTTGCTTCACACTTCTAGGGTGCATCTCATCAGGTCCCAGGTCCACCTTTATGCATTTAAAATTAAAATCTAGGAGGAAGTGAGGACTGATGATGCTGGAGATCAGAGCTGAAAAATGTGTTGCTGGAAAAGCGCAGCAGGTCAGGCAGCATCCAAGGAGCAGGAGAATCAACGTTTCAGGCATAAGCCCTTCTTCAGGAATGAGGAGGGTGTGCCAAGCAGGCTAAGATAAAAGGTAGGGAGGTGGGACTTGGGGGAGGGGCGTTGGGAATGCGATAGGTGGAAGAATGTTAAGGTGAGGGTGATAGGCCAGAGAGGAGGTGGGGCCAGAGAGGTCAGGAAGAAGATTGCAAGTCAAGAAGGCGGTGCTGAATCCGAGGGTTGGGACTGAGATAAGGTGGGGGGAGGGGAAATGAGAAAGCTGGAGAAATCTGCATTTATCTCTTGTGGTTGGAGGGTTCCTAGGCAGAAGATGAGGTGCTCTTCCTCCAGGCATCCGCTGCACCCGATGTGGCCTCCTCTACATTGGGGAGCCAGGCCGCCTACTTGCGGAATGTTTCAGAGAACACCTCTGGGACACCCGGGCCAACCAACCCAACCGCCCCGTGGCTGAACACTTTAACTCCCCCTTCCACTCCGCCAAAGACATGCAGGTCCTTGGCCTCCTCCATCGCCAGACCATAGCAACACGGCACCTGGAGGAAGAACGCCTCATCTTCCGCGTAGGAACCTTCCAACCACAAGGGATGAATGCAGATTTCTCCAGCTTCCTCATTTCCCCTCCCCCCACCTTATCTCAGTCCCAACCCTTGGACTCAGCACCACCTCCTTGACCTGCAATCTTCTTCCTGACCTCTCCGTCCCCTCCCCCACTCCGGCCTATCACCCTCACCTTAACCTCCTTCCACCTGTCGCATTCCCAACGCCCCTCCCCCAAGTCCCTCCTTCCTACCTTTTATCTTAGCCTGCTTGGCACACTTTCCTCATTCCTGAAGAAGGGCTTATGCCCGAAATGTCAACTCTCCTGCTCCTTGGATGCTGCCCGACCTGCTGCGTTTTTCCAGCAACACATTTTTCAAATTAAAATCTACACTGACATGACTGAAGCTTGTAAATGATAAAGGAACAGGATAGAGCCTAGTTAGATAGTTTATTCAAAATTAAAAAGCATGATCAGACTAGAGTAAACATTGACAGCATCAGTAGCAAGGAGTTAGGTTATGTACCAGAAATGAATGACTTTCCTCTGGAGTAAGCTGAAACATTTTCTGCACTCCTCCCAGAGAGAGCTGACAAGTTTCTGAGCTGTGGGGGCACTGGCTGATTGTGTGTTGTGCTTAAAATGAGGTTTGGAAACAGTGATTTCCTGTGTCTTTATTTGATTCCTTTAAAAAGGTGGAGGTAGGGTTAGTGATAGGATTAGGGTTAGGGTTTACCCGGTAACTCTTGAAGTGATGTCACAAATGCTTACTGCTGCTCTCTAGTGTCTATCCCATGCTCTCCCCAATGTACTGTAGAAGGCTTTATTTCAGTAATATTCCCCTGTCACAGAGCTTGTAATATCAGAGGCTGATGAATATATAAGGAACCAGTCACAAGGTTTAAGAATAAATTTTTGTTACCTATTAAGCTAAAGAAAAATAATTACAGAATACTGAGACATGGATAGAGTGGATTTGGAGAAGGTGCTTCTACTAGTAGGAGAGGCTAGGACCTGACAGCACAGCCTCAGAGTGAAGGGATGGCTGAGATGAGGAGGAATGTCTTCAGCCAGAAGGTGATTAATCTGTGGAACTCATTGCCACAGAAAGCTGTGGAGGCCAAGTCATTGTGTGTGCTTATGACAGAGATAGATACGTTCTTGATAGGGGGCCAAAGGTAACAGGGAGAAGCCAGGAGAATGGGTTTGAGAAATATATTAGCCTTGATTGAATGGTGGAACAGACTTGATGGGCCAAGTGGCCTAATTCTGCTCCTAGATCTTATCGTCTTATGCTCAAATAAGGATGACTTGTTAATCATGCCCTTGTCTTGTGATCACTTGGGTCCTCACACATGCATACAGATGCAAAGGGAAAAGGAGATTATGTCAGTAGAAAGGAATGTAAAGGACTTTCCAGTGTGGAGCCCTTTGGGTATCCTTTAGGTGCGAAGTACCCTTCAGGTAGCACGGTGGCTCAGTGCTACCTCACAGCACCAGCATCCCAGGTTCAATTCCAGCCTCGGGTGACTGTCTGTGTGGAGTTTGCACATTCTCCCTGTGTCTGCGTGGTTTACCCCCCAGGTGCTCCGGTTTCCTCTCACAGTCCAAAGATGTGCAGGTTAGGTGAATTGGCCATGCTAAATTGCCCATTGTGCTAGGTGCATTAGTTACACGAAATGTGTCAGGGTGGGTTACTCTTTGGAGGGTTGGTGTGGACTTGTTGGGCCAAAGGGCCTGTTTCCACACTGTAGGGAATCTAATCTTTTAACCTGAGACCAAGACTGGTTAATGGTTTTCTGAATGCAGCAGTGAATGTTGTAAAGCTTTCTAACGTTCTCAGTTCCTGATGCATCTCCTCGGGCCAATTTGTTGAAACAGGAAGAAATGGAGACTTCTCTTCCACTTCTTTATCACAATTCTCAGAGTCTCCCTGTGAATTGTGGCTCCAGTGTGTATTTCCAAGAGTTCTTCTGAGTGTGTCATTTTATGATTCCCATTGGGTCAATTTCGAGTCATTTACATTTGTAGATGACTCAAATCTTCCTAAGACTGTGATCGATTTCAGTGGGTTTGGATTGTAGGGAGATTCCCATTTCACATTCCCTTTGAGGGTCATTCGTTGATTCTCACCTCCACCATTGAGATGACTTTGCCTTTTTTAAGTAATTTGCCTTGTCTCAAGTCAATATGCAACAAATTGCAGCCTGTTGAAAGTTTTAGAAAGCACATCTTCAAGAAATAATGCAGTATAATATCGAGGCAACAGAAATATTCACACACAATACAGTTAATAATACAAAGTGAGGTGCACTATTCACTTTTGTGTATTCCGTTAGTGCCTGTACTACAAGTGCCTCTGATTGACCTAGTGCTCCTATCTATTGACACAGAGAGATGGAGATTGCCTTTGAGTCAGAGAGACATAGACCAGTGGAAACAGACCCTTCTGTCCAACTTATCCATGCTGACCAGATATCCTAAATTAATCTAGTTCCCATTTGTTAGCATTTGGCCCATATTTCTCCAAACCCCTCTTATTCAGATATTCAGCGTAAACTCCTCATCCAGAGCCTTATGTACG
The DNA here is from genome assembly GCF_020745735.1 of Hemiscyllium ocellatum. Classification (NCBI taxonomy): domain Eukaryota; kingdom Metazoa; phylum Chordata; class Chondrichthyes; order Orectolobiformes; family Hemiscylliidae; genus Hemiscyllium; species Hemiscyllium ocellatum. The sequence goes on along the minus strand of NC_083421.1, from coordinate 25,721,993 downwards.
CTGTCTCTGCAGACATAGCCCATTAGACTTTGTACTGCTATCATATTTGACCTCCCAACCAGATATCTTTTAAATGCTGTGATTGTACCAGCCTCCACCACTTGCTGTGGTACCTCATCCCATACATACACTGCCCTCTATTTGAAAAAGTTGCCCCTTAGGTTCCTTTTATATTTTGTCCCTCTCACCTTAAACCCATGCCCTTTAGTTTTAGACTCTCCCACCCAGGGAAGAAACCTTGGCTATTTACCCTATCTATGCCCCTCATGATTTTATAAACTTCGATAGGGTTACCTCTCAGCCTCTGACTCTCCAGGGAAAATGACTTCAGCCTCCTCGGCCTCTCCCCATAGCTCAAACTTTCCAAATCTGGCAAGGTCCTTGTAAATCGCTTCTACACCCTTTCAAGTTGAACAACATCTTTCCCATAACAGTGTGGGTTTCAATTCTCTATTCTGACTGAGTGGATTGGAATCTGTGCCTTTTGACAGAGAACTCCAGAAGGAGAAGTTGAAATGTGTATTGTAGCTGTTTCACACATCAGCTGAAGCAGCTACAATAGGGTTAGAGTTTGGCATTCATTGGATTGTAGCCACAGTGACTGGTGGTAAATAGATAATTAAAGCATTGAAAATCACCATGGCAGTAAAGGCAAGTTGTGGTGAAGACATAAATAAAACAATTAATCATAATTCATGCCATAAATAATTGTTAAACTAAAATAGTTTGCAGAATCTTTTTTAAAGTGAGGTGTTGGCACTTACAGACAGAAATGAAGGGAAAGCTTTCTCTCAAAAGATCATGTGATGGCTCAGTGGTTACCACTGCTATCTCACAGCCTTCAGTTGGCTGGTGGTGAGAAGGGCTCTGCCTGTGAGATCATTTATGCACGCCCGGACTCTCAGCCGCACCGCACGGTGCCCTCGAAGCGGCTGCGGGGGGGACAAGACTGTCACACACCTCCTTCTGGAATGTGCCTATGCAGAGGAAGTCTGGAGAGGAATGCAGTGGTATTTGTCGAGGTTCGTCCCGGGCAGCGCCGTGACGCGGGACTCCGTGCTCTACGGCCTGTTCCCCGGAACGCACACCGAGACGAACATCAACTGCGCCTGGAGGATAATCAACTCGGTGAAGGACGCTCTCTGGGTGGTCCGAAACCTGTTGATCTTCCAGCTGAAGGAGTTGACCCCGACTGAGTGTTGCAGACTGGCACATTCCAAGGTCCAGGACTACGTGTTGAGGGACACGCTGAAGCTTGGGGCAACTGCCGCCAAGGCGCAGTGGGGAAAGACCACCGTTTAACATCTGCCTGCCTAAAGAAGAACAGGGGGCCCATGCAGTCATTTGGGCTCTGCTGACACCTCAGCCCAATATATGGACGTATGAGTGAGAAATGCACAGACCTGTATGAAATAATGATAATTCTGAGCTGTGTATGTAAATGTTGACATGTGTATGGCATTACCTAATGTACAGTGTATCAAATTATTTTATGAATATTTTATGAATAAAGTATATTTTTGAAATAAAAAAAATATCTCACAGCCTTCAGGGTCTCATAGGGTCCTGGGTTCAATTCAAGCCTCTGGTGACTGTCTGTGTGGAGTGTGCATGTTCTCACTGTGTCTGCGGGGGGGTTTCCTCCTGGTACTCTGGTTTCCTCCCATAGACCAAAGGTATGCAGGTCAGGGTGGATTGGCCAAGCTAAATTGTCCATAGTGTTCAGAGGTCTGTGGGTTAGCCATGGGAAAAGCAGGGTTATAGGGATAGTGAGATGGGGAGTGGCTGGGGAAGAGGATGCTGTTCAGAGGGTTGGTATGGGTTCAACGGGCTGAATGACCTGCTTCCACATTGTAAGGATTCTATGATTTTGGAGTGCTCTGCTTCAGAAGGCAGTGAAAATGGGGCAATTGATTATTTTTAAGATGGATCTGGGTAGTTCTCATTAGACAAGGGAATCAAAGGCTATTGGCGATAAATGGGGAGGTGGAATTTGCAACAGAAACAGAGGAATTTATTACATGTGTTCAAGAAAAGTTCCTTTATCTAATATATAAGTGTACCTACCAGAAAGGGAGCAAAGGTTGACATTCCCTTGGGATATAAGGCAAGGCAAGTGACCGAAGTGTTGGGGGCAGCCCTTTGGGACTAGTGATCCTATTTCTATTAGTTTTTAAATAGTTATGGAAAAGGATAAGCTTTCATAAAAGTTAAAGTTTTTAACTGAAATAAGGCAAAATGTAATGGTATGAGAGAATAACTTTCAAAATTTGTTTGGAATAGAGTGTTGACAGGTGAAGGGATAACTGACCAGTCAGAGACTTTCATAAGTGTGGTTATCAAAGTTCAAAGGCGTTATGTTCCTGTTAGAGTGAATGGTAAGGCTGGTGAACTTATAGACGTTGATAAAATCATGAGGGACATGGATAGAGTGAATAGACAAGGTCTTTTTACCCAGAGTAGTGACGTCCAAAACTAGAGGGTATAGGTTTGATGTGAGAAGGAAAAAAGATTTAAAAGAGACATAGGGGCACCTTTTTCACACAGAGGTTGGTGCGTATATGGAATGAGCTGCCGGAGGTTGTGGTGGAAGCTGGTACAATTGTTATGTTCAAAAGGTATCTGGGTACATGAATAGGAAGGTTTAGAGGGATATGGACCAAATGCTGGGACTTGATTAATTTGGGATATCTGGTCGGCATGGACAAGTTGGATTGAAGGGTCTGTTTCCGTGCTGTACATCTCTATGATTCTACCTGTTCCTACTGGCTGCCCAAACAACTGAGTAAACTGGTTCTCCAAGGCACCCGAGTTGCTATGGCAACATACAGCTTCACATGCATGCTGTAACCTAGAGCCATGCATAGCGGGGACAGAGGCTCCAATTTCGTACTATCACATGGTTGACCGGGAATTTCTCCAGATCTTACTGCCTGCCTGCCTGCATATGTACATTGGAGGGAATACAAGGAGGCACTCAGCCTGTTTGTAGGAGCCATCAAGTCTTGGAGTGGTATTTGAACCCAGAGTTTCAGGCCGAGGGGCAGAGAGGCCTCCAACAGCCTAAACAACCTGCACACAGCCTTGAGATTAAACAGTAACTCAAGGAGTCCCGTCTGATTCTGTTCAAAGTCGTGTCACTGCTGAGGGCAAGCCGTATGTACAGAGTGCTGCTGTCACTGACTCGTTCATCACCACTCCCTTCTCCTAATGTGAGCAAGGGCGGGGCTATGTGGAAAAAAAGGCTAAGGAGCCTTGGGAAGCAATCACTCAACATAGGGTGGGAAATCTGGTGGTGCCATTCTGTTTATCTCACGGAAGGTGATGGAGAAGCATTTTCAAGTGGTAACTCGGTTTGTTTACAGGAAACCCAGTTGGACCAGTTAACTGTTCACTCACCTCTTCTAACCTTTCCTAGCTTGGCTGAGAATTCATCTATCCTTCCAGCTCTGAGGCCTGGTAGACCATCCTTCATGGCTAAAAGTGCAACTAAATATCAGATACTCACTTTTGTATAAACTCTGAGCAGCTGCCAGGTCAGAGCAGTGACATCTGAGAATTCCCCCCTTTTGGATTATTACATTGATGCCTCTTCACAGGAAGTAATACAAATTCGAGTGATTATCTCTCTGTCACGCAAAGGACTAAACAGACTTGTTACAGTAAAACGACAGGATGTTTGGGCTGAGGGATGACTGTCAGAGTGCACTAAACACTAAACATGTGAGCTATTTTCTTTCTCCGGTTTTCAGGACTGCCCCACACATCAGATCGAGCTCGGCAAAGTGAAGAATGGTGGATTCGGGAGATCTGGAATCTATGGAGACATGGTGGCTTTGTGGTGAGCACTGCTGCCTCACGGCGCCAGGGACCTGGGTTCGATTCCACTCTCGGACCGACTGCCTGTGTGGAGTTCGCACATTCTCCCCGTATCTGCGTGGGTTTCCTCCCCCAGTCCAAAGATGTGCAGGTGGATTGGCCATGTCAAGCTGCCCATAGTGTTCAGGCCAGGTGGATTAGCCATGGAAAATATAGGGTAGGGGGATGGGTCTCTGTGGGATGCTCTTTGGAGGAATGGTGTGGACTCAAAGGGCTGAATGGCCTCCTTTCACATTGTGGTGATGCTATGAAACAACCACAGAAATTGCTGGTGAAACTCTGCAGGTCTGGCAGCACCCATGGAGAGAAAACAGAGTGCATGCTTTGAAGCCAATGACCCTACTTAAGTACACTTCAGTTCTTTCATTTGGAGGCTGCTTTTGAATCTGTCTCACCACCGTATCAGACAGGATATTCCAAAACCTATATGCTTATGATGTAAAAGCAGGTCCTCATATTATTCCCTTGCAAACCATCAGTTCTGGTCACCCTGCCATGGGAAAGATATTATTAAATTGGAGAAGGTTCAGAAGAGATGTTGCCATGACCAGAGGGTTTGAGTAATAAGGAGAGGCTGGGACTTTGTTCACTGGAGAGTCAAAGGCTAAGGAGTGAATTATAGAGGTTTATAAAATCACGAAGGGTGTGAATAAAATAAAGAGCCAACTTCTTTCCTGTGGGTATGGGAGCCCATATCTAGAGGGCATAGGTTTAAGGTGAGAGGCAAGAGATTTAAAAGGGACCTGAGGGACAACTTTTTCAAACAGAGGGTGGTTCATGTGTGAGATGAACTTCCAGAGGGAGTGGTAGATGCAGATATAGTTACAACATTTAAAAAAAAAACATTTGGACAGGTACATTCATTGAGGGATAGATGATATGGGGCAAAGGCAGGCAAATGGGATTAGTTGTGTTTGGGAAATTTGGTCGGCCTGAACAAATTCGACCGAAGGGTCTGTTTCTGTGCTGGATGAGTTTATGAGTGTCTCACTCTTCAAATTTCAGAAACAGTTCCTCTGTGTTTTATTTAAAACCTTACCAAATTGCTCTTATCTTTCCCTGTTCTATGGACAACAAATCCAGCTGCAGTTTAACCAAACAACTGTACTCTCTTAATCCCAGAGCTGTCCTGGTAACTATCTTTTTTTTAGATTACTTACAGTGTGGAAACAGGCCCTTCAGCCCAACAAGTTCACACCGACCCGCCGAAGCGCAACCCACCCATACCCCTACATTTACCCCTTACCTAACACTACGGGCAATTTAGCGTGGCCAATTCACCTGACCCGCACATCTTTGGACTGTGGGAGGAAACCGGAGCACCCGGAGGAAACCCACACAGACACAGGGAGAATGTGCAAACTCCACGCAGTCAGTCGCCTGAGTCGGGATTATGTTTATCCTTCTTCAAAAATATTTATGCCATTCTGAAAATGTAGTGCCCAGGGTTTGTCCCAAAGCTCTTCTTGGGGCTAAGATAGTGTGTTTTTATAACTTTAGCGTAACACCATCATCTTTGTATTCTCTGAAAACTTGAAAAGTCTAGAACATAGAAGGGGCAATATCATAAAGTAAGGACTGAGACTGGCAATCTCGGTATCTTAGCAACCATTCATCCTTCCAATCTCCCCTGGCCTTTGATGAACCTAAGGACAGAGGCTGCAACATCTTGGAGGTACCTCAGAATGTGCAGCCTAGCCCTGAGTAATAATGGTGCTCTGATACAATATCAGCTGGCGTGCTTAATGCGATACACTCACTGTAACCGTCCTGGTGACCAATCCTCATCTCTTGCAGTTTCCTGGAAGTCTCAATCTTGTCCCAGTGAAATTTCTAGGACAAATGTTCGGCACAAAATCGTGGGCCGAAGGGCCTGTTCTGTGCTGTATTGTTCTATGTTCTATGTTCTGTGTGTTGGTGTACCAGTATTTCCACAGGGAAATGGATGCAAGTGCAGCCCTTTTGGAAACATGGCACCTACTTCGCAGTTAATGCAACACCCGTGTGCCCGACATGCATTCATAACGCAGCCAAACAGGTTGGTGATCAATCAGTAAGTCCTGCTGATTTGCCACATGGTAAGTGTGGAGGAGTCTCCTGGTGAGCCATGCATGATACAGGGCGGTACCACCAAGCCTGGTAACAGGCTGGTGCCCCATTCCAGGAAAAACAGGTCTTGTGGTTTGTCTGTCTCATGGGCTTCTACTTTTAGGAAGGGAAGGGAAGGGAAGGAGAAATCTCCCATACCTGGCATCCATTCACTGTGACGGATTGGAAGGATTTGAATATGTCACAGTTCAATACATCGGCGACCTGCTGGAACAAGGGAAGTTTTCTGTGTTTTTTTTTAATTGTCTTTCACACTTCAGATATTTTCGGCACCATTTCTCAGACTATTCCATCTCTGTGGCCAATGACGTGGGGTTCTTAACGAGTAGGAACTGGAGGAGGCCATTCAGCCTCTTCAATCTCTTCCACCATTCAATAGAATCATGGCTGATCAAATGTTCCTCACGTCCATTTTCCTGTCTTTTTCCCATAACCCTTGATTCCCAATGGATCGAGAATCTGTCTATCTCAGCCTTAAATACACACAAGGATCCCACCCTCACAGACCTCTATGGTAAGGAGTTCCAAAGACTCACAACCCTCTGAGAGAAGACATTTTTGTTTGGCTAAGTCTCAAATTGGTGCACCTTTATATCCTCTTGTTTTGGGCTTTCCCATCAGGGGCAATATCATTTCAGCATTAACCCTCTCAAGCTCCTTAAGAATACTATATGTTTCTATGTCTCATTCTTCTAAACTTCTCAACAGTGAGTTAGAGTCTCAATCTATCTAATCTTTGTTTGTTGGATCTACTCCGACTGTGCAGAGCTCCCCTGGTCTACAGGTTACCATTTTCAATGAGGTGAGGGTTCTAAGATGATCAATCCACTCCTGCGCTCAACTCTCAGCTCAGTGACTCAATACTCTGACAGTTAATGAGTGATCATGCTCTGGATGAAGGAACTAAGGACATTGTTGCTAAATTTGCAGATGGCATAAAGATAGGTGGAAGGGCAGGGAGTGTTGAGGAAGTGGGAAGGCTGCAGAAGGACTTGGACAGGCTAGGCAAGTGGTCCAAAGAAGTAGCAGATGGAATATTATGTGGGGAAGTGTGAAATTACACACTTTGGTAAGAAGAATAGAGATGTAGACTACTTTCTAAATGGAGAAACACTTCAGAAATCTGAAGCACAAAAAGGCTTGTGAGTCGTAGTTCAGGATTCTCTTAAGGTTCACATGCAGGTTCGATTGTCATTTAAGAAGGCAAAAGCAATGTTAGCATTCATTTCAAGGGGGCTACAGTACAAGAGCAGATATGTACTTCCAAGGCTGTATGAGGCTCTGGTCAGACCGTATTGGGAATATTGAGAGCGGTTTTGGGCCCCATATCGAAGGAAGGATGTCCTATCATTGGAGATGGTCCAGAGGGGGTTTAAATGATATGGGGCTGAAGGGCTTGTCAAATGAGGAGTGATTGAGGACTCAGTGAAATTTAGAAGGACTGGTGGAAGAAGCTGATTGAAACGTACAGAACACTGAGAGGCCTGGACAGAGTGGATGTGGCAAAGATGTTTCCACTAGTGGGAGAGACTAGAACTCAAGGGCACAGCCTCAGAATGAAGCGACAACCTTTAGAACTAGGATGAGGAGGAATTTCTTCAGCCAGAAAGTGATTAATCTGTGGAGCTCATTGCCACAGAAGGCTGTCGAGGTCAAGTCATTGAGTGCATTTAAGGCAGAAATAAGTTATAGATTAATAAGAAGATCAAGGGTTAGGGGGAGAAGGCAGGAAAATGGCGCTGACAAAATGACTAAATGGTGGAGCAGACTTGATAGGTTGAATAGCCTAATTCCACTTCTATATCTTATGGTCTTATAGTTGCTAGGCAGGAAGCAGTGCAAAGCAGGTTTACAAGTCCAGTTGGGCATCTAGACTGAGGGATCACGGTGTGAGAAGGAAGCCCATCACGGCTCCACAGTGAGAAGGGTGCTCTGCACATCTCCCAATCTCCCATTGTCCTTTAGTGGTAGTTTGGAGAAAGCTACCTGAAGTCCAAGAATACATCTTACCCAGCAATATCGGCTGCTCCATTCAGCCAGATCCTCAATGACAGGCCTGCTCTCCTTCCTGGTGCTGCCTCATCCTATCTGAAGGAATTTCCCTTGTCCCGAGAAGAGAAACTTCACTTCCCAGACATCCAGGGGAATTTCTGCATGTTCAGGGATTGAAGGATGAGCTTCCCTCAGTTGACATTGTGATTCCTGATGAAGGGCTTTTGCCCGAAACGTCGATTTACCTGCTACTTGGCTGCTGCCTGACCTGCTATGCTTTTTCAACACCACTCTAATCTTGACTCTAATCTCTGGCATCTGCAGTACCCACCTCCATCACTGTGATTTCATGCAATCCTCCAGGAGGGGGCGATCTCACACCACACTAACCTTGACGAGCTTTATTAACAAGGCTGCAGGGAAGCAAGCAACACAGAAGATCAAATACATAGAAAATCAGCCCCGATGATATCAAATAGCACAGCAGGGTCGAAAGGCCAACTGGCCTACTCCTGCTCCTAGTTTCTATATTTGATAAAGATCTAGGACACAGTTGCAGTATTTTCACTTAAAAACATTTTGTTCAGCAACCACCATGGCTGTGATAGAGATTAATTGCAATCTTCAGATCAAAGGACTGCTGAAAGAGAATGAAAATTACTCAAGGAGAGAATTTCATTTTAATCCCACCATTCGAAAGCATTCAGTTATCTCTCTCATGCAGCGCAATGCAGGTTAAAACAAGGGCATTGCATCAGTATTTTCATTGACTGTTAGAGCAATTATGGCTGAGCTGGATGAGATGTGACATTAAAATTGGCAGCTAGCATAATAGCGACCTGATTAAAGACAGTTGGAGGCAATGAGTCATCTAGTATTTTCACTGAAAGTCTCATCTCCAACCTTCATAAAATGAGAAGCAAAACCTATCTAAGAAAGTAATCAAAATGAACTGCATTGTTATTGTCCCTGATTCAAAAGCTTTTGAATCACATCAACCCTTGAACAGCCCTCAATCGTCAGGTTTAATTAATCAGGAGAAATATAAGTAGATGTTCTCTTTACACTTAATGAAATTCTGATTAAACCATCACTTCAGTTGATGAGAGCTTTGAAGTGTGAGCTCTGAAAGGCCTTGTATTTAATATTCGCTTCCTCAAATACACACTCGACTTTTCAAATTGCTACATAACTGGATGCTTTAAGCTAGTAATGTAGGAGGTATGTATCACTTGGAATTCAAAGCAAAGAAACTGCGCTCCCCACTCCAGGGTGTAAAAGGTTGGCCCTCGATATTGATTTCAGATTGGCCATTTTCACTGGTCCGATTCCTGCGGGGCAGTACCCATTAACTGTCCATCCACCTGAATTTCCAACTTGTCCTTTCCTTCTGACCAGGAAACCACCCCTCCAAATTAATCTGTGAATAACTCAGCAACACCAGAAATCCAACAGTAAGTGATATGAGCGATGCAATCCTAATGCTTCACCGTCAGTATAAATTCCTCATCTCTCTTACTTCCTATTTCTAGGGTAGGTGGGGGAGAGGGAGTGGTGAAATAACTGCACAGAGTCCGCTATCCCATCACCAAGTCACCCCTTATTGACACTTGCACAGTACATGTACTCTGATGAGCCAGATCAGAGCCAGTCCCTAGCGTGAGGACAATCCCTGAGACTCCTCAGCGATTTAACACCCCCCCCCCCCCACACTACGTCCTAACTGCAGTAGTGCTTATATTTTCCCCAGCACCCATGTTGTATGTGTGCAGGTGTGACACAGTAAGAGACACAAGGTGTACAAATCTTTATTCAGTTTCCACCACCAGGAAGAAAGGAAACAGCCGGGTGGCCAGTGACAAGCAGTGCCCTTTACATCAAAGGGCAATGCTGTGTGATCAAACAGTGAAGGGGAGAGCAGGGACTAAATCAAAATAGAGTTGGAGGGGGAAATAATACACTCCACTCCCTGCGGCACCCACCTCTCCCTGAACAACTCCAGGGTGTTGGTGAACACCGCGTGCTCCTTCTCCAGAGACACCCAGGCTCTAACGTAACCACAGAAGAGGGGCAGGCAGTCGGCCCTAACGACCCCCTCCACGGCCCGCTGCCTGGACCTGTTTATGGCCAGTTTGGCCAGGCCCAGGAGTAGACCCATGAGGAGCCCCTCTGACCTGCCCAGAGACTCCTGCTTATATCTGTCAGCCAGGATTCCCTGAATGATTCAGGTTAACAGCCCCAGTCAAGTCCATGAGATCCACTTGACCTTTATTCCAATCACTACGGGACTGTGGGGGGGTTGGCGGGTGCGGAAGTTCCTTGAGTTTTCTCTTTCTCTTTTCCTACCATCATCCATTCAGCGGGAATATGGTAGGAATTCTAGAAGGTATAGGAGACATTCTCCCCCAAGCCCACTGTAACCATCAGAATCTTTCACACAATTATCCTCCCTGCACTCACCCTTCCATTACTGAGCGAAAGTGAGGACTGCAGATGCTAGAAGTCAGAGTTAAGATTAGAGTGATGCTGAAAAGGCACAGCAGGTCAAGCAACATCTGAGGAGCAGGAAAATTGATGTTTCGGGCAAAAGCCCTTGTACAGACACTGGGAGTCCCACACACCATTGACTCCATCCATGATCCCACACGACAGCTCCGACTCTATCATCTCCTTGGAGCAGGAGAGGAAAGAGGAATAAAATGTTCAGCCAGTTTAGGGATAGGGAAGATGATTAGATTAGATTACTTACAGTGTGGAAACAGGCCCTTCGGCCCAACAAGTCCACACCGACCCGCCGAAGCATAACCCACCCATACCCCTACATTTACCCCCTACCTAACACTACGGACAATTTAGCATGGCCAATTCACCTGACCCGCACATCTTTGGAATGTGGGAGGAAACCGGAGCACCCGGAAGAAACCCATGCAGACACGGGGAGAACGTGCAAATGCCACACAGTCAGTCGCCTGAGGCGGGAAATGATTGTGGGAAATTATTCTTCACCAGTCAAGTTCCTGGAGATCACAATGACAGGAAGACCCCCACCAGAGGATGTGGTGGAGGCTGGTACAATTAAGCATTTAAGAGGCATTTTGGATGGGTATATGAATAGGAAGGGTTTGGAGAGATATGGGCTGGCAGGTGGGACTAGATTGGGTTGGGATATCTGTTCAGCATGGACAGGTTGGACTGTGCCGTACATCTCTATGACTCAATGACGTGCTTTCAATTAATGGTCCCATTGGCCCAGTTCAAGATTGATTGTTTACAGTGTTGGCAGCATGTTACAGGGGTCGATTATCCACAGAGTCCCTTACTAACATTTACCTTGTTCCATATTTTACTGGTGCTTTCTAACTTCCAGCTACATGAGGGTGTTGATGGTCTAGTGGCATTATCAATGCATAGTTAATCAGAGACTCCAGTAATGTTCTAAGGACCTGGGCTCGCATCCCAACATGGGTGATGGGGAAATTGGAATTCAGCTTTTAAAAATCAGGAATTAAGAGCTGTATCGATTGTTGGAAAACACTGTCTGGTTCAGTAATGTTCTTTGGGGAAGGAAACTGCCATTCTTACCTCGTCTGGACTTGCAGCAATTGAGATGACTTCACTTTGCCCTCTGGGCAATAAATGCGTTGCCAGTGATGCCCCCGATCCTGTGAATGAATAAATAAAAGTTGCCCAAGCCCTTGGATTGAGACCAATCTCTTTGTTATCTCAAAGACCTCAATCAAACTACGTCTCCAGAATTAGGAGTCCATCATAATAAACTGGACTAATCTTTCAAGTCCAGTGACTCTTCTTCAGAACTGAGACTAGCTCAGAAAAGATGGTATATATTTTGATGGAAGGGGAGTGGGGGGAAAAGGAGTGAGTGGATTGGTGGAGATGGAGCTCAGAGGGAGCGACCGTTAGCTAGGCAGACGAAGGATGGATGATGGTCTGCCAGGGAGAAAGAGAAGCTGACAATGGGGCCACATATAGGCGAGAATGGGTTGGCTGTGCTGAAAGCAGGCCGCATCATGGCCTGGCCTGGACTGTGGGAGTGGGTAAAGGACATGGAAGAAGGTGTTCAGGTTCTAAAATTGTTGAACTTGACATTGAGTCCAGAAAGTTGCAGAGCTCCCAAGTGGAAAATGAGGTGCTGTACTTGGAGCTTATACTGAACTTCACTGGAGCACTGCAGCAAGACTGAGACAGAGAGGTTGGCCAGGGAACAGAGTGGTGTGTTGTGTGGCAGGCAACTGGAAACTCAGGGTCATTCTTACAGACAGAACGTGAGTGTTCTGCATAGCAGTCGCCCTGTCTGTGTTTTGTTTCCCCAATGTAGAGGAGACCACATTGTGAACAGTGAATAGGGTGTGTTGCTGGAAAAGCGCAGCAGGTCAGGTAGCATCCAAGGAGCAGGAGAATCGATGTTTCGGGCATAAGCCCTTCTTCAGGAATGAAGAAGGTGTGCCAAGCAGGCTAAGATAAAAGGTAGGCTTGGCACACCCTCCTCATTCCTGAAGAAGGGCTTATGCCCGAAACGTCGATTCTCCTGCTCTTTGGATGCTGCCTGACCTGCTGTGCTTTTCCAGCAACACATTTTTCAGCTCTGATCTCCAGCATCTGCAGTCCTCACTTTCTCCTCAGTGAATAGAGTGGACTAGATTGTGTGAGGTGCAGGTAAAGTGCTGTTTCACCTGAAAGGTGTGGCTGGACTTAAAATGATCATTCTCTCCAAGGATGCAGCCAGACCTGCTAAATTCGGACAGCATTCTCTGTTTTTGTTCCAGATTTGTTTTAACTTGCGTTAAATTAAATATCAGTTTAGCAGCCTCCCGTCAAACCTTTTCCAGGACTGGACAAGGAGCTAGGCAGAATAATATTCAGATTCATTGAAAGTAGGGGCAAGTGGAGGCCATTCGGTCCATTAATCCTGTTTCACTATTCACCATGCTGATGGCTGATGCCTATTACATTTGACTCCCTCATCCAAATTGCCAGTTTATATTGGGAATAGTTAGAGACCAAGAATTAGGTCCTGCGGTAGATCACCTTTCACCATCTTCGGATTCAAAAAAGATCCATTTATTTTTAGTCTGTGTTTCCTGTTGTGAATCAATTCTCAAACCACACGTGTAAATTACCACCAACCCTGTATGCTTTGCTTTTGTGCACAAACTTGTGACATGGGACTTTATCTAAAACTTTCAGAAAATCCAATTACACCACACCTAACAGTACTAGGTAAAAACAATGACTGCAGATGCTGGAAACCAGATTCTGGGGTAGAAGGGTGCTGGAAAAGCACAGCAGTTCATGCAGCATCCAAGGAGCAATAAAATCGATGTTTCGGGCAAAAGCCCTTCATCAGGGATGAGAGCTCCACGCCAGGATGAGACTGACACACGGAGAGAGACTGACACATGGAGGGAGACTGACACACACAAGGAGACTGACACACACCGGGGGACTGACGCACACCGGGGACTGACGCACACAGGGAGACTGACACACTGGGAGACTGACACACTGGGAGACTGACACACGCAGGAAAACTGACACATGCAGGGAGACTCACACACCGGGAGACTGACAAACAGAGAGAGACTGACACACTGGGAGACTGACACACTGAGAGACTGACACATAGAGGGAGACTGTCACGCTGGGAGACTGACAGGCAGAGAAAGACTGACACACCGGGAGACTGACACACCGGGAGACTGACACACAGAGACTGACATACACGGAGACTGACACACCAGGAGAGAGACACAGCAGGAGACTGACACATAGGGAGACTGACACGCTGGAACAAGAACGCCACGCTGGGCGAGAGACCAGCTTTCATCCTTCAAGAGCCCGGGCCTACCTGTTGACCTGGAGCCTCCACCTGGCCTGCGAGTCCACTCTGAGAGAGTCAGCCAGGGAGCTGTTCCTTGTTGGCTGAGAGAACCCGGGCTGAGGTGGAGTTGTGTCTGAAAAGAAAAGAAAACAGAGAAGAAAAAAAGAAAAAGAGAAAAAGTAAAAAGAAGGCAAAAAAAGAGAAAGTAAGAGACTGGGAGTCGATGCGCCCTGTGCTCAGCCCCCCTACTCCACCACCGTCTTGCATGAATCAATTAGTGTGATGCTTGTTGGTAATTTGCAATGTTTCACCTGAGTAGGTTATGCTTTAAGCACAGTAATGATTTGTGGCTTCCTCATAGTTGTACTTCTCCAATTATGAAGTTCGCAACAAATTCACAATTTAACGACAATGCTTGATTTGTAGCAACGCTGCTACAAATTACTCTGCGATTAAAAGAATTAAAGCAGCAATCTGCATCATGACAAGTTACCACTGAATCTAACGAAAAAGCAAAACGCAAAACCAAAGTGGCCCAAGATTCAAGCAGTAAGTGACCTCTGAGACCAGCTCAAACACAGGGACATCCTGTCTCAGTAAGTGACCTCTGAGACCAGCTCAAACACAGGGACATCCTGCCTCAGTAAGTGACCTCTGAGACCAGCTCAAACACAGGGACATCCTGCCTCAGTAAGTGACCTCTGAGACCAGCTCAAACACAGGGACATCCTGCCTCAGTAAGTGACCTCTGAGACCAGCTCAAACACAGGGACATCCTGCCTCAGTAAGTGACCTCTGAGACCAGCTCAAACACAGGGACATCCTGCCTCAGTAAGTGACCTCTGAGACCAGCTCAAACACAGGGTCATCCTGCCTCGGGTTCCTCTTGCTGAACACAAGAGGTTTCAGACCTGACTGCATTTGCAGGGGGCATGCTCAGCACTCATGCAGTTACAGCGCCTGGGATATCACTGACTCATCAAAGAATAAGGCCCCTGCAATGCAGGGGAGCAGGACAGCAAATGGGAGGGAAGCAAGCAGGGGTGGGGAGGGGGGGTGGGGGCAAGTGTGGGCTGGAGAGGGAGGTAGCATGCAGGCTGGCGAACTGGGTGCTAAATGGAGCACAGAACAGACTAATAAAGGAACCCAGGATAGATTCACTGCTCATTCCTGATGAAAGGCTTTAGCCCAAAACATTGATTTTCCTGCTTCTCGGATGCTGCCTGACCTGCTGTGCTTTTCCAGCATCACTGTAATCTACACTCTGATCCCCAGCATCTGCAGTACCCACTTTCGCCCAGATTCACTGTCACCTTGCCAGTATTAGTTCAAACCGCTGATGGGGGGAGCTATGTCTATTCGAATTCTTTGACAAATGTTGGAGCTGCCTGTATGTAAAAGACACAAAATGGCCCAAATTTAAAAGCCCGCATCAATAGATAAAAATGGCCAGTCTAAGAAAAGAGCTTGCTTCAACATAAAAAAGGAATTATTCCAAGGATTAAGAAAGCATTATCTGAATGGCAATATTTCAAAGAATACAAATGCAGCAAAAAAAAAATTTTAAAAAATTGCAAGATTTGTAATGAATGAAACTGTAAATCAAAAACTTTGAAATCACTACATAAGCAATGAATTCTCATCCCATTAAGGATGTGTTCGGTCATAAAAACAGCAGTTAAAGGTGTTTTGCAGAAATCAGCCGGCTCTTTGAAGCTTTTTGCAATATCCATAAGTTCTAATTAAAGGTTCTTAAAATAATCACAGAGGTAGATTTCAACATAGTTATAAAACACGTAAGAGATACCTTGCTGATTAGCGAAAAAATTTTAACAATAGAAATTATTATAAAAACTATAATCATTATTAAAATTACATATCTTTATAATAGAATCAACTTTCTTTTAAGAGGAAATGGGATTTTATTTGAGATTGCCAGCACAATGAACAATAGAATTCAAGCAGCCCTTAAAGTTAAACAATGAGGGAATCCAACTTTGAAAGCTCCAAAGGCTTTCAATGTTGGATTACGATAATTAGTAAAAATCATAAAAACCCAGCACTGTCCTCAGAAGTGTCCATCATTGATCAGATGTTTTACAAGAGTGGTCCTACAGTGGGGCACACTACCTCATTGTGTATGATCGTTGTAATACAAAATGTATTTAAAAACTGCTTTGAGCTGTAAAATCAGAGCCCGTCATTTATCTCTCTTCTGATCTGAGCCGAAGGATAAGAAAATGACTGAGTTTTCATGTCAAAGCCAGATTCGGGGAAGATCCTTTGGCCTTCTCTTTGCATTACACGCCTGTATCCTGTGTATTTCCTGAATCTTCAACCCTGGTTGGGGGAATCTCACTCCTACAAGAGATACAGTCAGTCATGGTGAATGGTAAAGGGGTTCATTACACACTGCATAGTTGCTAGTTTAATTACATTCTGAGATGCACGAGAGCCCATGTTAAGACCTCAGGCTATACTCAAGGATAGGCATAGATTACTGTTACTAAAGCATTCTGCTAACACCCAAACAACAGCTGCAGAAATATCTGAATGCCATTGTTTGGCTCATCCCAAGAACAGCTCTTTCCATCCTATAGAGCAGGAGTTACCTTGCTATCAGTTAACCCTTTCAGTATTAACTTATTTTAGATTCAGTCAGGGGACATCACTGGCTCAGCCAACATTAATGCCCATCCTTAATGACCCAGTTAAGGGTAAACAACATTGCTGTGGGTCTGGAGCCACATGTAGGCCAGACCAGGTAAAGATGGCAGATTTCGTTATCTGGACATGAGTGAACTGGATGGTTTATTACAAAAAAGACCAAAAAACACTGGGGCACTGTAAAATTGAAACAAAAGCAGAAATTTCTGGAAACAGTCAGCAGGCCTGTGGAGAGAAATCAGAGTTAACATTTCAGGTGAAGTGACCTTCCTGGTTTATCACATGCTCTCCATCAGACTATCTTATACTTCAAAGACCTCCACATTTTATTGGATACAATTGCACCTTCTGCCATGGTGGAGCTTGAACCCATGTGCACAGGCCATTCCTGGATTACTAGCTCAGTGACATTACTGCTATACCACTGCCTTCCTGCAAGGGGCTTGTTATAACAAGCAGGATGATGGGTAGGGTGGCAAACTAATATTGAGAAGGGCACTGAATCCAGCTTTGAGTGGGGCAGTGAGTGAGCGGCAGGGGGAAGTGTTCATCGGGGGTACTGTGTACATTTCTATGGGCAGACTGGCCACCAACTTCTAGTTCCAGACTTTGACGGCATTGTGCTCCAGAGTGCTGGCTGGAGAAACAGCCCTCCAGACCAGGTAAAGAGTTCTGCTTCAGCAAATCCGGTATCCACATTCAGTTTACTCTGTCAGTTCTCTAGAGTCTGATCGGTTGGGTGGGCATGAGCCTGTGCCTGAGATGGGTGCAGGAATGATCGATGCTCCTTACAAGCTGCACATAAACCAAAGTAAAATTAAAGCAACAAGCCCATTCAGCCTTCCGAGACTGGGCCCTGCAGAGTATTAACAAGGACCCATTGTTGTAACCTTTATATAACCTGACCAAACTCCTCACTCACATTCCCCCCAGTAGCAAAACAAAACAGGAACTTTCCTCACATTTACTAATAAAATTATGTCTAACATAAATTTCTTCAATCTGATTGTGTTCTGTGAACAATGTTACTCAATAGTGACGCCTGCTATATAGTATATGAAAACAGTAAAATAACTTTGAAACAAAATAGATTCCACTAAAACTATTTGTATTTTTTCCACCTCACTTCGCAAAGCTGTCAGGACAGATGCAGAACCTTCCAAATTGTCATATGATAATGAATCTAATATAAGTAATTCATATTTATATCACCCACTCACACGTTTTGTTCATGTCATGACCACGAGTCAGAACTCCGAAGTATCATGGACATTCTTAACTTGCAATTCCAAAATGAGGTTTTTTGAGAAAAGGGCTGATGCAGGCAGAATGGCTGAGGATTAAAGTGGCTGCCTGAAGGCAGAGAGATCATGGAATGACACACGATACCTACAAACAGAACTTCAAACAATGGCCCTTCAAAAGATTCAATAGGAAAGTCAGTACACACTGAACTGTAATTCCTTGTAACGGCAAGGAAAATGGGGTGCTGGTGAGGCCACACTTGGAGCACTGCGAACAGTTTTGGTCTCCTTACTTGAGAAAAGATATACTGGCACTAGATGGGGTGCAGAGGGTAACAATGTTCAATAGGATCATGGCTGATCTGTTCGTGGCTTCAGTTCCATAACCGTGTGTGGCACAGTGGCAGTGGGCGGCACGGTGGTTAGCACTGCTGCCCCACAGCGCCAGAGACCCGGGTTCAATTCCCGCCTCAGGCGACTCTCTGTGTGGAGTTTGCACATTCTCCCCGTGTCTGCGTGGGTTTCCTCCAGGTGCTCTGGTTTCCTCCCACAATCCAAAAAATGTGCAGGTCGGGTGAATTGGCCATGCTAAATTGCCCATAGTGTTAGGTGAAAGGGTAAATGTAGGAGTATGGGTCTGGGTGGGTTGCACTTCAGCGGGTCGGTTTGGACATGTTTGGCCGAAGGGCCTGTTTCCACACTGTAAGTAATCAAAAAAAACCCTTAATTTCCTTTATTGTTCAAAAAACAAATACAAAACGAATTCAGAGGCTATGAATACTGCGGTGAGTGACTCCCCGAAGCCTGTCACCATCTACAAGGCACAAGTCCCGAGTGTGATGGAATACTCCCCACTTGCCTGGATAAGTTCAGCTCCAATAACACTCAAGGAGCTTGACACCATCCAGGACAAAGCCTCATGTTTGATCGGCACCATATCCATAAATATTGACTCCCTCCACCACTGGCGCTCAGTAGGTTTGGCAGCATCTGTGAGGAGAGAAACAAAGCTAATCTTTTGAGTCCTGTTTAACTTGAGAATGTGTCATAACACACTTGAAGCATTGACTCTGTTTCTCTTTCCAAAGATGCTACTTGACCTGCTGGAGTTTCTCCAGCAAATTTTGTGTTTGTCTCACACAAACATTTTATATAATTATTGCATTGTTCATAGAAAATTAATTTAAGTCAGATTCATGCAATCAATGTGATAAATATTTTGAGCTTAATTGGAGCACAACATAGGATATGATAATGTTCAAGGGTATGGGGAAGCGAGAGCAAATGGTAATAAGCGCTGCACTGTTCAGAATTAGCTATAAATTCATAGGGATGTACAGCATGGAAACATGTCCATGCCAACCAGATACTTCAAATAAATTCAGTCCCATTTGCCAGTTTTTGGGGCATATCCCTCCAAACCCTTCCTAATCATATACCCATCTAGATGCCTTTTAAATGTTGCAATTGTACCAGCCTCCACAACATCCTCTAGCAGCTCATTCCAAATACCCTCTGAATGAAAAATTTGTCCCTTAGGTCCCTTTTAAATCTTTCCTCTCTCACCTTAAATCTATATCCTCCAGTTTTGGACTCCCTATCCTGGAAAAAAGGCCTTGTCTATTTATCCTATCCATGTCCCTCATGAGCTCTGTAAGTTCACCCCTCAGCCTCCGATGCTCTGGGAAAAAACAGCACCAGTCTATTCAGCCTCACCCTACAGCTCAAACACTCCAACCCCAGTGACACCCTTGTAAATCTTTTCTGAACCCTTTCAAGTTTAACAACATCCTTCCTAGAGCAGGGAGACCAGAATTAAATGCTGTATTTCATAAGTGGCCTAGCCAATGTCCTGTACAGCTACAACATGACCTCCCAACTCCTCAACTCAATGTAATGACCAAGAATGGCAAGCACACCAACTGCCTTCTTCACTATCCTGTCTACCTGGGACTCCAACTTCAAGGAACTATGAACTTGCACCCCAAGGTCTCTTTGTTCAGCAACACTCCCTAGGACCTTACCATTAAGTATATAAGTTCTGCTCTGATTTGCCTTTCCAAGATGCAGCACCTCACATTTATCTAAATTAAACTCCATCTCCCCAATGCCTTTGCCCATTGTCTGATTCTATCTGATAATACAGTATCTTTATATAAAGCTCTGATAAGTAAACGGATAAGTGGTTTCATCCACTGACAGGATGGTGCTGTCAAGGCAAAAAGACATTCTGCTTCTGACACAAGTGAGATACAGTGTCAGCACAGTGCCAGGTGTGTAGAATGGAAGATCATATCAAACCCTTTCCTTGCTTTCAGTGGGTAGCTTTCCAATCATGCTCAACCAGTGCTTGCTTGCAAATTCCACACTATTCCGAGCATTTGCAATTCTGCTACTGGACAATAATTACTGAATAATCCTGACTGTGCTCGGAATTACACAGCAAACCAATTTGAAATGATCAGTCAGGCTCATTGTGTGATACTTTTACACAAAGACCCATAGGGTCATAGAGCACGGAAACAGACCGTTCAATCTAACCAGTCCATGCAACTAAACTACTCCCATCTGCCTACTCCTGGCCCATATCTCTCCAAACCTTTCCTAGTCATGTACTTATTCATGTTTTTTAGACATTGTAACTTTTACACATCCACCACTCCCTCAGGAAGTTCATTCCACATGCATAACACCCTCTGTGTAAAATATTTGCCCGTCATGTCATTATTAAATCTTTCTCAGCTCACCTTAAAAATGTGCTGCCTGATCTTGAAATCCCCCATCATAGGAAAAAGACACCCACAATTAACCCTATCTATACCCCTCATAATTTTATAAACTTCTATAAGGCGAACTCTCAACCCCCTGCACTCCAGTGAATAATATCCCAGTCTGTCCAACCTTTCGTTATAACTCAAACCTTCCATACCCGGTAACATTCTGGTAAATCTCTTCTGAACCCTCTCTAGCTTAATAACCACCTTCCTACAACTGGGCGACCAGAACTAGCCACAGTACTCTACAAGAGGTCTCACCAATGTCCTGTACAACTTCAACATGACCCTCAATTCCTCTACTAAAAGCAATGAAGGCAAGGCATGTCAAACGCCTGTTTTACCACCCTTTCTATATGTGATGTAAACTTCAAAATTATGTGTGTTCACATTCTGTTCTTTGTGGTAACAGTTGTTTGTACAGTGCACCTTTCTCCATTGAGAATAAGGTTGTAGAGACTCCTAATTCCTATTGGGGAAACAGCCTGACCAATCACAGTCTACCTGCCTGGTTGACAACCTTTCAGCTAAGTTAAACAGTTGACAATTCCTATTGCATCGATCAGTTGTTTATGGTTTGGCTGTTCTACCTCCTGCTCTGACATTCCTGATGAAGAGCTTACACTTGAAACCCGAGTCTCCTGCTCCTTGGATGCTGCCTGACCGGCTGTGTTTTTCCAGCACAATCGCATTTGAGGTTGTATGGCGCAATGCGTAGTATCCCTGTCTCTGAGACAGATATACCATGGTCATGTCCCGCTCCAGGATGGTCAGGGGAATTGTTTCCTGGGATGTGGGCTAGCATTTGTTGCTTGTCCTTGAACTAAACTGCTTGCAAAGCCATTTCAGAGGACAATTCAGAGTTAATCATCTTGCTGTAGGTACATGCCCATATAAACAAAGTGCATTATGATTGTTCTTTAACTTGCTTATCAAAGCCTTTTTCTGAAACGTATATGTTGCACCAAATAGTATAGAAGGTGCCTCTGCAAACGTAATAAATCATTCAATGGCATAATAGTTTGAGGTAGAATAGGAGAAAGTGAGGACTGCAGATGCTGGAAATCAAAAGTGTGGTGCTGGGAAAGCAGGTTTTTATAAATACATTAGGGATGAAACAGTAACTAGGGAGAAAATAGGACCCCTCAAAGATCAGCAAGACAGCCTATGTGTGGAGCCACAGGAGATTGGGCGATACTAAACGAGTATTTTGCATCAGTGTTTACTGTGGAAAAGGGCATGGAGGATACAGAATGTGGGGAAATAAATGATGACTTCTTGAAAAATTTTGATATTATAGAGGAGGAGGTGCAGGATGTGTTGAAATGCATAAAAGTGGACAGATCCCCAGGACCTAATCAGGTGTACCCTAGAACTCCGTAGGAAGCTGAAGAAGTAATTACTGGCCCTCTGCTGAGATATTTGTATCATCAATAGTCACAGGTGAGGTGCCGGAAGGCTGGAGGCTGGCTAATGTGATGCCACTATTTAAAAAGGGTGGTAAGGAAAAGCCAGGGAACTATAGACCAGTGAGCCTGACATCGGTAACGGGCAAGTTGTTGGAAGGAATCCTGACAGACAGGCTGTACATTTATTTGGAAAGACAAGGACTGATTAGGGATGGTCAGCATGGCTTTGTGCGTGGAAGGTCATGTCTCAAGAACTTGATTGAGTTTTTTGAAGAAGTAACAAAGAGGATGGATGAGGGCAGAGCGGTGAATGTGATCTATATGGACTTTAGTAAGACATTCGACAAGGTTCCCCATGGGAGACTGGTGAGCAAGGTTAGATCACATGGAATACAGGGAGAACTAGCCATTTGGATACAGAACTGGCTCAAAGGTGGTGGTGGAGGGTTGTTTTTCAGACTAGAGGCCTGTGACCAGTGGAGTGCCACAAGGATCGGTGCTGGGTCCACAACATTTTATCATTTATATAAATGATTTGGACGTGAACATAGAAGGTATGGTTAATAAATTTGCAGATGATTGGAGGTGTAATGGACAGCAGAGAAAGTTCCCTCAGAGTACAACGGGATCTTGATCAGATGGGCCAATGGGCTGAGGAGTGGCAGATGGAGTTTAATTTAGATAAATGCAAGGTGCCGCATTTTGGAAAGGCATATCAGGGCAGGACTTAAACACTTAATGGTAAGGTCCTAGGGAGTGTTGCTGACCAAAACGACCTTGGAGTGCAGGTTCATAGCTCCTTGAAAGTGGAGTCACAGGTAGAAAGGATAGTAAAGAAGGTGTTTGGTATGTTTTCCTTTATTGCTCGGTGTATTGAGTATCGAAGTTGAGACATTGCAGCTGTATTGGACATAGGTTAGGCCACTGTTAGAATATTGCACGCAGTTCTAGTCTCCTACCTGTCAGAAGGATGTTGTGAAACTTGAAGGGGTTCAGAAAAGATTTACAAGGATGTTGCCAGGATTGGAGTTTTGAGTAATAGGGAGAGGCTGAATAGGCTGGAGCTGTTTTCCCTGGAGCATCGGAGGCTGAAGGGTGACCTTATCAAGGTTTATAAAATCATGAGGGGTATGGATAGGATAAATAGACAAGATCTTTTCCCTGGGGTAGGAGAATCCAGAACTGGAGGACATAGGTTTAGGATGAGAGGGGAAAGATATAAAAGGGACCTAAAGGGCAACTTTTTCATGCAGAGGGTGGTGCATGTATGGAATGATCTGTCAGAGGAAGTGGTGGAGGCTGGTACAATTACAACATTTAAAAGACATAAGGATGGGAATATGAAAAGTTTAGAGGGATATGGGCCAAATGGGAAATGGGACTAGAGTTGGCTGGTTGGATACTTGGTTGGCATGGACTCTATGACTCTAAGTCCATATAACCCTCTGACACACCCCCTATCTATCCAATCCCTGTATTTCCCATGGCTAATCCACCTAGCCTGCACACGATGGTTGATTTAGCATGGCCAATCCATCCAACCTGCACATCTTTGGACTGTGGGAGGAATCCAGACCACCTGGAGAAAATCCATGCATACACAGAGAGAATGTGCAAACTTCACAGGGAAGTCACCCGAGGCTGGAATCAAACCTGAGTCCCCGGCACTCTGGAGCAACAGTGTTAATTCCTGAGCCACCATGAATGCACTTTGGGTTTGAAAAGTACTTTGTAAATGAAAGTATATCATTCTAAAAGAGACAGCGAGAATAGAGAGCATCAATCAGGCAGAATAATCAGAAACATACTGTTGTCTTTCCTTTTCAAGGAACTGAGTGGGCATTTTCAGCATTGCTTGATTTATTTAATATTCCAGTACATACTTTTATTTTCCTCTTCATCAAGTACACATAAAATTGGCCATTAGTTATCCAGTTACAAAAGCTAATTGTCATCCCATTGTATTTTAGTCGTCAGTGTTGCTAAGTCTATTTCCTACTTGAGATGTATAAAGTGGACAATAGCCAGGGTCTTTGTGTCTTTCTTTAACTCCTGGCAGCTTGATTTGTTGACGGGATATCTGGTACAAAGTTTATGCTGTAACCTTCCACTTCTATATCCATTGTTTTATGATTTCCCGGTATGACCTCTTGCTGAAAATGTGTCTTGAAGGATCGTTCTCCATTGATATGCATTTTCATGTATTTTGTATGAAGCCACTGCGCTTGCCTTTTACTGTGGGAATAATGCATTGACCAGCTATTTAGGTCAGCCCAGTTATGCAGAATCCAAATGAGCTATCATGGCCAGTATAAGACTGGTACCTCTGACATTGCTGCCCTCCCTCAGTACTGCAGCACAGTGGTAAAAACAATGACTGCAGATGCTGGAAACCAGATTCTGGATGAGTGGTGCTGGAAGAGCACAGCAGTTCAGGCAAAAGTCTGAAACGTCGATTTCGCCGCACTTTGGACACTGCAGCACAGTGTCAGCCTGGATAGTATATTCAAGTTTCAGAGAGCTCCAGCAAAGTGCGAACTTCTAGAGTTAGTGAGGAAGATAACATGAACAATTTAATTTGAATTGTTCCTGGGAGTGGGATGACACTAATGAGGTGGAATTTGTTTGTCATTGCTGCTTACTCTGAGGATAGCAAGAGAAAAACATCAGGTCACTGCGAGTCATACACAGGGAAACAGACCCTTGTGTCTAACTTGTTCATGTTGACCAGATATCCTAAATTAACCTACTCCCATTTGCCAGTATTTGGCCCTCTAAACCCCTCCTATTCATATTCCCATCCACATCCCTATTAAACATCATAATTGTACCAGCCTCCACCACTTCCTCTGGCAACTCATTCCATACATGCACCACTCTCTGCGTGAAAAAGCTGCCCCTTAGATCCCTTCTAAATCTTTCCCTTCCTGCCTTAAACCTAAGCCAATCTTAGCTATTCACCCTATCCATGCACCGCCAGATTTTATAAACCTCTGTAAGGTCACCCCTCAGCCTCCAACGCCCCAGAGAGGATAGGTTCAGCCAACTCTGCCTCTCCTGAGAGATCAAACCGTCCAATTCTGGCACCATCTTTGTAAATCTTTTCTGCACTCTTTTAAGTCTAACAGCATCTTTCCTGTAGCATTAATGAACCAACTAAACTAGACTGTAACTTGCAGTCATTTCTTCTGTTTCCAGCTCATGCATCACCAGATTCATTAGCTTTACTCCTGGATATCTGATGTAATGGTACAGTACTGTTACCAACAGGTTATGGTAACCTTTCAAGTGCTGTGTCAGTCTTGTTGCCCCCTGTGGGTTTATGAATCAATTCTCCTGTGCAGTTGGATTTTGCAGGAAGGCCCCCTTCACCAACAGTGCAGATAGAATTGGGATCCTGGAAATTAGCACTCTGATGTCAAGATGTTATTGGGTCAGGGTGGGTAGATATCCATGTTGGCAGCATGGACGGTGACCATGACACTTACCATATTCTTGCTGAATCTTTGTCATGTACTCAGTCCTGAACCCTGTGTCTTAGAGTCATCAAGTAATATCCTCTGCTTCAACTCTCTATCACAGATCCTCTTCAACAATATAATGGCTGCTACCTTGTACAATTCTTGCGACAAAGAGTTGAACACCACCCTTGGATATGCAGGAAGTTGAGAAGATAACTTGGATCAGGCACATAGAGTCATAGAGCCATACAGCACGGAAACAGACCCTTCGGTCCAACCAGTCCTTGCCAACCATAAGCCCAAACTGAACTAGTCCCAACTACCTGATCCTCATATCCGTCCAAACCTTTCTTGTTCCTGTACTTATCTAAGTGCCTTTTAAACAAACTGTGCCCACATCCACCACTTCCACATGAATAACTCTCTGTGTAAATTATTTGTCCTACATGTCTTTTTAAATCTGTCTCCTCTCACCTTAAAAATATGCCTCTTAGTCTTAAAATTCCTTCATCCAAGGGAAAAGATCCCTCCCATTAACCATATCATTATCACTTATGATTTTATAAGCTTTTATAAGGTCAGCTTTCAACTTGGCCCTCCATACGTCACTGTAGACATTCCTTGGAAAAATGGTCTTCAACCCAATACACATTGGTAGTTGCATTATCAAAGAGCTATGCTCCAGCAGGAATGGGGCTATTCACTGATTATTTAACTGTTCAGCTTCATTCACAGTGAAGGAGCCACCCTGAGCATTCAGATAACCCGCAGACCTAGGCTGAGAGGTATCAGGAAACAGGCAACTCAAACAAAGAAAAGTCAAGCAACACCCCTGGAGCTCAATGGTGGTGCCAGTACCAAACCATCAACATCTAATAGGGAGTGAAAGCAAAATGCTGCAGATGCTGGAAATCTGAAACAAACACAGAGAATTCTCCAGCACCTTTTTTTTTTATATAGAACCCCTATGGGAATTGGTTTAGCTCGGTTGGCTGGATTGTTGGTTTGCAGAGCAGTGTGATGCCAACAGCATGGGTTTGATTCCCATCAGTGGTTTGAGGTTACCATAATGGACTCATCTTCTCTTGCCTGAGGTCTGATGGCCCTCAGGTTAAATCACCCCTAAATCTCTTATGAGAGTTCAGTCCCTATGGTCTGGTAAGACTATGGTGACACTGCAACAACAGAATCCCTACAGTGTGGAAGCAGGCCATTCAGCCCAATGGGTTCACACTGACCTTCCTATCTCCTTACCCTATAACCCTGCATTTTCCATGGCCAACATTCCTCACCTGCATGTCTCTAAACACTATGGGCACAGACAATCCACCTAACCTGCACATTGTTGGACTGTGGGAGGAAACCTATGCAGACACAGGGAGAATGTGCAAATCCTACGTAGCCAGTCACCCAAGCCTGGGATGGAATCCAGGTCCCTGACGCTGTGAGGCAGCAGCACTAACCACTGAGCCACTGTGCTGTCCACAAGAGGCTTGGTTTAGAACAAGAAATGTAACTGGATGAGTCACAAATACATTGGAACTAGAAACCAGGACAAATGCTGGACACTGGATGGCAAGTAACTAACTGTGAAAGGACATTCTCAGGAAGGAAATAGGAGGGTGAAAGGGGTATATGAGATAATCTGGCAGAAAGGTTAAGGATAATCCAAAGGGATTTTGCAAGTACATTAAGATCAAAAGAATAAGTAGAGAATTGGACCCCTTAAAGATCGAGGAGAAAGTGTGGACTGCAGATGCTGGAGATCAGAGCTGAAAATGTGTTGCTGGAAAAGCGCAGCAGGTCAGGCAGCATCCAAGGAACAGGAGATTCGACGTTTCCTGAAACATCGAATCTCCTGTTCCTTGGATGCTGCCTGACCTGTTGCGCATTTCCAGCAACACATTTTCACCCCTTAAAGATCAACAAGATCATTTATGTGTGGAACCATAGGAGGTGGGAGAGATATTAAATGAATATTGTACATCAATATTGACTGTAGATACAGAAATGGAAGTTAAGGAACTTAGGGAAATAAATATTGATGTCTTGAAAACAGTCCACCTTACAGAAGAAGAAGTGCTGGAGGTCTTAAAAAATATAAAGGTAGATAAATCTCCAGTACCTGGTCAGGTGTATTCCCGCACATGGTGGGAAGTTAGAGAAGAAATTGCTAGGCCCCTAGCAGAGATATTTGCATCATCTTTAACCAAGGGTGAGGTGCCAGAGGACTGGATGGTAGCTAACGCTGTGCCTGTATTTAAAAATGACTTTAAGGAGGAGCCTGGAACTATAAACCAGTGAGTCTGACAGCAGTGGTGGGCAAGTGTTGGGCTTCTGAGAGGTAGGATGTACATACATTTAGAAAGACAAGGGCCGATTAAGTATAGTCAGCATGTCTTTGTGCATGGGAAATCGTGTCTCACAAACTTAATTGAGTTGTTTGATGACATAACCATAAAGATTGAGGAATGCAACGTGGTATACATTGTCTACATGGACTTTAGTAAAGCATTTGACAAGGTTCCACATGGTAGACTAATTAGTAAAGTTAGGTCACATGAGATTCAGGTAAGCTTACCAACTGGATACAAAATTGGCTTGATGGTATGAGAAGAGAGTAGTGG
Source organism: Hemiscyllium ocellatum (assembly GCF_020745735.1). Taxonomy (NCBI): domain Eukaryota; kingdom Metazoa; phylum Chordata; class Chondrichthyes; order Orectolobiformes; family Hemiscylliidae; genus Hemiscyllium; species Hemiscyllium ocellatum. The sequence continues at coordinate 25,693,992 of NC_083421.1, read as the reverse complement.
TGGATGGTTGTTTTTCAGACTGGAGATGTGTGACCATAGGGATCGGTACTGGGTTCACTTTTGTTTGTTGTTTATATAAACGAGTTAGATGAGAATTTAGGAGGCATGGTTAGTAAGTTTATGGATGACACCAAAATTGGAGGCATAGTCAACCGGGAAGAAGGCTTTCTAAGACTACAAACAGATATTGACAAGTTTTGGTTGTGAAGTGGCACGGTGGCTCAGTGGTTAGTGCTGCTGCCTCACAGCGCCAGGGAGTTGGGTTCAGTTCCAGTCTCGGGTGACCGTCTGTGTGGAGTTTGCACATTCTTCTCATGTCAGTGTAGGTTTCCTCCGGGTGCTCTAATTTCCTCTCACAATCCAAAGATGTGCAGGTTATATGAATGGGCCATGCTAAATTGCCTGTGGTGTTAGGTGCATTAGTCAGGGGTAAATATTGGGGGGGGGGGGGGGGTTATTCTTCAGAGGGTTGGTGTGGATATGTTGGGCCTGTTTCCATACTTGTAGGGAATCCAATCTAAAAGTGACAAATGGATTTTAATTTGGATAAATGCAAGGTATGCATTTTGGTAAAACAAATAAAGATGGGGTTTATTATAAGTAATGGTAAGGCCCTGAGCAGTGTTATTGAACAGAGAGAGGCCTAGGGATTCAGGTACATAAGTGTTTGAAAATTGCATCACAGGTAGACAGGGTGATTAAGAAGGCGCTTGGCACTTTTGGCTTCATTGCTCAGACCATTGAGCATAGAAGTTGGGACGCCGTGTTGAGGTTGTACATGACATTGGCCAGGCTACTTTTGGAGCACTGTGTACAGTTCTGGTCACCCCTGCTTTAGGAAGGATGTTATTAAATTGGAAAGGGTTAAGAAAAGGTTTACAAGGATGTTGCTGGGACTGGAGGATTTGAATTGTAAGGATAGGTTGGATAGCCTGGGACTTTTTTCACTGGAGTGTAGGATATAGAGAGGTGACCTTATAGAGGTTAATAAAATTGTGAGGGGCATGGATAAGGTGAATAGCAAGGCTGAATTCCCTAGTGTGGGGGGATTCAAAACTAGGGGGCATATCTTTAATGTGAGAAGAGAAAGATTTAAAAGGGTCCTAAGGGGCATCTTTTTTCACACAGAGGGTGGTTCGTACTTGGAACAAACTGCCAGAGGAAGTGGTAGATGCAGGTACAGTTACAACATTTAAAATATATTAGAATAGGTACATGAAGAGGAAAGGTTTAGAGGAAGATGGGCCAAATATAGGTAAGTGAGCTTAGTTTCATTTTGGGACATGGTCAGTATGGACGAGTTGCATTGAAGAGTCTGTTTCTGTGCTGTATGACTCTATGACTCTATAAGTTCCACTACCCATAATGTTTAAGTTAGGAGTATGGTGGGATATTAATGGCTTGCCTGAACGGATGTAAGCACAACAACATTGAAAGTATCTTTGCAGCATCTTGGACAATGCACTGGACTGATAGCAGCAGCACTGAATTTAATGCCCACTCCCACCACCACCACCACCAGTCCATGGTGCAGTTTGTACAATCTCCAGGAGGCGCTGCAGTATCGCATGAAGGTTAGTTCTGCATGTCTTTCATCCCCTGTGAACTTTGTCATGAGAAATACAAGAGCATCAGTATTGTGGGAACACTGTCATCTGGACCTGCCCCTCTAAGTATCTCTCCATCCTGAGCTCAATACATTTATTGCCATTACCTTTTTTGTACACTAGATTGAAATAGAATCATTGAGTTGTATAGCACAGAAACAAATCCTTCAGTCCAACTCATCCATGCCAACCAAATATCCTAACATAATCTAGTCCCATTTGGCCCATTTCACTCTAAACCATTCCTAATCATATACCTATCCAGATGTCTCTTAAATGCTGTAAGTGTACCAGCCTCCATCACAATGAATACTTTGCTTTAGTATTCACTAGTGAGAGGGGCCTTGTCATTTGTGAGGACAGTGTGAAACAGGCTAACACACTCAAACAGGTTGATATTAAGAAGGAAGATAAGCTGAAAATTTTGAAAAACATGAGAACAGATAAGTCCCCTGAGCCAGACGGGATATACCCAAGGTTACTACAGGAAGCAAGGGAAGAGATTGCTGCTCCTTTGGTGATGATCTTTGCATCCTCACTGTCCATTGAAGTAGTGCCAGGTGACTGGAGGGTGGCAAATACTATTCCCTCGTTCAAGAAAGAGAATAGGGATAACCCTGGGAACTACAGACCAGTCAGTTGTATGTTGGTGGTGGGTACATTATTGAAGATGATTCTGAGAGATAGGATTTATGACTACTTGGAAAAGCATAGTTTGATTAGAGATAGTCAGCATGGCTTTGTGAGGGGCAGGTCGTGCCTCACAAGCCTTATTGAATTTGTTGAGGATGTGACAAAACACATTGATGGAGGTAGAGCGGTGGATATGGTGTATATGGATTTTAGCCAGGCACTTGATGAGTTTCCCCAAGGTAGGCTCATTCAGATAGTAAGGAGGCATGGGATACAGGGACATTTGGTTGTCTGAATACAGAATTGGCTGGTCCATTGAAGGTAGAGGATGGTAGTAGATGGAAAGTATTGAGCCTGGAGCTCAGTAACCAGTGGTGTTCTGCAGGGATCTGTTCTGGGATTTCTGTTCTTTGTGATTTTTATAAATTACTTGCTGTTGATTTAAAGGTTGGTGGAGTTGTGGATACTGTGGAAGGCTGTTGTAGGTTGCAACGAGAAGTGGCAGATGGAGTTTAACCTGAAGTGATTCATTTTGGAAGGTCGAATTTGAATGCAGAATACAGGGTTACATGATTCTCGGCAGTGTGGAGGAACAGAGGGATCTTGGGGCTCACATCAATCGATCCCTCAAAGCTGCCATCCAGGTTGATAGGGCTGTTAAGAAGGCGTACAGAGTGTTCACTTTCATTAGCAGCGGGATTGAGTTTAAGAGTTGTGAGGTTATGCTGCAGCTCTATAAAGCCCTGTTTAGACCACACTTGGAATATTCTGTTCCGTTCTGGTCACCTCTTTATAGGAAGGATGTGGAAGCTTCAGAGAGGGTGCAGAGGAGATTAACCAGAATGCTGCCTGGACTGGAGGGCATGTCTTATGAAGAAAGGTTGAGGGAATTTGGGCTTTTCTCATTGGAGCGAAGAAGGATGAGGGGTGACTTGATAGAGGTGTACAGGATTATGAGAGACGTAGATAGAGTGGGTAGCCAGAGATTTTTTCCCAGAGTTGAAATGGCTATCAAGAGGGGGTATAACATTAAGGTGATTGATGGAAGGTTTAGGGGAGATGTCAGAGATGGGTTCTTTGCACAGAGAATGGTGGGTATGTGGAATGCACTACCAGCAGTGATAGGAGAGTCAGATACAATAGTGATATTTAAGCGACTCTTAGATAGGCACATGGATGACCGTACAATGAAGGGTATGTAGGTTAGTTTGATCTTAGAGTAGGCTAAAGGTTGGCACAACATCAAGGGCCAAAGGCACTGCACTGTGCTGCACTATTTTATGTTTTATGTTGCTCTGGCAGCTTATTGCGTGCACGCACCAACCTCTATGTGAACAAGTTGTCCCTTAGGTCCCTTTTAAATCTTTCCCCTCACCTTAAACCAATACACTCTAGTTTTAGACTCCTGGGGAAAAGGAGCTTGGCTATTCACCCTATCCGTGCCCCTCATAATTTTATAAACCACGGTAAGATCACCGCTCAGTCTCTGATGCTTCACAGTAAACAGCCCCAGCCTATTCAGCCTCTCCCAATAGCGCAAACTCTCCAACCCCAGTAACATCATTGTAAATCCTTTCTGAACCCTTTCAAGTTTTACAACATCCTTCCTATAGTAGGGAGACCAGAATGGAATGCTGTATTCCAAAATTGGTCTGTACAACTGCCACATGACCTCCCAACTCCTATACTCAATGTACTGACCAATAAAGGCAAGCATGTTAAACATCTTCTTCACTACCCTGACTACTTGCGACTCTACCATCAAGGAACAATGAATCTGCAAACCAAGGTGACTTTCTTTGACAACACTCCTCATGTCCCCACTAATGAGTATAGTCCTGCCCTGATTTACCTTACCACAGTGCAGCACCTCACATTTATCTAAATTAAACTCTATTTCCCATTCTCGGCCCATTGACCCATCTGATCAAGATTCCGTTACATGGTCTTAACAATCTATATGGAAATTACTGTGATACTCTTATGCTCAAATAGACAAGGTTATTCAAATTCAATGCTCTGAACAAACTAGATTAGGCTGCAGACAATGAGGCCTGTAGGTCAGCAGGAAACAGAACGTAGGAGAAAGTGAGGACTGCAGATGCTGGAGATCAGAGTCAAGAGTGTGTGTTGCTGGAAAAGCGCAGCAGGTCAGGCACCATCCGCGGATCAGGAGAATCGACGGTTAGAGCATGAGCTCTTCATCAGGAATGAGGCTTGTGGGCCGGGGGCTGAGAGATAAATGGGAAGGGAATGGGGCTGGGGGGAAGGTAGCTAGGAAAGCAATAGATGGGGTGAAAGTGATAGGTCAGAGAGGAGGGTGGAGCGGATAGATGGGAAGGAAGACGGACAGGTAGAACAGTTCAAGAGGGTGGTGCCGAGTTGGAAGGTTGGATCTGGGATAAAATAGTCGAAGGGGAAATGAGGAAACTGGTGGAATCCACATTAGTCTCGTGTGGCAGAAGATAAGGCGTTCTTCCTTCAAGCGGTGGGTGGTTAGGGTTTGGTGATGGAGGAGGGCCAGGGCCTGCATGTCCTTGCAGGAGTGGGAGGGGGAGTTAAATCATTCGGCCACAGGGCAGTGGAGTCAATCGGTGCGGGTGTCCCAGAGATGTTCTCTGAAATGATCTGCAAAGAGGCATCCTGTCTCTCCAATGTTGAGGAGATCACATCGAGAGCAACGGGAGACAGTAAATGACGTGTGTGGAAGTGCAGGTAAATCTCTGAAGCTGTGGAAGGCTCCTTTGGGAAAGAGAGGAACATGCAGGTCCTGGAGCTCCTCCATCAGCAAACCCTAACCACCCACAGCCTGGAGGAAGAATGTCTCATCTTTTGCATTGGGACCTGCCAACCACCTGGAATCAATGTGGATTTCACCAGTTTCCTCAATCTTCCAACTCGGCACCATCCTCTTGACCTGTCCTACCTGTCCATCTTCCTTCCCATCCATCCTCCTCTGTGACCTATCACCTTCACCCCCACCTCCATCTACCTATCGCATTCTCAGTTACCTTTCCCCCTGCCCCATCCCCCTCCCATTTATCCCTCAGCCCCCTTGGCCCACAAGCCTCATTCCTGATGAAGGGCTTATGCCCGAAACGTCGATTCTCCTGTTCCACGGATGCTGCCTGATTGGCTGTGCTTTTCCAGCACCACACTCTCAACAGAGAACAGTAAGTATTACTTGTAGAAAAAGCACACCAGGGACTCAAGTGTTACTGGGAATATAGCAAGTAATAAAGGTGGTTTTTGAGCAGAGGAAGAAAGAAGCAACAGGAAATCTGAAGTAAACCACATTGTCAAAACTATCGAGCTTTCTCAAATTCCCTGAAACAAAAGACTGCAGGAAGCAATCGTTTGCACAATAAGGAACATACCATGTGCAAAAAAACAGAAGCAGATCACTACCAGTAAACACAATGATTTAAAAAGCAATCCAAACCATCTAAAGAGTTTAATTTTCAGAAAGGGGAGGAAGGATGTGCTTTGCATTTTAACAGTAAGAGAGGGACTATCTGTTGTTACTTGGAAACAAACAGGAAGTGTGCTGTTTGCTTGCCAATAACTTTAATAAGATCTTGTCGAATAAAGGCCAGTTGGTGTTTCTCAGCAATTTCTGCCAGGCCAAAGGGAAACTCAAGGGCTGAATCCCTGGGATGTGTGAGGCTTTACCGGTCAATGAGGGTGTGTCTTCCACAACCCAATTTTCAAAAAATCATCCCTGGGGCATCAGTGCGATGTAAAGCTGTGAATAATTTACACATGCAACAGAACTCAAAATAACAACAACAAGGCAATGGACAAGAATGGATACTGAGAAGATATGGCACGAGTGTGACTGTTGCAGAAGGAAGAGATTGTGAGGAGTGAGGTTTTTTGATGTTCCTCAGAATCGGCATTACAGAGTTATAGAACGAAAACAGACCCTTCAGTCCAACTTTTACATATTGATCAGATATCTGAAATTAGTCTAATCCCATTTGCCAACATTCGACCCGTTTCCCTCTGAACACCTCCCATTCATTTATGCATCCATGCCTTTATGTGCCTTTGTAATTGTCCCAGCCTCCACCACTTCCTCTGGCAGCTCATTCCTTATACTCACCAGTCTCTGTGTGAAACAGTTGCCCCTTAGGTGCCTTCCCTTTTAAATCTTTCTCCTCTCACCTTAAACCTATGCTCTCTAGTTTTGGATTCCCTACCCTGGGGAAAAGCCCTGGCTATTCACCTTATTCATGCTCCTCATAATTTTATAAACCTCTGTAAGGTCACCCTCAGCCGCCGACGCTCCAGGAAAATAGCCTTAGCATATTCATCCTCTCCCAAAAACTCATACCCTCCAACCCTGGCAACATCCTTGTAAATCGTTTCTGATCCCTTTTGTGTTTCGCAACATGTTTCCTATAGCAGGGAGACCCAACTGAATGCAGTATTCCAAAGGTGACTGAACCAATGTCCTGTACAGCCACAACATGACCTCCCAACTCCTCAATTCATTTACCAATAAAGGCAAGCGCACCAAATGCCTTCTTCACTATCCTGTCTACTTGCAACTCCACTTTCAAGGAACTGTGAACCTGCAACCCAAAGTCTTTTTGCTCCACAACACTCCCAGGATCTTGCCATTAAGTGTCTAAGTCCTGATTTGCATTTCTTAAATGCGACATCTCATATTTATCTAAATTAAACTCCATCTGCCATTCCTCAGCTCACCAGTCCATCTGATCAAAGTCTCATTGTACTCTGAGATAACCTTCTTCGCTACACCAACAATTTCTTTTGTCATCTGCAAACTTACTCACCATACCTCCAATGTTCATATCCAAATCATTTATATAAGTGATAAAAAGCAATAGAGCCAGCGCTGATCCTCATGGCACATCACTGGTCATAGTCCTCCAGTCTGAAAAGCAACTCTCCACCACCACCCTTTGTCTCCTACTGTTAAGGTAGCAATCCAAACGGAGTTAAGAAAGGGCATTCCAGCGGCAAACACCTTGAGAGTACACAATGACTAAACCGTGGGCGGCACAGTGGCACAGTGGTTAGCACTGCTGTCTCACAGCGCCTGAGACCCGGGTTCAATTCCTGACTCAAGCGACTGACTGTGTGGAGTTTGTTCTCCCCGTGTCTGCGTGGGTTCCCTCCGGGTGCTCCGGTTTCCTCCCACAGTCCAAAGATGTGTGGGTCAGGTGAATTGGCCATGCTAAATTGCCCGTAGTGTTAGGTAAGGGGTAAATGTAGGGGTATGGGTGGGTTGCGCTTCAGCGGGTCGGTGTGGACTTGTTGGGCCGAAGGGCCTGTTTCCACACTGTAAGTAATCTAATCTAATCTAATCCATCGTGCTCCGAGGTATCTGAACTGAAACCGTCCTCCTGTATCTGAAGAATTCCTCCTAATTTCAGCCTAGCTCTGACTTGGAAATTCTGGAACTCCATCCAGGGGAACCTTCCTTGCTATATCAACCCTGCTGTGCTCTGTCAGAATTTGATATGATCAATATCAAATAATTAAGAGATACTTAAGGGCTTGCAAATGAAATATGCAATGATTTTTGAGCTTCTCGTAGGTACATGAAGACCCGGCCATGAATTGTAAAGCAGTTGATCTCAAAATGAGAACAGGCAACTGGGTGGGGGTATGGGGAGGGGCTTGCTTGCTCAGTACATTGCAGCTAAAACCAAAGATTGAAAATCTGCAGGTGAATCACAACTGAGACAATTCAAGTTCTCAAAGAGAACAGACATTGAGTATACAGCAAGACCATTATGGTGGAGAAATCATACTTATCAGTGCTGTTATGGTGAGCTACCCATCGGATTATGGAATCACTGAATGTTTATAGCACAAAAACAGGCCATTCAGCCCTTGGCATGTATGCTGGCTCTCTGGATGAGCAAATCAATTCATGCCAAACCCACATCTGCACCCTGTAACCTTGCACTTTCTTCTTTTTCAGATAATATTCCAGTTCACGCTGGAATACCTCATTTGAATGAAAATGTCAGTTCTCAGTTTGCCATTGCTCCTTTTGCCAATGACGTTAAATCTGCCTTTACAGAGGGAGAGACACAGGAAGTGACAGTGGAGGAGAAACAGAGAGGGAGAAGCAGAGACTGCAACACAGAGAGGGGGATGTAGAGAGGGAGAAATAGAGATGGAGAAGTAGAGGGGGAAAAGAGAGGAAGTAAAGGGGGAGAAAGAGATAAAGAGAAATAGAGAAGGAGGAATAGATGAGGAAAAATAGAAAGGGTAAAGGGAAGTGGTGAAACAGAGCAGGAGAAACAGTCAGGGCAACATGGAGAGGGAGAAAGAGGGGAAGAAGCATCTACTGATACTGTGCACTGGGCAACAAGTCTGAGTTAGAATTACAAGCATAAAGTGTACAACAAAGATTTCTAGAATATGCAACCAGATCAGGTGAAGTCATCACTGACCATAGAGAAGGAACAGAGGGCAGCTTCGAATCATGTACAGCACACCAAGCATGCCCAGAGAGCATGAAGAACACTCTGACCGTGAGGCTTGTGTGGTGATATTGAATGACCACAATCAGAAGCAAGACAACCAAGTTGTCAAACAAGTGCATCAGAGAACAAGGTACATCTCTCCAGGCAGCTACATAGTCACCAGCTCAGGACATGTTGTCAAATCTGAAAGCATTACATTGACATTTGAAACATTACACAGGTCAATGCTACTTAACCATGTTTGTATAAAAATCAAATTGATAACATCTACCTGTGTCCAACCATCTGTGTGGAATAATCAGAAGTCAAAGGGAGATGTTGGTTTTTACCTCAATGTCATTACATAAGTATACCTTTAGGAATCATATTCATGAAATCATCATTGTTTCATGGCTTCTAACCTGAGGGTGTAAAAGTCTTGTACTCAATCTTACATTGGGATCACTTGAAGCACGATGCACTGGTATATTTTAATAACTTAATGTCAGCATAGACACATATGCTATCTGCAGAATACAGGGTATACTGTTTGGTTACAAACAGTTAACGGTAATAAGTGCCCATCGAATTCTTCCATACCAAGACATCCCCACATCCAGTTTCTTATTCCATGGAAATAACAATAGCATTTCCATTTCTGGCAAGTTGATAACATTTCTTTGGAGTCAAACTGGATAAATTCTGGAAAAGGACCACAATCTGGGGCAGCTGCTGGATGATCAGGAATATAACCCAAACCCTTAATACTCAAAGCAGCCTCAACATTCGCTCAAGTTCCTCAGTAACATGGACGGCAATGCTGCAGTTTACAATGGCCAACCTACATAGTCAAACCTACATGCTATGTTAACAAGTTCATAGTAGCTACATCTCAACCTTGTTTAATTATATTTGAATGACCTGTTTGGAGTACTCTTTGAAGTAATGTTGACCATTTATTCTTAAACACACATTAAATTCTTTATCTCTTTCATGCTTTCACCTGCTGGATAAGAGGAGCTTCCTGCGTCTGAAATAGATCATCATTACAACTAGATCATTACAAATCATCATTACAACTAGATCATTACAAATAGATCATCATTACAACTGATGAGAAGGAAAAGCATCATGTTCCCGAGGAGGGGATGAAGAAAAGCAGCATGAAGCTGTAAGTGAAGGACAGCCCGAAGAGGATGAAGCCCCAGAGTGATGAAGTAGGTTCATTGACACCAGCATCTCCTCTAAGGCCATGAGAATCATGAACACATTCATCGATGATATTTTCAAGCAGATTGTGGGGAATGCTGCCTGTCTGGCCCATTGCATCAGGAGCAGTGCCATCAGCTCCAGGGAGATGCAGACTGGTGTGTGTCTGTACTACCTGGGAAACTGGTCAAACCTGCCATGTCCCAGGGGGAAAAGAACATTGGAATATATATTTCCAAGTCAGGATGATGAGTGAACTTGCCATTGATGGTGTTCCCATATATCTGTTAGATTTGTTCTTCTAAGTGCATAATGGTACTGTCTAAGGAGCCTTAGTGAATTTTTCACGTGTGTCTTGTGGATAGTACACACAGCTGTTACTGAGCATTGGTGATGGAGTGAGTTGAATCTTCTAGGAGAAAGTGAGGACTGCAGATGCTGGAGATCAGAGCTGAAAATGTGTTGCTGGAAAAGCGCAGCAGGTCAGGCAGCATCCAAGGAGCAGGATATTCGACGTTTCGGGCATGAGCCCTTCTTCAGGAATGAGGAGAGTGTGCCAAGCAGGCTAAGATAAAAGGTAGGGAGGAGGGACTTGGGGGAGGGGTGTTGGAAATGCGATAGGTGGAAGGAAGTTAAGGTGAGGGTGATTGGCCAGAGAGGGGGTGGGGGGGCGAGAGGTCAGGAAGAAGATTGCAAGTTAGGAAGGTGGTGCTGAGTTCAAGGGTTGGGACTGAGACAAGGTGGGGGGAGGGGAAATGAGGAAACTGGAGAAATCTGAGTTCATCCCTAATGGTTGGTGGGTTCCCAGGCGGAAGATGAGGCGCTCTTCCTCTAACCGTCGTGTTGTTATGTTCTGGCGATGGAGGAGTCCAAGGACCTGCATGTCCTTGGTGGAGTGGAAGGGAGAGTTGAAGTGTTGAGCCACGGGATGGTTGGGTTGGTTGGATTGGGTATCCCAGAGGTGTTCTCTGAAGCGTTCCGCAAGTAGGCAGCCTGTCTCCCCAACGTAGAGGAGGCCACATCGGGTGCAGTGGATGCAGTAAATGATGTGTGTGGAGGTGCAGGTGAATTTGTGGCAGATATGGAAGGATCCCTTGGGGCCTTGGAGGGAAGTAAGGGGAGAGGTGTGGGCGCAAGTTTTGCATTTCTTGCGGTTGCAGGGGAAGGTGCCGGGAGTGGAGGTTGGATTGGTGGGGAGTGGGGACCTGACGAGGGAGTCACGGAGGGAGTGGTCTTTTTGGAACGCTGATAGGGGAGGGGAGGGAAATATATCCCTGGTGGTGGGGTCCGTTTGGAGTTGGCAGAAATGACGACGGATGATACGATGTATATGGAGGTTGGTGGGGTGGTAGGTGAGGACCAGTGGGGTTCTGTCCTGGTGGCGATTGGGGGCATGGGGCTCAAGGGCGGAGGAGCGGGAAGTGGAGGAGATGCGGTGGAGGGCATCGTCGGTCACGTCTGGGGGGAAATTGTGGTCTTTGAAGAAAGAGGCCATCTGGGTTGTTCGGTATTGGAACTGGTCCTCCTGGGAGACGAAGGAATTGGGAGTATGGGATGGTGTTTTTACAGGGGATATGGTGGGAGGAGGTGTAGTCTAGGTAGCTGTGGGAGTCGGTCGGTTTATAGTAAATGTCTGTGTTGATTCAGTTGCCCGAGATAGAAATGGAGAGGTCTAGGAAGGGGAGGGAGGAGTCTGAGACGGTCCAGGTAAATTTGAGGTCGGGGTGGAAGGTGTTGGTAAAGTGGATGAACTGTTCAACCTCCTCGTGGGAGCATGAGGCAGCGCCGATACAGTCATCGATGTAGCGGAGGAAAAGGTGGGGGTTGGTGCCAGTATAGCTGCGGAAGATGGACTGTTCCACATATCCTACGAAGAGGCAGGCATAGCTGGGGCCCATGTGGGTGCTCATGGCTACTATCATATCCCAGACCATCCATAACCTTATCACCTCAGGGAATCTCCCGTCCACCGCTTCCAACCTCATAGTCCCACAATCCCACACCGCCCGTTTCTACCTCCTGCCCAAAATCCACAAACCTGACTGCCCCAGCCGACCCATTGTCTCAGCCTGCTCCTGCACTCCGTACTCATCTCTGCATACCTTGACACGGTCCTGTCCCCCTTAGTCCAAGAACTCCCCACCTATGTTCAGGATACCACCCACGCCCTCCACTTCCTCCATGATTTTCTCTTCCCCAGTCCCCAACGCCTTAACTTCACGATGGACATCCAGACCCTGGACACCTCCATCCCTCATCACGAAGGACTCAAAGCCTTCCGCTTCTTCCTTTCCCGCTGTACCAACCAGTACCCTTCCACTAACACTCTCCTTCGACTGACTGAACTGGTCCTCACTCTGAACAATATCTCTTTCCAATCCTCCCACTTCCTCCAAACCAAAGCAGTAGCCATGGGCACCCACATGGGCCCCAGCTATGCCTGCCTCTTCGTAGGATATGAGGAACAGTCCATCTTCCGCAGCTACACTGGCACCACCCCCCACCTTTTCCTCCGCTACATCGATGACTGTATCAGCGCTGCCTCATGCTCGCACGAGGAGGTTGAACAGTTCATCCACTTTACCAACACCTTCCACCCCGACCTCAAATTTACCTGGACTGTCTCAGACTCCTCCCTCCCCTTCCTAGATCTCTCCATTTCTATCTCGGGCGACCGAATCAACATGGACATTTACTATAAACCGACTGACTCCCACAGCTACCTAGACTACACCTCCTCCCACCCTACCCCCTGTAAAAACGCCATCCCATATTCCCAATTCCTTTGTCTCCGCCGCATCTGCTCCCAGGAGGACCAGTTCCAATACCGAACAACCCAGATGGCTTCCTTCTTCAAAGACCGCAATTTCCCCCCAGACGTGACCGACGATACTCTCCACTGCATCTCCTCCACTTCCCGCTCCTCCGCCCTTGAGCCCCGCCCCTCCAATCACCACCAGGACAGAACCCCACTGGTCCTCACCTACCACCCCACCAACCTCCATATACATCGTATCATCCGTCGTCATTTCCGCCACCTCCAAATAGACCCCACCACCAGGGATATATTTCCCTCCCCTCCCCTATCAGCGTTCTGAAAAGACCACCCCCTCCGTGACTTCCTCGTCAGGTCCACACCCCCCACCAACCCAACCTCCACTCCCAGCACCTTCCCCTGCAACCGCAAGAAATGCAAAACTTGCGCCCACACCTCTCCCCTTACTTCCCTCCAAGGCCCCAAGGGATCCTTCCATATCTGCCACAAATTCACCTGCACCTCCACACACATCATTTACTGCATCCACTGCACCCGATGTGGCCTCCTCTACGTTGGGGAGACAGGCTGCCTACTTGCGGAACGCTTCAGAGAACACCTCTGGGATACCCGATCCAACCAACCCAACCATCCCGTGGCTCAACACTTCAACTCTCCCTTCCACTCCACCAAGGACATGCAGGTCCTTGGACTCCTCCATCGCCAGAACATAACAACACGACGGTTAGAGGAAGAGCGCCTCATCTTCCGCCTGGGAACCCACCAACCACAAGGGATGAACTCAGATTTCTCCAGTTTCCTCATTTCCCCTCCCCCCACCTTGTCTCAGTCCCAACCCTCGAACTCAGCACCACCTTCCTAACCTGCAATCTTCTTCCTGACCTCTTTCCACCCCCCCCACTCCGGTCTATCACCCTCACCTTAACCTCCTTCCACCTATCACATTTCCAACACCCCTCCCCCAAGTCCCTCCTCCCTACCTTTTATCTTAGCCTGCTTGACACACTTTCCTCATTCCTGAAGAAGGGCTCATGCCCGAAACATTGATTCTCCTGCTCCTTGGATGCTGCCTGACCTGCTGCGCTTTTCCAGCAACACATTTTCAGCTCTGACGGAGTGAGTAGATGCTTGCGGATGTGTTGCAAATCAAGCAGGCTGATTGGTCCTGGGTGGTGTAGATTCCCTACAGTGTGGAAATAGACCCTTCGGCCCAACAAGTCCACACTGACCCTCCGAAGAGTAACCCACCAAGACCCATTTCACTCTGATTAATGCACTTAACGCTACGGGCAATTTATTTTGGCCAATTCACCTGACCTGCACATCTTTGGACTTTGGGAGGAAACTGAAGCACCCGGATGAAACCCACGCAGATACGGGGGGATTATGCAAACTCCACGCATACAGTTTAGAAGGATGAGTGGGTGGTTCTGATTGGAACTTACAGAATACAGAGAGGCCTAGATAGAGTGGATGTGCAGGAGATGATTCCACTCTAATGATGATGGGAGAGACTGGTACCTAAGGGCATAGCCTCAGAGTAAAGGAACAGCCCTTTAAAACTGAGATGAAAAGAAATTTCTTCAGCCAGAGGGTCATGAACCTGTGGAATTCATTGCTGCAGGCGGCTGTGGAAGCCACGTCATTGAGTGCATTTAAGACAGAGAAAGATAGGTTCTTGATTGGTAAGGGGGTCAAGGGTTACAGGGAGAAGGCAGAAGAATGGGGTTGAGAAACATAGCTGTGGAGCAGACTCAGTAATCTGAAGGGTCTAATTCTGTTCCTATATCTCATGGTCTTATAGTCTGATTAGATCAGATTAGATTACTTACAGTGTGGAAACAGGCCCTTCGGCCCAACAAGTCCACACCGACCCATCAAAGCGCAACCCACCCATACCCCTACATTTACCTCTTCACCTAACACTATGGGCAATTTAGCATGGCCAATTACACTGCTTATAACCAAATCGCTTAGTCGCTCAGATTCTGAAGTGCTTACGAATGTAATGTACATATATACCAGGAGTTTTAATGAATGACTGTTGAATCTTTCAGTACTATGTTGTCCAGGGCTAGCTCTTACATTACAGGAGTTCACAGAAGGAGTACTGCGTCATGACAAATACCTTGAAGTTAAAAAGCCACTATAGACTCCATTCTTTTTTCTGACATCTGACTGAAGTTGACTTTGACCACCCACGTCTATAGTCTTATACTTAAAACTTCAGATGACCTTCCAGTCACACCACCATGATCACCTACTCTCACATCTGGAACATTGCTCAGTCTTGTATCCAGTCACACCTCACCCACTGTTAAAACATCCATATAGGACTTTGTTCCCACATTCCACCCTCTGTTAACTTGAGATCTTCTAAATCTCTGCGACTTGCAGCAAGCCCTATTTCCCATCACACTGTAGTCAATGAGCTACATCATAACCTGACTGAGGAGCACTTCGATTTTAGAATTCTCAGTCCTGATTTCAAATCCTTCCACTTGTGATGACCTGACCCTTTCTTGTTTCTGCAGTGCCCCCTTCACCTTTCAATCCTCTGAGGTAACCTATACTCCTCTTTTCTAATCCCTGATTATAATTGCTCCATCAACAGTGACCATCCATCAGTTATCTAATCCCTAAATTCCTTCCCTAAATTTCTCCACTTGTCCTCAAGGACAACCTTTAACACCAACTCTTTGTCTAAGCTTTTACCTGATGTTCCCTTTATGAAGCAGTGATGGAATTTACTTGATAACACTCTCAAGACGAGTCTTGGTAATTTTACAACAATGAAGGTGCCCCATATTTTCAAGTTGTTGCTGAGTTGGCAGGTTGGTCCCACGCACAGTTTTAGCATAAAATTAAAAGCTGGCACTTACTGAGGGAGTGCTACACTATCAGAGAGGCACACGCTGCATGTAACACTAAGATCCCCCCCCTCTCCTCTCAAATCCAGGTTATTACGTTATTATTTAGATCTCAAGCCACCGTTTAAAGAAAGGCTTTGGGAGTTTGTGTCGTTTTCCTGGTCAAAGCTGCAACGATACCTAACAAAAGATGACCTGGTCATTTAGTCATTGTCTGTTTGTGAGCCTTTGCTATGCATACCTTGGCAGTTGTGACTGTGAGACCATTACTTGTAGGTGCAGAGGTAGGCCGTTCAGTCTATTGAGTCTGCCCTGCCAATCAACGAGATCATAACTGATCAAGCAATCCTCAACTCTATTTTCCTGCCTACTTTGCTCAGTTAGCATGGCAGCTCAGTGGTTAGCACTGCTGCCTCACAGCACCAAGGACCCAGGTTTGATTCCAGCCTTGGGTGACTGTGCGGAGTTTGCACGTTTTCCCCATGTCTGTGTGGACTTCCTTTGGGTACTCCGGTTTCCTCCCACAGTCCAAAAATGTGCAGGTCAGGTGAACTGGCCATGCTAAATTGTCCATAGAGTTCAGGAATGCATACCTTGGATGTATTAGTCAAGGGTGTATTAGTCAAGGGAAATGTCGAGTAATAGGCTAGGGGAGTGGGTTAGTGTGAACTTGACGGGCCTCCTTCATAAAAGGCCGCAATTTCACCTTGCCCTCCAGTGCATCAAGTGA
Source organism: Hemiscyllium ocellatum (assembly GCF_020745735.1). NCBI lineage: Eukaryota > Metazoa > Chordata > Chondrichthyes > Orectolobiformes > Hemiscylliidae > Hemiscyllium > Hemiscyllium ocellatum. Next base: position 25,677,718 of record NC_083421.1, on the reverse strand, counting down.
ATCCTTAGAAGAGTATAAAGAAAGTAGGAGTATACTTAAGAAGGAAGTCAGGAGGGCAAAACGGGGACATGAGATAGCTTTGGCAAATTGAATTAAGGAAAATCCAAAGGGTTTTTACAAATATATTAAGGACAAAAGGGTAACTAAGGAGAGAATAGGGCCCCTCAAAGATCAGCAAGGCGGCCTTTGTGTGGAGCCACAGAAAATGGGGGAGATACTAAATGAGCATTTTGCATCAGTATTTACTGTGGAAAAGGATATGAAAGATATAGACTGTATGGAAATAGATGGTGACATCTTGCAAAATGTCCAGATTACAGAGGAGGAAGTACTGGATGTTTTGAAATGGTTAAAAGTGGATACATCCCCAGGACCTGATCAGGTGTACCCAGGAACTCTGTGGGAAGCTAGAGAAGTGATTGCTGGGCCTCTTCCTGAGATATTTGTATTATTGATAGTCACAGGTGAGGTGCCGGAAGACTGGAGGTTGGCAAACGTTGTGCCACTGTTTAAGAAGAGCGGTAAAGACAAGCCAGGGAACTACAGACCAGTGAGCCTGACCTCGGTGGTGGGCAAGTTGTTGCAGGGAATCCTGAGGGACAGGATGGACATGTATTTAGAAAGGCAAGAACTGATTCAGGATAGTCAACATGTCAACATTGTGCGTGGGAAATTATGTCTCACAAACTTGATTGAGTCTTTTGAAGAAGTAACAAAGGAATGATGAGGGCAGAGCAGTAGATGTGATCTATATGGACTTCAGTAAGGCGTTCGACAAGGTTCCCCATGGGAGACTGATTAGCAAGGTTAGATCTCATGGAATACAGGGAGAACTATCCATTTGCATACAGAACTGGCTCAAAAGTAGAAGACAGAGGGTGGTGGTGGAGGGTTGTTTTTCAGACTGGAGGCCTGTGACCAGTGGAGTGGCACAAGGATCGGTGCTGGGCCCTCTACTTTTTGTCATTTACATAAATGATTTGGATGTGAGCATAAGAGGTACAGTTAGTAAGTTTGCAGATGACACCAAAATTGGAGGTGTAGTGGACAGCGAAGAGGGTTACCTCAGATTACAACAGGTTCTGGACCAGATGGGCCAATGGGCTGAGAAGTGGCAGATGGAGTTTAATTCAGATAAATGCAAGGTGCTGCATTTTGGGAAATCAAATCTTATACACTTAATGGTAAGGTCCTAGGGAGTATGGCTGAACAAAGAGACCTTGGAGCGCAGGTTCAAAGCTCCTTGAAAGTGGAGTCGCAGGTAGATAGGATAGTGAAGAAGGCTTATGGTATGCTTTCCTTTATTGGTCAGAGTATTGAGTACAGGAGTTGGGAGGTCATGTTGCAGCTGTACAGGACATTGGTTAGGCCACTGTTGGAATATTGCGTGCAATTCTGGTTTCCTTCCTATTGGAAAGATATTGTGAAACTTGAAAGGGTTCAGAAAAAATTTACAAGGATGTCACCAGGATTGGAGGATCTGAGCTACAGGGAGAGGCTGAACAGGCTGGGGCTGTTTTCCCTGGAGTGTTGGAGGTTGAGGGGTGACCATATAGAGGTGTACAAAATTATGAGGGGTATGAATGGATAAATAAACAAAGTCTTTTCCCTGGGGTTGGAGAGTCCAGAACTAGAGGACATAGGTTTAGGGTGAGAGGGGAAAGATATAAAACAGATCTCAGGGTCAACGTTTTCACACAGAGGGTGGTATGTGTATGGAATGAGCTGCCAGAGGATGTGGTGGAGGTTGGTACAATTGCAACATTTAAAAGGTATATGAATGTGAATATGAATATGAATTGGAGGGATATGGGCCGGGTGCTGGCAGGTGGGACTAGATTGAGTTGGGATATCTAGTCGGCACGGATGGGTTGGACCAAAGGATCTATTTCCATGCTGTACATCTCTATGACTGTATGACTCTATCTCAATCACTTCCCGCACCTCTGCCCTCAAACCCCACCCCTCCAACTGCAACAAGAACAGAACCCCGCCCCCCAGTCCATCACATCATCTGTTGACATTTCCACCACCTACAAACAGACCCCACCACCAGAGATGTATTTCCCTCCCCTCTCCTAGCTGCTTTCTGTAAAAATCTTTCCCTCCATGACTCCCTTGTCAGGTCCATGCTTCTCTCTGGCACCTTCCCCTGCCACCACAGGAATTGCAATACCTCCCCCTACATCTCTGTCCAAGGCCCCAAAGGAGCCTTCCACATCCATCAGAGTTTTACCTGCACTTCTACACATGTCATTTACTGTATCCGTTGCTCCTGATGCGGTCTCCCCTACATTAGGGAGACAGGATGCCTACTTGCAGAGCACTTCAGAGAACATCTCTGGGCCACCCAAACCAAACCAATCCCACTGCCCCTCAACTGAACATTTCAACTCCCCCTCCCACTCTGCCAAGGACATGCTAGACCTGGACCTTCTCCATCACCACTCCCTAACCACCTGATGCCTGCAGGAAGAATACCTCATCCTCCACCTTGGGACCCTCCAACCCCACGGCATCAAAGTGGATTTCACCAGTTTCCTCACTTCCCCTTCCCCCACATTATCCCAGTTCCAACCTTCCAACTCAGCACCCCCCTCATGACCTGTCCATCTTCCTTCCCACCTATCCACTCCACTCTCCTCTCTGACCTATCCCCATTACCCCCCACCTCTGTCCACCTATCGCACTCTCAGCTACCTTCCCCCCAGTCCCACCCCCTTCCCATTTATCTCATCACCCCCCTCGATTCACGGCCTCATTCCTAATGAACAGCATTTGCCTGAAACATCGATTCTCCTGCTCCTCGGATGCTGCCTAACCCACTGTATTTTTCCAACATCACACATGACTCTAATTTCCAGCATCTGCAGTCCCCACTTTCGCCTTGTCGGGCCAGATGGCATGTTTCCACACTGTGGGGACTCTATGATTACAACATTTGTGTTCTAGCTGGCTGGCTGTAAATCATTTTGAGATGAACTCGGATATTGAAAGGCATTAAATCAATGGAAGTCTTGTTTTTCCATTCTAAGCAGCTGAATTGTTTCCAGCCATTTAATTTGCAGTGAGACCTCTCTGAACGCCATCGGTTTTACAATAACTGCCTGGGTGGACATGGATCCTTCCTGGCTTGGAAAACCATGATTTTCTTTCGCATAAAATGTGCCTAGAGATTTCCCTCCACCCACTCTCACTTTATGCTTGGAACATCTACGTGAGTGGTTGCTGTTTAGACGGTCAGGGCCAGAGGGTGACGAACGGTCACTGAACGTGCACAGGCAGCTGCATGAGGTTTATAAAAACCTGCAGCAGCTCCACTCTCTGCATTTGACAGACTGAAGAGCTTCGATGTGTTACATTTCCTGAGGCAATCACAGAAGGTAAGTATTCGCAGTGAAAGTTCAAACACAATGCCCTCTGCTGCCAATTTACTTTACTAAAAGTGGTAGTCACTTATTATCAGAGCACTTGAGAATCTAGCTTAGTTTTCAAACCAGCTTGGAGGTTTAAGTGCCATGTCCTATCTCACTCTATATTGAGCTGAGACATTGGGCAATGGTTATTTCTGTCTCACAGTAAAGATTATTTCTACTGCTTTTATTTTCAAACAGGATTCCTCTTCAGTGCAGTACACCTGAACGTGACCAGCTTCTGAACAGTTCATTGATGAAGTTTCGACCTGACGAACCTGATGAGCTCTGAACACGTTTAAAGAAGTAAGTCTTTTCAGGAAGAATGCTTCGGTCTCCTCCACTGGCCTCACCGGTACCACAGTGGTGTCTCAAAGCATTTGTAGCATTTGTGCATTTATATTTCAATCCAGGGACTCCAGCATCACACTGACAGTGTGCTGCATTGCTCGAGGTGTCAGGCCTTTGAGTGAGTTATTAACATGAAGCTTAATTTGCCCTTTCAATTGGATATTAAAGCTCTCAAGGGCTTTGCATACTGTCCGGGCTGCCAATTATCCCTCAACAATCACAAGGCAGATTATGCAATCATTATCTCACTGCTGTTTGTGGTACTTGACTATGGGCACTCTGTGTTTTCCGATGTATTAAAGTCCAGAGTGATTTGCAAAGACCTTGAGGTTGAATAAGTGTTATGTCAATGTTTTCTTTTCCTTCCAAAACACACTTTGAGGGCAGGCCATTTAACAGAAAGTCTTTGTATTTATGACAGGGAGTGTTAGTTAGCATAATTTATACTGGAAAGCATTGCAGGATGTGTTCCACAAGACATTAGTAGCAGAAGTAAAGACAGTGTATTGGATGTAACCTAATGACATGAGTCGTTAATTGTTTAGGATGTAGACAACTTGTAGTAGCAATAAAAGGAATGTACTCAGACTGGGATACGGTGATAAATGGTGCTCAATAGGATCTACACAGGGACCCCAGCTCTCATTACGCACATTTTCTCTTGGGTCAAAGCTGATTTGTGATTTAGAATTAAGTTCAATGTCACGTGCACTGAAGGCCAGGGATTAGTACAGGGAAAAGTGTACAATGTCGCCATTCCCAGCACCATCTTCGATACAAGGGTACCTAGGTACAAAAATAGAAAAATAAAGAAATAAGTTTAAAAAATTATCACTCCAGTACTTTTTAGTATAAAGTAGAAAAATTAAATTAGAAGTTAAACAGATTTGTTTGTTGATATAACACTCCTCCTTTGTTCAGTAAATCCTGGAATTAGATTTGAACATAGACCTTCTAGTCCAGAAATGGGCACATTGGTGACTGAGCCCTAAGACTGACTTGAATCGATGTGAATAACTTGGTTAAAAGAATAGAGAGTTGTGCATGCTAGTTTGCAGATGATACTGCATCAGTGAGTACGGTAAGTTGTGTAGTTCAGGAAGGTATCTATGTCAGCACTAGATCTCAGTTGGGCAAAGCTTTCTCGGGACACCGAAAGGTATGATTCAACAATTAAGAAATTGCACATCCTGAATGATAACATGAAATTAAGAAGGAAATTGCACCAATTGTGAAAAAGAGGAAGAACCTGGATTTAATCGGCACCTTTCACAACTGCAAGGCATCTTATGGCATTTAATAGTCAATTAAGTGATGTTACAGCATTGTCTTAGTTGGGATTGGGAAGCTAGTTTCTAAATGCAGGAATAAAAATAATGATTCATCAACGTTGGCATTTGACTGAGGGATAAATGTTGAGTAGAGTATTCTCAGTAGGATTCTTTTATTTCATGGTGAACTTAGGCTCTTGATTTACTGCCTCATCCAAAGGAGGAGTTAAAGGTAATTTATCAGCAGGCAGAAAAATAAGGAACCAATCAATGGGTCTTGCTAATAGAAGCAATGGGTATGGCTGAAGTTTTAAGTCTCCATTTTTTAAAAGAGTTCTCAGCCTTGTATTTGAAACCTGCCATGGTATTCCCACATCCCAATCTCTGCAACCCCCTCAATCCTGCTACCCTTTGAGATATCTACACTCCTCTAAGTCTGGTCTCTCGCACAGCCCTAGTTTCATGGGTCCACCATTGGCAGCCATGCCTTGGGTTCTCAGACCCAGGTCACAGCTTTCGGATAAGGATATGATGGATTTAAAACAGGGACACTGATCAAACCTCAGGAGGGAATAGACAGATTTTTAATTCATAATGGGTTGAAGGGTTATGAAGAAAAGACAGGAAGGTGGAGTCAGAGCTGAGGTGAGATCAGCCATGATTGCATCAAATGGTAGAGTAGGCTTGAGGGACTGAATAAACTATTCGTACTCCTAAATCTGATATTCTTAAATAGTCTGGGGTTCCCTCATCATCCTCCTGCTTTTCTATACTTCTCTCCACATTTGAGATGCTTCCTAAAACCTAATTCCAATTAATATATTGGTCCTGAGATAACTTGTCTTTGTAGTTTGGAATTTGCAGTGAGACCTCTCTGAACGCCATCTGTTTTACAATAACTGCCTGGGTGGACCTGGATCCTTCCTGGCTTGGAAAACCATGATTTTCTTTCGCATAAAATGTGCCTAGAGATTTCCCTCCACCCACTCTCACTTTATGTTTGGAACATCTGCGTGAGTGGTTGTTGTTTAGACAGTCGGGGCCATCAGCCACCTAAGTATTCAGGAATTATTGGTTCATCTCTTCCTGAGATGGCGATTTCCCTCCCCCCAGCCCGAGGAGATGAGAAAATTCCAAATTGGTCAATGCCCTGACAGAGTCAATGTGGGAGAACCCAGCCTTGAACCCCAGATGGAAGTGAAGGAGGTTAAGTGTTATCTGCTGGGGGGAGGTTCCTGATCTTGGGAATGATGTGAAAGGGATGAGCAGGGGTTTTTGGAAATGTGAGAGGGAAATGGCTCTCAGAAGCTAACCCATTAGCTCCAGGTCTTGCTCAAATCAATGCAGATCCTGAGAACCACAATCTCGCATGGACTGACAGACAACCTTTGCTGCTTTCCTTGATGTGGAGGCCAACTCTTTGTCACCCTGCCTGGAAACTAAAATAATGGTGAGCCAGGCAGGATTGGCCCTTGAGGAACTGTTAATTGACAGCTTAGGTATCTCGATTGGCATCAGGCCAAAAGATGGACCATTGGCCTTTTCATCCAGAACCTAACTGCTGAGGCAGTGGTGTTATGGACCAGACCAAACTCCCTCAAAATCTATTCAGAAGATAGTCTCAATCTTAACTTTTTTTTATTTTACAGATGAGTGTAAGGCATTGCATTCCAGATGCAATTTGATTGGTCAAACTACTCAACTTTAAGTAGAACATTATTTTTTACACGACAGTTAAAATACAGACAAAATTTAAAAAAAAGAAAAGAATTGGCTTAACTGTAACTCTGTCAAAATGTCTTTTCTTAAATATACTTGTATTGAAAAATAGGTTTTATATATTACAACAAATACAAAGAAAGATCAAAGAAATTAAAATCCCAAATCGCACTCATATACAAATGTATAAAAACATATAACATCTTTTAAAAACCCGTCCAACTACTTAACTAAATAAATAATAACTAACAACAAACTAATAAATAATAATAATACAGCTCAGCAAAACAACATTGAGAGCATTAATTTTCATATATTAATATGTTCACAGCTCCCTGTCTCTGGATATTAAACTAGTAAAGCACAATTATTATGACTATATAAAACCCTTATTAGTGTCATGATATGGAGTTGCCAGTATTGTACTGGGACGTACAAAATTAAAAAGCACCCAACACCAGGCTATAGTCCAACAGGTTTAATTGGTAGCACAAGCTTTCAGAGCGCCACTCCTTCATCCACAACTACCTGATGAAAGAGCAGCGCTCTGAAAGCTAGTGCTTCCAAATAAACCTGTTGGACTGTAACCTTATTAGTGTGGCAGACAAATCCGTGTCAGGTATTCCTAAAAGGGCCACTACACCTTATTGAAATTCTCAGTTTTATGGTGTACCACACTTGTAAGAAAATCCAAGGGGATATGCTCCATAACAATCTTATGCCAATCCAACAATCCTGGAGGGGTTTCAGACACCCAACCTAACAAAATATTCTTTCTTGCGCAGAAAGTGAGAATGTTGAAAAGATTTTTCTTATGCATCTACAGTGCAGGCCAAGAAGAAGAGAGATCAGGTCCCCCTCTACCCTTACACCCAAAATCCCCTCCATTGCACCTGCCACAGCGCTCCAATATGTTTGGAGCCTGCAACGGGACCAGAGACAATGGTAAGAGTAGTGTTACTCACTTTGGGATATGTTGAAGAAACTCCTGGTTTAAATTTTGATAAACAATCTGGAGCCAAGTGGACCCTGTGGAGAATCTTCAACTGTAAAGCATGGGTCCTATTGCAAATTGTCATCTGCTGCATCCGTTGTACCCGATGTGTGGTCTCCTCTACATCGGGGAGACAGGATGCCTTCTTACAGATCATTTCAGGGAACATCGTTAGGACACCTGCACAAACCATCCCCAATGTTCCGTGGCTGAACACTTCAACTCCCCTTCCCAATCCATCAAGGACATACAGGTCCTGGGCCTGTTCCACCGCCAAATCGTTTCCACCCGCCTGGAAGAGGAACACCTCATAATCTGCCGTGAGACCCTGCAACCACATGGGATTAACGTGGATTTTAATGGCTTCCTCATTTCCCTTCCCCACACATTATCCCAGTCCCAAGCCTCCAATTCAGCACCTCCCTCCGGGCCCATCCATCACTGCTCCCTCTAACCTATCACCTTCTCCCTCACTTTCATTCACCTATCACTTTCTCAGCTACCTTCACTCCCCTCCCCTCCCCCCCAAGCCCACTCCCATTTATCTCTCAGCCCTGGCCCACAAGCTTCATTCCTGATGAAGGGCTTCTGCCCAAAACGTCGATTCTCCTGCTCCTCGGATGCTGCCTGACCAGCTGTGCTTTTCCAGCAACACGCTCTCAACTCTGATCTCCAGCATCTGCAGTCCTCACTTTCTCCTGTAAGAAGCACAGTGCTCCAGGACGTTCCCTGTTGTAAGAATAAGAGAGACATTGACCTCTCTTAGAGATGGCGGGAGATGATCATGATTGTACAAGGCATTGATCATTAAGCATCGGGCATGTTTATAAATTCCTTATAGAATTCACTGGGAAGTCCATGGCATCCATAAGACAATTAAAATCGCCCTGATGATAGTATGCCTTTGCACTCTGAAGCTGCTTCACAGCCTCCTGTTCTCTTGCTCTGATAAGGGGGCATTGAGGGTTGCACACAGGAGCCCCAGATCCTTGAAAAAGGACTCCATCTTGGACCGCCCATCCTCACAACCGTCAGATTGGTATAATTCGGAGTAAAATCTCCAAAATGCCGCATTAATCTTTTAAAAATCACAGGTTAGGTTTCCAGCACCTTCCCTAATTGACGTGATGGCTTGAGGGGCACTCTTTTTCTTGGCAAGATACATTTGGTACTTGCCCAACTTGTCACCATTCTCAAACAGCCTTTGTTTTGCAAATGTGAGCTCGTTCTTTGCTGTCTGCGTGAGCACGGAATTCCATGCTTGGCCATCAGGGGCCTGCCAAAGTAGGCCTTCTCGGTTACCTTCAACCATGCTTCGAGGAGACATTGCTGCTCCCCCTTCTGCCCCTTCCTACTGGCAGAGTAGGAGATAACTAACCCCCGGCATAGGCTTTGGCAGTTTCCCAAAGGACAGACAGGCGACTTAAGATAGAATTAATGTCTAGGAATGCCCTGAATTCTCTAGAGAAGGATTCCATAAACTTACTATCCTTTAGGATAAAAGGATCCATTTGCCAGTACCTCGGGCCCACTATAGCATCCTTAATCTTAACCAATAGGTACATGGAGCATGATCGGGGATGATATTACCAATCATACAAGATGCCACCAAGTCCAGGGTTATCATGTGTGTCAGGAAAAAATCAGTCCTGGTGGGGCACCTGAGTGGATCAGAAAAAAACATAAAATCCCTGCCTGTAGGGTGGAGACGCCTCCAGATGTCCACCAAACCTAACTCCACATATATATCCACTAATTGTTTAGTTTGTACAGAGGGTATCGGGAGGCCTTTGGGCAACCTGTCTACAATGGGATCCATAAGACAATTAAAATCGCCCTGATGATAGTGTGCCAAGATTCGAAACTGATCAATTTAGAGAACCCATCTACCAGAAACGTGAGGGGATGGACCGGAGACCAATAAACATTTAAAACATCATATTCTTCCCCGTTTATCAGGGCTTTGAGGATTACGAACCTCCTGTGTGTGTCTTTAACACACTCTAGTAACTTAAGTGGGAGATTTCTCCTAACTAACATAGCCACTCGCCTACTTCTGGTATTAAAAGATGAAAAGTAAACTTGATCAAAGCGATTCTGCTGTAGTTTCAAATGCTCCCTATCATCCAAGTGCATCTCCTGCAATAAAGCAATATCTACCTTTTCCCTTCTAAGACTCGAGAGTACCTTTTTCCTCTTAACTGGTGAGTGACTCTCCTTGATGTTCCAGGTACAGCATTTAAACGAGCCATTAGCCATAACCTTCTGCAGTAACATTTAGATTCCAGAGAGGAGGAACTTGAATTACAAATCATCAAGTCTTAGTGTCAGAAGATGCACAGAACATTAAAACTACACAAACTGAAACCCACAACAGTTAACAAATTAACAAAGCGATCAAAGACTATATACAACAAAAATCAAAAAACAAACTAACATATAAAGTGCCAACGGCACTGGATAGGGGAACACATCCCCTGCTCATAGGGGGCATCTACACATCCCAAAACCCAACTTCCCATCCCGCCGCCAAAACAGCAGCAGGACATTTAATTACCTGAACTGGGCATAAACTTCCCGTAAATAGGCATCTAGCCATCCCAACCATTTTCCCTCCACCTAGCTAGAGCCACACCACAAACGCATGCAACAAAAAAAATACACCATCAAATAACAATGTGAACAAAGAAGTTTAAAAAGAATAGTGAGTAACTATACCCATCCCTTGACATAGTTTAACATAGAAGTTAAAAGTAAACAGCCCAGCCACCCTTTAGCACCGTTTAAACCAGATTATTACCAAAAGGAAAGAGGAAAAGAAAGCCTCGCGTGGACTTCCTCCTTTTTTAAAAAGAAAAATAGTGACATATCCAAACAATGCTACTATTTGTCCATACTAAATTGTTCAGACTAATTTAGTTGGTCCACAAAATCACTTGCTTTCTCTGACATGACAAAGAGATGTACAGGTCCATTAAAGGTGAGCCATCCTCAGGGAGTACTGGATCCTGAGCTCCCTCAGTCTTTTCTTGATGCCATCATAGGAATTCCTTTTCCCGATTACCACTGATTACAATTCCTGGACAAACGTCACCTTGGAGCCCTCATTAAGTAGGGCCTGCAGATCCTTCCCCTGGATTCTGGAAGCTTTCATGATTCTCTGCTTATCACTAAAATGATGGAACTGCACCAAGATAGGATGAGAACATTGGTCCAGACCTGACCTCTGCGCTATGACCCAGTGAGCCCTCTCAATCTTCAGATTTCCCATTCCAGCCTCCAAGTTAAGGAATTTTGGCAAACACTCCTCAATAAATTCCACCTTCCTTACCCTCGGGCAGACTGACGATACAAATATTTTTTTCTCCCGCCCCTTTCTCGAGGTCATCAACCTGGTAAGCAAATTACGGACCTGTGTCTCTAAGGTCTGGATCACCATCCTTGGAGGGATCGGTATCAACTTCCATCACTGGGACTCTGCCTTCCATCTCCTCCGTCCTTTTCCCAAGGTCTCTCAGCTTCTGTTCATGCTTCTGCTGTGCGACAGAGATCGGGGCCAGCTTCTCCCTGATCTGCTTACCCAGTATGCCATGAGATTTCGCAAGCTCCGTTACCAGGGCCTGGTAAGAAATTGACCTCGGGAGAACCTGCTCCCTTCTTTGGCATGCCTGAACAGTGAAAATAGAGGCAAGTTTTTTTTAACAGTTTCCTGGACCTCCTCGACCTTTCCAGTGTCTCAGGATATTGCAATGACCCGGGTAGGGTGGGTTAGGGCTTTGTCCTGCTTGTGATGTGGTGCAGAACTCTGCAACACCATCTTTCTATCACAATGTTTAACAAATTAATTATATACACATATATATTAACTACTCTAATTAACTGTTCCAATATACTAACATCCTATAAACACAGTTTGGCAAAGGCAAGTTCAGTAAAATAGATTGTCTCACGTGCAATTCAGCAGCTGGAAGAGAACCCCAGTTTTTAGCTGTTACACGAGAGGAATAAATACTTCCACATCTAGCTTCAAGACCCCAGGCATTGCAGAAAAGTAGAGCTAAAATTCCTGGTTTTGTGGGAGCATGACCCCACCCAGTCATGCTGCTTCTATTGTTCTAACATAAAAACAAACCCAAGGTCTCACAAGCTGTTCACTTTTTTGTATTTAAGCAGACTACTCGAGAACCTTCCTTCATCAAAAAAAAAGTCAAAATACCCCTTTTAAGGCCATAGTACTGTCACAGGAGGAAAGGGAGTAAGGGTTGGTATCTCCCCTGCCAACCCACATGATTATGTGCCCATCCTGCCATCTTCCCCACTGCTTGTCAGAATGGGAAAATGCTAGCTGTGTGAATGACTGTCCAAATTTGTTCGAGAATGCTCCTTTGAAATTCCAGGGGATATTTTACCACCTTTAAATCAAAGGCTATATAAATCCAGGTGGTTGTTATTGCCGAAGAAGTAACAGGAAGCATTAATAAGGGTCATATGCTAATAACTTGGAGAAGATCTTTTGAAAGGTGTTTGATAAAGTACCATGGAATAGGTTGGTTAGCAAATTTGACGTTTATGGAATTTAAGTGGTAAAGAACTTCTAAAATATCATCTTAAAAGCAGAATCTCTAAACTGAAAGAGGGTCAAATTCAATCAGCCATTGAATGGTAGGACTGCATCAATGGGCTGAATAGCCTACTCCATTCACCATGTTCCTATGGCAGAGGATTCAATCAGAAAACAAGCAAACAAAAGACTATCCTAGTAAACTTATCATGGGGTAATGATAATAGAATCATACAGTCATAAAGATGTACAGCATGGAAACAGATTCTTCATCCATGCCGACCAGATATCCTAACCTAATCTAGTCACAATTGCCAGCATTTGGCCCATATCCCTCCCAACCCTTTCTATTCATGTACCATTCCAAACAGACCCAGCCTATTCAGCCTCTCCCTGTAGCTCAAACCCTCCAACCCTGACAACATCCTTGTAAATCTTTTCTGAACCCTTTCAAGTTTCACAATATCCTTCAGATAGGAAAGAGACCAGAATTGCACACAATATTCCAAAAGCAGCCGAAGTAATGTCTTGTAAAGCCGCAACATGACCTCCTATCTCCTATACTCAGTACTCTGATCAATAAAGGAAAGCGTACTAAATGACTTCAGGACTATCCTAACTACCTCTGACTCTACTTTCAAGGAACTGTTGCAATCCAATGTCTCTTCGATCAGCAACACTCCATTGGATCTTACCTTTAAGTAGACGAAAGTGGGTACTGCAGATGCTAAAGATTAGAATCAAGATTAGAGTGATTCTGGAAAAGCACAACAGGTCAGGCAGCATCAATAGGAGCAGGAAAAATCAATATTTTGGGCAAAAGCCATTCATCAGGAATGAGGTTGGGAACCTTGCATGTGGTCAACCACACTCTTGACTTTTACCTTTAAGTGTATAAGTCCTGCTCTGATTTGCTTTTCCAAAATGCAGCACCTCGCATTTACCTGAATTAAATTCCATCTGCCACTTCTCAGCCCATTGGCCAATCTGGTCCAGATCCTGTTGTAATCTGAGGTAACCCTCTTTGCTGTCCACTGCACCTCCAGTTATGGTGTCATCTGCAAACTTACTAACTATACCTGCCATGTTCACATCCAAATCATTTATATAAATAATGAAAAGCAGTGGACCCAGCACTGATCCTTGTGGAACACCACTAGTCAAAGGCCTCCAGTCTGAAAAGTAACCTCCACCACCACCCTCTGTCTTCTGGCTTTGAGCCAGTTCTGTATCCAAATGGTTAGTTCTCCCTGTATTCCATATGATCTAACCTTGCTAATCAGTCTTCCATGGGGAACCTTGTCGAACACCTTACTGAAGTCCATATTGATCACGTCCACTGCTCTGCCCTCATCAATCCTCTTTGTTACTTCTTCAAAAAAAACTCAATCAAGTTTGTGAGACATGATTTCCCATGCACAAAGCCATGCTGACTATTCCTAATCAGTCCTTGCCTTTCCAAATACATGTACATCCTGCCCCTCAGGATTCCCTCCAACAACTTGCCCACGGCCAATGTCAGGCTCACTGGTCTATAGTTCTTTGGTGTTTCCTTACCACCTTTCTTTAATAGTGGCACCACGTTTGCCAACCTCCAGTCTTCCAGCGCCTCACCTGTGACTATCAATACAAATATCTCAGCAAGGGGCCCAGCAATCACTTCTCTTGCTTCCCACAGACTTCCAGAGCATACCTAATCAGGTGGTGGTGATTTGTCCACTTCTATACATTTCAAGACATCCAGCACTTCCTCCTCTGTAATATGGACATTTTTCAAAATGTCATCATCTATTTCCCCACATTCAATACCTCCCATGTCCTTCTCCACAGTAAATATGATGCAAAATACTCATTTAGTATCTTCCCCTTCTCCTGCAGCTCCACACAAATGCGGCCTTGCTGATCTTTGAGGGGTCCTATTATTTCCCTAGTTACCCTTTTGTCCTTAATATATTTGTAAAAACCCTTTGGATTCTCCTTAACTCTATTTGCTAAAGCTATCTCATATCCCCTTTTTGCCCTCCTGATTTCCCCCTTAAGTATATTCCTACTGCCTTTATACTCTTCTAAGGATTCACTCGATCTCTCCTGTCTACACCTGACATATGCTTCCTTCTTTTTCTTAACCAAGCCCTCAATTTTTTTAGTCATCCAGCATTCACCATACCTACCAGCCTTTCCTTTCACCCTGACAGGAATGTACTTTCTCTGGACTCTCGTTATCCCACTTCTGAAGGCTTCCCATTTTCCAGCCATCCCTTTACCTGCAAACATCTGCGCCCAATCAGCTTTTGAAAGTTCTTGCCTAATACCGTCAAAATTTGCCTTTCTCCAATTTAGAACTTCAACTTTTAGATCTGGTCTATCCTTTTTCATCACTATTTTACAACTAACAAAATTATTGTCACTGGCCCCAAAGTGCTCTCCCACTGACACCTCAGTCACCTGCCCAGCCTTATTTTTCAATGTGTAGGTCAAGTTTTGCACCTTCTCTTGTAAGTACATCCACAAACTGAATCAGAAAATTGTCTTGTACACACGTAACAAATTCCTCTCCATCTAAACCCTTAACACTGTGGCAGTCCTGGTCTATGTATACAAAGTTAAACTCCCCTACCATAACCACCCTATTATTCTTACAGATAACTGAGATCTCCTTTCAAATTTGTTTCTTAATTTCTCATTGAGTATTAGGGTGTCTATAATACAACCGCAATAAGGCAATCATCCCTTTCTTATTTCTCATATCCACCCAAATAACTTCCCTGGATGTATTTCCAGGAGTGGCCTCCCTAAGTATAACCATAATAATATGCCTTATCAAAAACGTCACTCTCCCTCCTCTGCTGTCCCCTTTCTATCCTTCCCATAACCTTTGTATCCTGGAACACGAAACTGCCAGTCTCTTTATGGAAAAAATTTAATCAGCCACAGGCTAGGTGGTTTTGAGCAAGTTGGGAAAACAGGGGAAAGAAAACTAGAACTCAGTGAATGATGGGGAAAGCAGAGATTTTTAAAATTTATTCTTTGGATGTTGGTGTCACTGGTAGAGCAGCATCTGTTGCTCAGCTAATTGGCCAGGGGCAGTGTCAGTGATGGCCAGTGATGATATAAATTTAGGCAGAATTCCAGACAGTGTCGATAGCATAACATTACAAAGGGATATTCGTGAAAGGGCAAAACTGTGGCACATGAAGTTTTTTAGATTAGATTACTTACAGTGTGGAAACAGGCCCTTTGGCCCAACAAGTCCACACCGGCCCTCTGAAGAGCAACCCACCCAGACCCATTCCCCTAATACTACAGGCAATTTAGCATGGCCAATTCACCTAGCCTGCACATTTTTTTTTGGACTGTGGGAGGAAACCGGAGCAACCGGAGGAAACCCACGCAGACAATGTGCAATCTCCACACAGACAGTTGCCTGAGGCAGGAATTGAACCCGGGTCTCTGGCGCTGTGAGGCAGCCGAGCTAACTACTGTGCCACCGTGCCACCTCAATGTAAGAAAGTGTGAGGTTATCCATATTGGACCAAGAAAGGACACTTTCTAAAGGGTAGGAACTTAAATACAGTGGATGTCCAAAGGGACTTGGGGGTTCAGGTGTGTATATCTTTAAAATGTCATGACCAGCTAAAGAAATAATCAAGAAATCTACTGGAATGTTAGCACTAATATCAAGAGAACTTGAGAAAGACATGCCGCAGTTATACAAAACTCTGGAAGACCCCACTCGGAGTACTGAGAGCAAATGTGGACACCACACTATGGGAAGGATATGATGGCCTTGGAGGTAGCATTAGAATTGGAATCCCTACAGTGTGGAGCCAGGCACTTCGGCCCAACAAGTGCACACCGATCAGTGTTGACAAGAATGATATGTGGACTTCAGGGGTTAAGTTATGAGTTAGACAAATTAGGCCTGCTTTCTCTAGAATTTATAAGATTAAGGGGAAATTTGATCAAAGATTTTAAAACATTAACAGGAAGAGACAGGGTAGATAAAGATAAACTATTTCTGCTGGTTGGGACTTTAAATCTGAGGCAGATAAACCTCATTTTGGCAAAGGTTATCTGTCTCAGATTTAAAATTAATAGCATCAAGTGCTGCTTGTGGAAGGAAGTTCTGAAAATCAGTCACCCTTTTTGTGTAGAAGCACTTCCATACGTCTCTGCTGAACAGTCTGGCCCTAATTCTCACACTATGTCCCCTGGCTCTAAAATCCCAAAGTGTTACGGTAAATGAGTGATGTTTTTCTCAGACTGGATGAGAATAGACAGTGTTTTTCCTCAAGATTCAGTTAAAAACCATTAAGTTGTATTTAAAAATGTAAAGATAATTTGAAAATTGGAATATGTAGGAACGGTTCAAAATTTGACAATACCAAACCTGGCAATGTGGCAGCCAGTGAGGATTATCAATCAACAATAGGAGGACGTAGGCGACAGTGAGGGCTGCAGATGCTGGAGATCAGAGTCTAGATTAATGTGGTGCTGGAAAAGCACAGCAGGTCAGGCAGCATCCGAAGAGCAGGAAAATCGACGTTTCGGGCAAAAGCCTTTCATTAGGAATGAGGCAGGGAGGCTCAGGGGTGGAGAGATAAATGGGAGGGGGGTGGGGCTGGGGAGAAGGTAGTAGGAGGACTTAGACAGGCTAACGTAGTGGTCAGCAAAATGACAAACTGAATTTAATGCAAGTAAATCTGAGGTAATGCATATTTGCAGAAGGGATAGAAAGAGTCAATATAATCCGGCCAGGCAGAATTTGATACATGAACTAGCTTTTTATATGTTATTATAAGAAGGAGAGACAGTTTAAGGTTTTCAATCACCCTGCTAGTGAGTCTTCACTAACCATGGTAATTAATTTTTATAGACATCCAAAGTGATTGGCGAAGTCATGTGACCCACACTCAGGCTTGCGCACTGCCCCCACTGCTTTCCCCACCCCTTACATTTGTAGATAACAGCAGTCTTCACGTTACATTTGGGGTAATGCCAGACACACCAAGCAGGATGTTTAATGAGTTCAGTGTTGCTGCTCCTTCACTGTAGCAAGGACGCTCGGTCAGAGTGGCTGGCATGGGGTTCGGGATTGGGTCACCTTTCTGTAAAAACAAACTCCAACTGTTAGAGATTTTGACGGCTCATAACGTCTTCATCATTTCACAGCAATGCCCAGAAATGAATAAAGAAGAAGTTCTGATCACCTCATTTCAGGAAGGATGTGGGCATCTCTGACGAGTTTTATTAGAGTGGTTACAGAGATCTTAACTTTCTGGTAGACTGGAGATGTTGTTCTCCTGGTACCAAAGGAGGTTTGTCAGAGTTTGACAAGGTAGACTAAGAAAAGCTATTCACATTAGTGGATGGTACAAGGATTAATAAATGCAGATATAAGGTTTTGGGAAAGAAATATTGGGCGAATATGACCTAGACCATGTTTATGAAGATGCTGGAAACAGCGATGATGAATGATTTGACAAAGAAATTGGTTAAGTATTTCAGGGAAGTCAATTTGCAGTGTTTCTGGATACAGTGAGGGAATAGGATTGATCTATGGTGAGCTAACAATGCTAGACAACTTCGTTCTGCATCGTAATCTGACAGTAAATAACTCTATGGCATAAAACCTGGAAGTGTAGTAAGTTGGGAGGATGTCCAGGGTGAGGCAGGTACATTAACAACTTTTAAAAGGCATTTGGACAAACGCATGGATTAGAAAGTTATAGAAGGATATGGGTCAAGTGCAGGGAAGCGGAGTTAGCGTGGATGGACATTTTGGACGGCATGGACCAGTTTGGGCGCAAGGGCCTGTCTTCGTGCTGTACGACTCTATGACTCTATAACTCTCTGACAGTAGCAGAATGGGACAGCATTTGAAGTAATGAAATGGACAGATGCATGGCAGATTAAATGTCATCGAGAGTCAAGAGTGTGGTGCTGGAGAAGTACAGCAGGCCAGTCAGCATCCGAGGAGCAGGAAAATCAAAGTTTTGGGCAAAAGCCCTTCATCAGGAATGACATCAATGTCATCCAGAGACAGGTGAAGTGTAACCTATAGAGAGGACTAGTGAGAAGAGGCGATGTAAACTAGGTGGAAGAAAACTTTTTGTTTTACAGAAGAGTCAAAAACCAAAGGGCACAGGTTTATGATAATTGAGAAAAGACTCAGAGGATGAAGAACAGAAATCTTTTGATGTGGTAACTTGTTAGACTCTGAGACACAACATCTGCAAGTGCAATGAAGCAGATACAATCAAAACTTCGTAAAGGAAATTAGATATATTCATAGAAATAAAACAAAAATCATCACCATTAGAAGAAACAGTGGATTGTTACTAATTAGAATTGCTTTTTCAAAACGCTGACACACATACAAGGAGCTAAATGAGCTCTTCCTGTGCAGTAAGATCCTACAATTCCAGCAGCTTGCATAGTTATTGCACATACCTCACCATCGTGGTTTAATGCCTTCACATGATGCACAGATGCTTATAATCTATTACTGGGGCAATAAAACAGGGTCTCTTTGTGTGAGAGTATTGCTCCATTGAGCAGTGGGAGCTTTCACGTCAGCCATGATCTCACTGAATGTAAAACAGGCATTGAGGGGCGATATGGCCTACTCCTGTTTCCCTGTTGTTATTTTGTTTGGCTCTGTGTCAGGGTGACTGGATGATGAGTCACACTGTGTGCACTTTCCAAAGACTGCATTTCACAGGAGGCTGGGAGCTGGTTCATTCATTGCCTTCTGTGCAAATGGTTTCTGCTCACAGAAAAATGAAGTGACTGAGCACTCACCACAGTCGCACATCCAGTGCTAAAGTCTCAAAACCTACTAGATTGGTCATTTCATTCTCACACTTGATACCAGCCTCTTGATGTAAATGTTCCACTCAGAATTTGGTTGTGGCAGGAGGCATCTGGAGGACACTGGAAATGCTTTAAGGAAGTCCTCAAAGAGGTCAAACATTCCCCTCCAACTTATGGGAAACCCAGGCTTATGGCTGATCAAAATCAGGAAGCTTCATTCAAGGGAGGACTGCACATTGGAAAAGACTTTGCTGAGTAGCCAGACCTGTTGAGTTTCTCCAGACTTTTCTGCGTTTTTTTTTAACATTAAGAGACTTTGTCAGGAATTTTCAAAGTACCTCCCATTCAAGAGTCCCCTGTTTCATTTTGGGAATGCTAAATGTTGCCTCACACTCCTGGTGTTACAGTAGTTCAGGATAACAGTAAGAGACCAATGCTATTAAAACTGTGCAACACCTTCCAACTAATTGTGTTGGGATCTATGCTCCACTAATTCATTGGTGTCACTGCAAATCATTCACCTCAATGGACAGCCTGACTGGTCAATGATACATTTACTCATAGATGCAATGCTGGAAGAAATTTCTGTCTCTCTGGAACAAATGCTGGCAAATGGGATTAGATTATTGTAGGATATCTGT
Organism: Hemiscyllium ocellatum; assembly: GCF_020745735.1. Lineage (NCBI taxonomy): Eukaryota > Metazoa > Chordata > Chondrichthyes > Orectolobiformes > Hemiscylliidae > Hemiscyllium > Hemiscyllium ocellatum. The sequence goes on along the minus strand of NC_083421.1, from coordinate 25,657,952 downwards.
TCAGCATGGATGTGTTGGACTGAAAGGTCAATTGCCATGCTCTATATGTCTATGACTGCTCCCCACTTCATGACATGGCTGGCTCATAACAACATAAGGAAACGTATACAGTTCAACAAAACAAAGGGTTAGTTATTTAAAATATATAGAAACCAACACTGAGGCAGACAGCTTTTTGATGGACAAAAGAGTCAAGGTCAATAAGAGGAAGGTAGGAAAGGGACGTTGGGTCACTCTTGGATCAGCCTTTTCTTACTGAATGGCACAGAAGGTTTGAGGGACCGAATGGCCAGTCAAGCTGCTATTCCTCCTGTTTTTAAGGTGTTGATGTTGAGAAGAGGATTATTAGACCTTGACTCTAGGAATAACTGGTGAATATGTGTGAAAGGCGGAATGTCATATTGACCGATGATCGCTCTAGGCTGCCTATTCAGAGATGCATGGATTTCCGATTCCGGACACTGCTCCCATGCACAGCTTCCGGATGTCAGCACTGCGTCAGGAGAAATTACAGAGAATATCACTAGTGTCATCGGATCTGAGTCTGTAAGATTCAGCAGAAAGTCCCCTCTGCCGTGTCTTATAAATAGCTATCTCGAATGAAGCCTGAGAATGTTCAATCACAACAATGTAAACCTCACACTGCTCCACACTGCAGTGGAAATTGCAGTTGGGTGATAGTGCCATGCTGGTGTTATTGCATTGGCTGCCAGTTTCAGACCATGTACAATACTCATTTTGGGTGACTTCACCGGGGCTATTATTAAGGAAGATTGATGCAATCCAGATAGTGGGCGGCACGGTGGCACATTGGTTAGCACTGCTGCCTCACAGTGCCAGAGACCCGGGTTCAATTCCCGCCTCCGGCGACTCTCTGAGTGGAGTTGGCACATTCTCCCCGTGTCTGCATAGGTTTCCTCCGGGTGCTCCGGTTTCCTCCCACAATCAAAAAAAAATGTGTAGGCTAGGTGAATTGGCCATGCTAAATTGCCCGTAGTGTTAGGTGAAGGGGTAAGTGTAGGAGTATAGGTCTGGGTGGTATACGCTTCGGCGGGTCAGTGTAGACTTGTTGGGACGAAGGGTCTGTTTCCACACTGTAAGCGATCTAATCTAATCTAGATATGTGCCCATTCATTCATGTCCAATCTTGACCTTCAGTGTGACCTCTAACTGTAAAATAATGTATATTCAATGCAATAACACATTTTTATCTACGTGCCTCATCAGCTATTTACACACAAACTACTGCCTCTCCGTTCCCCCCCCACCCAACCCCTGGTTTAGTTTGTCAGAAATAAATTCCCCTTCCCCTGTCACTGTTCTGTATGATTTCGACACACTGACTTCCTCCTCGCTCTGAAATGTCGCAAGATGCTTCTTCACGTCATAGCCAGCCATGATCAGCATCTCCGTCGCACTTGACGAGAAACTTCAAATGCCATCAAAGGTAACAAGACGTCAGGTCCCAGTCTGACCCACTGGTCATGCCCATGCATCGCCGACCAACATCAAGTGTGGTAGGTCAATCCATTTTCTCTCTTCCTTTATCCTGCGCTCGGAAGCCTTTTTGTTTCTTCCAAGAGATCAGAATAAAATAAGAGGTTCCCCAGTGTGCAGAAAGTGCTGAGTAAACAGGATGGAACACTAGGACGTTCCAACTGATTGGTGCCTGTCATCAATTCTCGGTCCATATTGCAATGGTCAAATTGCAGTACATATTGGTGTTATTGTGCTCTCAACTTCAGTCACTGGGCCAAAAGTTATAAGGAGATGAGAATGGATGTTGGCACCATCTCAGCTGCTGCCCTATTCACTCTTGGGTATCAGTTGGTAACAAAGTCACAGATTCAGACATAGCTGCTTAGGAAAGACCTCGGAGAGTTACTGAGCAACTGACAGGTCCTTTTACTACCAGCTACTGCTCATACCCAATCATGCATCTTGTCAGTATAGATCTTCCTAACAGAGCTGAGCATAAACTCATTGGATTAGTAGTTTCCAATGTTGCTGATACTGAGCATCTGCTCATTACCCTGCTGTTCTGGAATAAAACATCTATTTTGGAATGTGTGCAAAATGTTTATTGAACATGAAAACAGGAAACAATGCCTTTGCATTGAATGTGGTTTTCACACTCGCTGTTCCACAACCCTCAACCTAGGTCAGGAGCAATGCCAGAAAGTGAGGGGGAATGTGAGTCCCTCCATGACAGGATACTGGGCTTCAGAAGGACAGACAAACCCCAGTATTTGAGGTGTCCACAGTCAGGCACAATTACATCACGCATTATAACTAATGCCTCCATCTGACATCAGCCTACATAAGGAGATATCAGGACACATCTCAGGCAATGTTTCTGAACGGAGACTGTAGGACATTGCGTGGAGTTTGTGATTGCTATGGAGCAGGTATATCTCTCTGTCTCTCACACCCTCTCCAGTGAGAACACCAGGGCAGCAATGGAGAATGGAGGAGTTCGAGCAACAACAAAGTGATAGTTTTCAATCACAAAGGAGAAGGTGTTCTCAATCTGACAGGAATCCACGCTGGCAGGTGTCTACTGAAGGGGTGAAAGTAGGGGGCAGAGCCTCAAAATAAGGGGCAGCAGATTTAGGACTGAGTTGAGGAGGAACTTCTTCACCCAAAGGGTTGTGAACCGATGGAATTCCCGGCCCTGTGAAGCAGTTGAGACTGCCTCGTTGAATGCTTTTAAGGCAAAGATAAATATATTTTGAACACTAAGAGGTTAAGGGTTATGGTGAGCTGAGTCCATGAAAAGATCAGCCATGTTCTTACTGAAGGGGGGAGCAGACTCGATGGGCCAAACGGCCTGTTCCTGCTCCCATTTCTTATGTTCTTATCAACTCAAAGAATCCTCACGCAAAAGCAGTGCATAAAGATGCCTCACTTTTGAAATAGGCCTTGCTGCATAACCACTAGTTTCAGTTTGTGCCTCATCTCCCTCCTCCCGGGAGCTGGGAATTAACTTGGATCGGGAGGGGAGGTGGTACTAACAATATTGCAAGGACAGGAAGTGAGGTTGCGCTGAAAGATTTTGAACAATTAGCATCTGAACAAAACCAAAGAACGTCCAAGAGGCTAATTGCATTAATCAGGGGAAATGTAGAGTAATAGGGTAGGGGAATGGGTCTGGGTGTGTTACTCTTCAGAGGGTCAGTGTGGACTTGTTGGGCCAAATGGCCTGTTCCCACAGCGTAGGGATTGTATGATTCAATGATTCTAAGGCTATCTCAGGATTACTGCATGTAATAAAGACAATCTGTTGAAGGGTGAATACAGTCAAGAAGTTAAATGTGTGGCTTAAAGATTGGTGCAGATGGAATGGGTTAAAGAGTGTGGGAGACTGACACCAGCACTGGGAGAGAACGGAGCTGATGTGCTGGGGCGGACTTCAATCGCACCATGCTGGAACCAGTGTCCTGGTGAATCAAATCACTAATACGGTAGAGAGGCCTTTAAACAAATCGAGGAGGGAAGGTTCAGAAAAGAGAGTGTAGGCCTTCAAAGCAAGAGGTATGGTGACACTGCAGGTTAATTGTTTTTATAATCATAGCCAGAGTGGGGCAACAAAGGACGAGTGTACAAGTAAAAAGAAAAACTGTAGGCAGACCCAAAGGGGAAGAAATAGTTAAAAGACAAAATTAATGGCTCTATTTAAATGCACACAATATTCAGAAGAAAATAAACAAATTAATGGTGCAAATTGAGGTTTATGGGTATGATGTTAAAGCAACCAAGCAGACATGGTTATAAGGAGACCAAACCTGGGAACTAATTATTCAGCAATTTCATATAGTCATGAATCATAGAATCCCTACAGTGCAAACGGAGGCCATTTGTCCCATACTGACCCTCCAAAGAGCAGGCCACCCAGACCTAGCCCCCTACTGTATCCCATAACCCTACACTTACAATGGCTAACCCACCTAGCCTGCACATCTGTGAGCAGTACAAATCATCTCAGCATGGCCGGGGAGGCTGTTCAGAGGGTCGGTGTGAACTCAATGGGCTGAATGGCCTACTTTCAGACTGTAGGGATTCTACAATTCTAATAAATGATGTCAGAGTGACAGTCTTGGGGGCAGTACACATAACATGTTGGAATTATCCTTCAGTTGGAAATTGAGCAATTTGGGTCAGAATCAATTATGCTAAACTTAAATATCGATAATTACATTGGGACGAGAGCAAAATTGGCTGGGGTGAACTGGAAATGGCATTTAGGAGCGAAGACAGTTCAGGAACAAAGACAGGCATCTAAGACAATAAGGAATCACTCAGAAAAACCATATATCCCAGTGGAAGCGAAAATGTTTAGGAAGGGGATATAATGACCATGGTTAACCAAGAAAGTTAAGGATAGCATCAAATTGAAGGAAAAAAATACAATTTTGCAATATTAGTGTTAAATATGAAGATTGAACAAGTTTTAAAATCCAACAAGAGATAACTTTAAAAAAGGAGAAAATAAATGTTAAGGCAAACTTACAAGTAACATAAAAACAGATAGTAAGAGCTTCTTTAAAATATAAAAAGGAAGAGAGAGATCAAAGTAAGTACAGGTCCCTTGATTCAATAAATACTTTGCATCACTCTTCACAGCGGAGGCCACTAATGGCATTCCAAAAATACTCAAACTGCAATAAATACAGTAACTATCACTAGAGGAAAAGTGTGAGGGAAACTAATGGCATTAAAGACCAATAGGTCCCCTGGGTTTGATGGGATACATCCTAGGATATTTTTAAAAAGTAGCTTCCGTGTTAAGTGAGTCAGTGAGTACACTGGTCATAATCTCCCAAGAATCCTTATATTCTGGAAAAGTGCCAGAGGACTGGAAAATTGCCAACATAAGAACTTTATTGAAAAAGGAGGAAGATAAAAAGGTGGTAACAGTTAGAAGTACATAATACAATCAAGCAGAGTCAACACTTCATGAAGAGAAATCATGCCTGACAAATTTAATAAAATTTTTTGAGGAGATAACAAGCGGGATAAATAAAGGAGAATCTATAGGTGTAAATTTTTATAATCATATTTAGATTACCAAAAGGAGTTCAATAAATTACTGCAAACAACGCTACTTGAACCAGTAAGAGTCCATGTGTTGGGAGTTGACATGGATAGAGGATTGACTAACTAATAGAAGACGGAGTTGGAAGAAAGGAGGCATTTTCAGATTAGCAAACAGGAACCAGTGAAGTGTCACACAAGTCAGTGCAACAGCCACAATTATTTTCTATATCAATCACTTGGATGAGGGAAGTGAATGTACTTTTCCCGAGTTTGCGGATGACCCAAGAATAATTGGGAGTGTGAGGATGACACAAAGAGTCTGCAGAGGGATATATACAGGTTAAGTGAACATGTGAAAACTTGGCAAATAGAATATAATATTGGAAAATGTGAGTTTAGGAAGGAAGAATAAAAGAACTCAATACTATTTAAATGGTGAACGATTGCAGAAAGCTAGAGAACAGCAGGATTTGGGAATCCTGGTGCGTGAAAAGTTATTATCTAGATTTAGCAGGTAATAAGGAAAGCAAATTCCTTCAGAATTGCTTCCAATACGTTTCCTCCAACATCAAGGTTGACTGGCCTGTAATTTCCTAGTTTACCCTTTGCTCCCTTCTTGAATAACAGCATCACATTGGCTGTCGACTGAGATTTCTCGTGGGGCCAGAGTAGAATTGAACATTATTGTCAGCATGCCTGCTATTTCCTTTCTTGCCTCACTCAAGGGCTGGTTAAAACTAAACAAATGCACGAGTCAGACAATAGTGGAACATTTGAATACTCTGGCTTTGACTGTCCTACCTTTCCCTGCTCTTGGAAATGTTCTTTGACTGTATCTGAACTAACTCCTCTTTTGCCCGAAACGTCAATTTTCCTGCTCCTCAGATGTTGCCTGACCTGCTGTGCTTTTCCAGCACCATTCTGATCTAAGCTCCTCTTTAAAGGCAGCCTGTTTATAATTCTGCCTGGCTACCATTCATTCCAATGGTGCTGGGAGAGATCCTTCCTCAATAAGTCCTTCCTCGATTACAGATTTCTAGCTTGGATTTCTCCTTATCTTTTTCTAAAGCCAGTCTAATGATGCTACCTTTATTGTCCCCTAAACATCCCCAGACTGACACCCAACACATTTCATGCCCTAAACCCCCCCCCCCCCCCCAGCTCTAGTGATGCCTCTTTCCTCACTCAGCCAGAAATGTAACAATCAAGAATTCTTCTGAATATGCTTCAGAAATTCTACTTTGTATTTGGCTTTATGCTACGGTAGTCCTTGTCTATATCAGGAGAAAGTCAGGACTGCAGATGCTGGAGATCAGTCAAAAAGTGTGATACTGGAAAAGTACAGCCAGTCAGGCAGCATCTGAGGAGCAGGAGAGTCAACGTTTCGGGCAGAAGGCCTTTATCAGGAACAGGCTAAATAAAGTCTTCCAGGATCATTAATCTACAGCTTTTGTATCTCTCTACAATTTTCCTTCAAGATATATTCTGCTATATCTTTCCCAGTGGTGAAATGGTAACTCTTGGCTGGAACCAAATAGATTCTGTCCTTGACTGGTCAGGACATTCTCTCTCTTGAGTGCTGTCAAATGCTCCTGACTCAATATGACATCGAGACCAAGATCTTGATCTTTGGCAGTCTCACTGTCCTGCCAGAGTTGCTTACTATGGGGCACCTCAACAATAACCTAGAACATCCAGGCACCTTTCATTTTAATTCTCCACCTCATTTCATGCTGACCCATACACAATCAGCCTCCTGTAGTATTCTACGGAACTCAAAGTAATCTTGAGGAACTGACTTCATTTGGACATAGCATTTTAGACTCAACACAGAGTTTGATCATTTCTGAAAGTGGTCACTGCCCATTTTGTTTTGATTTTCCTTTGTCGATTTCAGTGTTACTTGCAGCGTTTATTTTGAGTCAGTACCAGTTCATCATTCTGCTATTCACACTTCCCTTTACATTCATTTTGTAGAATGTGGGCTTTGTTGGCTGGGTCAGCATTTATTGCCCGTCCCTAGTTGCCTTTGAGGAAGTGCTGGTGAGCTCCTTTCTTGAACCACCTGCTGTGGGTTGATCCACAATATCATTAGGGAGGGAATTCCAGGATTTTGACCCCGCAACAATGAAGCAACAGTAATATATTTCCAAGTCAGGATGGTGAGTGGCTTGGAAGGGAACTTGAAGGTGATGGCGTTCCCATACATCTGCTGCCCTTGTCCTTCTAAATGGAAGTAACCGTGGGTTTGGAAGGTGCTGTCTGAGGATCTTTGGTGAATTTCTGCAGTGCATAGTACACACTGTAGATAGTACACACTGCTGCTACTGAGCATCGATGGTTGAGGGAATGGATGCTTATGGATGTCATGCCAATCAAGCTAGCTGCTTTATCCCGGTTGGTGTCAAGCTTCTTGAGTGTTGTTGGGGCTGCACTCATCCAGACAAGTGAAGAGGATTCCATCATACTCCTGACTTGTGCCTTGTAGATGGTGGATAGGCTTTGGGGAGTCAGAAGGTGAGTGACTCACAGATTGTGAGAAGATTTGTAGCTCGGGTGCTTGTTGTTGTGGTTCTGTTCACCGAGCTGGGAATTTGTGTTGCAGACGTTTCGTCCCCTGTCTAGGTGACATCCCCAGTGCTTGGGAGCCTCCTGTGAAGCGCTTCTGTGATCTTTCCTCCGGCATTTGTAGTGGTTTGAATCTGCCGCTTCTGGTTGTCAGTTCCAGCTGTCCGCTGCAGTGGTCGGTATATTGGGTCCAGATTGATGTGCTTATTGATTGAATCTGTGGATGAGTGCCATGCCTCTAGGAATTCCCTGGCTGTTCTCTGTTTGGCTTGTCCTATAATAGTAGTGTTGTTCCAGTCGAATTTATGTTGCTTGTCATCTATGTGTGTGGCTACGAAGGATAGCTGGTCATGTCGTTTCGTGGCTAGTTGGTGTTCATGGATGCGGATCATGAGCTGTCTTCCTGTTTGTCCTATGTAGTGTTTTGTGCTGACCTTGCATGGGATTTTGTACACTACATTGGTTTTGCTCATGCTGGATATCGGGTCCTTCGTTCTGTTGATGAAGTTGCGCGGTGTCCATTTTTGACGAATACATTGTACAGGTGTTCCAGCAATACACCAGATCCATCAACAGATGCCTAAGGGAAAGACAACGGAATGAGGACATGCCACAACCCAAAGGACTAGCCACACTACCATACATCAAGAGCATTTCCGAACTGACAGCCAGATTACTGCAACTACGAGGACTCATAACAGCACACAAACCAACAGCCACTCTCAGACAACAACTCACCAGAACGAAGGACCCGATACCCAGCATGAGCAAAACCAATGTAGTGTACAAAATCCCATGCAAGGACTGCACAAAACACTACATAGGACAAACAGGAAGACAGCTAATAATCCACATTCATTAACATCAACTAACCACAAACAACACGACCAGCTATCCTCAGTAGCCACACACATAGATGACAAGCAACATGAATTCGACTGGGACAACACTACTATTATAGGACAAGCCAAACAGAGAACAGCCAGGGAATTCCTAGAGGCATGGCACTCATCCACAGATTCAATCAATAAGCACATCGACCTGGACCCAATATACCGACCACTGCAACGGACAGCTGGAACTGACAACCGGAAGTGGCAGAGACAAACCACTACAAATGCCGGAGGAAAGATCACAGAAGCGCTTCACAGGAAGCTCCCAAGCACTGAGGATGTCACCTAGACAGGTGATGAAACGTCTGCAACACAAATTCCCAGCTCGGCAAACAGAACCACAACAGTGAGTTACTCACCGCAGTATTCTTAGCTTCTGACCTATTCTTGTAGCCACTGTGTTTATGTGATGAGTCCAGTTGAGTTTCTGGTCAATGATAACCCCCAGGATGTTGATAGTGAGGGATCCAGTGACAGTAACACAGTTGAATGCCAAGGAGCAGTGGCTAGATTGTCTCTTAACCATATGGTCAGAGTCTGTCATTTGTATGGCATTAATGTTACTTGCTGTTTGTCAGCCCAAGCTCGAACATTGTCCAAATTTTGTTGACTTTGATTGCGGACTCCTTCAGTATCTGAGAAGCCATGAATGGTGCTGAACTTTGCGCAATTATTGGCAAACATCCTCACCTCTGACCTTACAATGGAGGGAAAGTCATAGCTGAAGCAGCTGAAGATGGTTGAGCCTTGGACACCATGCTGTGGAATTCCTGCAGAGATGTCTTAGAGCTGAGATGAGTGACCTCCAACAACCACAACCATCTTCCTATGTGTCAGGTATGACTCCAACCACTGGAAAATTTGCACTCTCACCACCCCCCCCAACCTCCCGATATCCATTGATTCCAATTTTGCTAGGGCTCCTTGATGCCACACTCGGTCAAATGCAACCTTGATGTCAAGAGCAGTCACTCCTACTTCCCCTCTGTAGTTCAGTTCATGTGTCCATGTTTGAATTAAGGCTGTAATGAGGTCAGGAGCTGAGTGACTCTGGTGGAACCCAAACTGGGTGTCATTGAGCAGGTTATTGCTGAGCAGGTGCTGCTTGATAGCACTGTTGATGACACCTTCCATCACTTCATTGATGCTCGAGAGTAGGCAATAAGGTGGTAACTGGCTGAGTTAGATTTGTCCTGCTTGTCTTGTACAGGGCATACCTGGGCAATTTTCTATATTGTCAGGTAGATACCAGTGTTACAACTGTACTGGAATAGCTTGGCTAGGGGAGCAGCAAGTTCTGGAGCACAAGTCTTCAGTACTATTGCTGGAACATTGTCAGGGTCCATAGACTTTGCAACATCCAGTGTCTCCAACCATGTCTTGATATTATGTGGAGTGAATCAACTTGGCTGAAGACTGCTATCTGTAATTCTGGGGACAACTGGATGAGATAAATATATCTTTTATTTCTTTATTTATCCCGCAACCACTTCCTTTGGGTCTGAATCATTAAATATTTTAACACTTACATTCCATTTTACAGGCTTTCCTTTTCCTTATTTCCTTAATTCCATATCCTCCCTCAATCCTTACACTTGCTGAAAAATTATTTCGTAGCTACATTCCCCAAGTTTCCTAGTGGAAGGTCACTGATCTGAAACATTAACTCAGGTGGACAACGGTACTCAGAGAATCATAGAAGCCCAAATTTTAGAAGCAGGCCATTTGGCCCATCAAGTCCTACCAGCCCTCTAAAAGGCATCCCACCTATTTGATGTCTGCAATCACCATGCTTAACCGACAGGTCGCTGAACAGTATAGCATGGCCTATCCACCTAACCTGCATATCTTCAGACTGTGGGAGGAAACCCACACGGATACTGAGAGAATGTGCGAACTTCACACAGACAGTCGTCTGAAGGTGGGTCTCTGGTGCTTTGAGGCTGCAGTGCTAACCACCGAGCCTCTAAAACATCTCTTCTACTGCCTACAGAAAAGTCTGTAACCTTTCTTTCTCAGCACTCCTCCTGAAACCCTGTGGTTCTAAACCAAACATGATGTTGTGGATTTGGCTCTGATTGAGTTCCCCAAGCAAACCCTCTCACTTGACCAATGTTTCGAACTGAACATGAATTGGAGGAGTTATGTACTCCTGGCCTTTCTGTATTCTGTAACTGCCAACCCTTCACTGCCTGCATAGCCTTAAGCTGTCAGGTGACCTCATCCAACAAGATGCTGTAGATAGACACCCACAGTGACACCAGCCCAACCTCCAAACCCAGAACTCCCTTTGCTGCAACTGACTACATTTCCCATACATGTCGTTTTGCAAGAGATGAGGGGCTTCTGGAGTCCCCACAGTGGACTGTAATGACCTACCATGCTTACTGTCATTAAATCATTTAGAATTAAGAGACATACAGGGTGACTCCCATATCTGCCGAATCGTTTTCCACGGTTTCACTTACCTGTGGTTTACAACAGCTGGAATATATTACAGAGAACGTCCCAGCAGCCGGGACCAGGGGGCTGCTGGGAAGCTACATTGCCCACTTAAATGAAGGGGTTCACATCTATCCATGGTTTCAGGTTTCTGTGGTAGGCCCTGGAATGTAACAGGTATGGGGGGGGTGGGGGGAACCACTGTAAATTCAAAGTATTTCTATGCAGATTTGTATAGTTCTTAAACCTGTCCGAGTTCACCAATCCATTGTGTTTTGTTTTCACCTTGATCGCTGACTTTCACATTTCTTCTGACGCTGATACTGAACACTTTCAAATATCCCACTATTACATGATTGCCTCCAGCACAGTTCCCTCAGGCTCTCTGTCTCTGACTTATGCTGATTCCCTGCTGTCAGTTTGACATGTTACACTCCAGTGCTGTTTTCTACTCAAGCTTACATTGTCGGCTGTATTTTTCTGGTAAGTCAGGACTCATGAAAGGCCCATGACTTTCAGGGATGGTAGATGTTCACACTGATCAGAAAATGGAGCAATGCCCACTGACCACTCTTAGACTTTGAAATCAGTAGCACTTTAACAGGAAGCAAACTAATGGTAAGCATTGTGCAGAATTAGAATTCAAGCCAGCTGATGACATAGAAACCAAGATGTATAGCCTCTCTTTGTAGAGAAAGTTTATGGACTTTCTCAGTCTCACAGCTGTGTGGTATCACAGCTGTCCCCTGTCTATATAAGCTCAAAGACAATGAAGAGCAGCAACCGATTTGCTGAATTTTAATGACCTTAATGAAACGTAATGATGTGACTGACAAGGAGAAAGTGCAGACTGCAGATGCTGGAGATCAGAGTCAAGAGTGTGGTGCTGGAAAAGCACAGCGGGTCAGGCAGCATCCGAGAAGCAGGAGAATCGACATTTCGGGCAAGAGCCCTTCATCAGGAATATGACTGACCAGACATTAGCATGGTGTCCCAAAATGGCAAAGGTTCTATGGAGGCACTGAAGAGATCCTGAAAGAAGTGTACAACCCCATTAATAAATGATGAGTTAAATGCACAGAAACACACCAATGCCTTGAGGCACTGTAGGGCATTTTATGCCGTGTTTGGATTCTGTTTAGGTCATCGATCTTGTGGCAAGTGTTTGGAAAGTAGTGCATGGGGTCTATGTGGTGTTAACTGTATATAATCAGCATCCCCCTGCTAGGGAACCGCCATCTCCCTACCTCCAAAATTGTGCCCTTTCTAGCTAGCAATTTTGGCTCATTCCTGCTCCAATGATTCATGTGCAGTTCAGGAAGCATGTCCAATGCTTGGTAGACCATTGCCTTCCCTCAGAAACGTTGGGTGACTGGATCAGCATTGTCTTATGTTTAGACCTTGCAGCAGGTCATTTGGCTAAAGTGCTCTGTTTGTAAACAAGCAAACTTTTTCTTACTTATTAAGTGAAACATTTTAAAGAATTCTTGAGTGGGGTGTGGCAAGGCCAGTATATGTTCACCATCCCTAACAGTCCTTGAACTGAGTGACTTAGTAAGCAGTCCAGAGGGCAAATAAGAGCCAACCATTATGCTGTGAATGTGGAGTCACACGTCTACCAGACCACATTATGGTGATAAAGGGAATTGGTGAACTAGGTGTATGTTTACAACAATTGGGGGCAACTTTATAATTCCAGATTTATTCATTTCAGCAGCTGTTGGGATTTGAACCCACATCCCCTGAACATTAACAGTCCATTGACTGTGCTACCATCTTCCCCTCTTCAAATGCTTGGTTGATTCAGCATGTAGCTCTCCAAGTCATAGAGTCATACAGCATGGAAACAGACCCTTCACTCCAACTAGTCCACACTGATCATGTTCCCAAACTATACTAGTCCTACCTAAAATTATAGAGATGTAGAGCACGGAAACATACCCTTCAGTCCAACTCGTCCATGCCAATCAGATATCCTGAATTAATCTAGTCCCATTTGCCAGCATTCGGTCCATATCCCTCTAAACCCTTCCTAATCATGTACTCATCCAGATGCCTTTTAAATGTTGTAAATATACCAGCCTCCACCACTTCCTCTGGCAGCTCATTCCATACACACATCACCCTCTGCATGAAAAAGTTGCATGCCCGTTTTATATCTTGCCCCGTGACTTTAAACCTATACCCTCTAGTTTTGGATTTCCCCTACCCTGGGAAAAAAAACCTTGTCTGTTCCCCTTATCCATGCCCCTCATGATTCTATAAACCCCTATAAGGTCAGCCCTCAGCTTCCGATTCCCCATGGAAAATAATTCCAGCTTCTTCAGTCTCTTCCTCCAGCTCAACCTCCCAGTCCTTGCAAATCTTTTCTGCATCCTTTCATGTTTCACAACCTCTTTCCTATAGCAGGGAGACCAGAATTGAGTGTAGTGTTCCAAATAGCCTGACCAATGTCTGACTGCACTTGGCCCATATCCCTCCAAACCTTTCTTATTCATACACTTATCCAAATATCTTTTCAATGTATTCGCATTCTTTTTTATGTTTTTTTTTGGACTAAAGAAGTCCTAAAACATGATTCAAAATTTGAAAAACCCTTTGCTTCTGATATATAATAACATAATGAACCTGCAAGAAAGCATCCATCTCAGAGGCAGCTGCAAGGTCCACACTACTATCAGTCCACCATTTTCTTATCTTGTTTGAATCATGTTTCAAATCCTTGCCCAAAGCCTGAAATATCAGCCTGAGTTCCACTGAAAACAAAAAATGCTGGAGATCACAGAGGGTCAGGCATCTGTGCAGAGAGAGCAAGTTAACGTTTTGAGTCTACATGATCTTTCATCAGATTTTTTTCATGTGATTTCCAACGTTTGTTATTTTCAGTATGAATGCCAGCACCTGCAGTAATTTGCGTCCTACATTCAGGCTGAGCGTTAGTCATGTTTAGACAAGTTGTGGCACACCTCTGGAGCAGGTGTGACCTGAACCCAGACTGTCTAGCTCAGAGGAAGGCACACTGCCACTGTTCCACAGGAGGAAGTGAGGACTGCAGATGTTGGAGATCAGAGCTGAAAATGCGTTGCTGGAAAAGCGCAGCAGGTCAGGCAGCACCCAAGGAGCAGGAGAATCGACGTTTCGGGCATGAGCCCTTCTTCAGGAATGTCGGCCGGGGCAGTCAGGTTTGTGGATTTTGGGTAAGAGGCAGAAACTGGCGGTGCGGGGTTGTGGGACTATGGGGTTGGAGGCGGTGCATGGGAGATCCCCTGAGGTGATAAGGTTATGGATGGTCTGGGAGATGGTCTGGGATTCCTGAAGAAGGGCTTATGCCCGAAACGTCGATTCTCCTGCTTCTTGGGTGCTGCCTGGCCTGCTGCGCTTTTCCAGCAACACATTTTCAGCTCTGTTCCACAGGAGCCCTAGTAATAAGGAAACTGCAATAGCTTGAAATTATGTCCAGGTTAACTGTTTGGAAGTCAGCTATGTCCACACTATGACATCACCAGCACTGACAGTGGTGTTTTAGCCTGTTATACACTTAACTCCCAAAGTGAGGAAGGAAGCACTGGAATTGTATTGTGTTATCCACAATTATGTTTTGCATACGCTGAGACGGCTGTCTTCTGTTTCTGATCTATTGCACATTATCTCTGACAGAAAGTGTACCAAAGTTACGATGTGCCAGTAACAATGTATTCCTTACGTTGCATTTTCCAAATATCTTCATAAACACACTCCGAAAGAACACTTATATTTTAGTGGAAATATTGACTGCAGGAAATGACCCACTCTGTTTACAATGTGGTTGACAGCTAAATGCCAAAAGGAAATTTTCTCCACTTGTCCAAGGTAGTCTGCAATTAGCTCCTAATTCTTCATTTAATGGCAGGGGCCTGACCTGCAATGTGTGAACAACAAGTTATTGTGAATTAAGCAGACTTTAATCCGCACCTGATAAAATATGCTGAACAAAAGGCAGCAGTGAAGATGGTGTGGAAATATAGTACTTAGGGTCTAAACTCCCAACTTGTTGCTGGATGTGATGACATCAGAGAATCCCTACAGCATGGAAACAGGCCATTTGGTCCATACTGACCCTCTGAAGAGCATCCCACACAAACATGCCCATATCCCTGTAACCCTGCATTTCCCATGGCTAACTCACCTAACCTGCCTGTCCCTGGACACTGTAGGCAATCTAACATGGCCAAACATAACCTGCACACATCTTTGGAAAGCCACACAGGGAGAATGTGCAAACTCCATACAGACAGTTGCCAGAAGATGGAATTGAACCTGGGTCCCTGGAGCTGTAAGGCAGCAGAGCTAACCACTGAGCCACTGTGTTATCCCCCAGTTTCTCCTTCCTTTTTCGACACTTGAATTCATCTCTAAGATTGTGAGAAAGAAGGCTTCTGCTTTCCAACTTTTACCCTCTACCTTCAACACCTTTAAATACGTCTGTGATATAGTTTGAAATTACAGGCCATGTTGGCTGGGTTTGAGTGCCACCTGGTGGCACTTTACCTCCATAGTCCTTCAGCTCTTTGGCACATCTATCCTGACAATGTGTTCACTCAGACCCAGACTCCAAGGGCCACACTCCTTTGTAAAGAGAATCTCTCCCTGTACAGACAATGCTGCATTCTCTTAGCAATATCTCCTGCAGTCCACACACTTACCAACAACGTGTGAATTTCACACTGACACATCAGTAACTATTCACACAGGGCTTAAGTTAATTAAAACCTGTGTTGCATCGTCATAACTTTTGGCAAGATACGGGGATAGAGAAAGCACTCCATAATCCATGTAGAGATACTACAGGGTACAGTTAATCAAACAGGGAGAGCTGTGGGATAATTCCTCTCCACCCCCCCCCCCCATTCCTTTTCTCAACTCTTGGCTGACCACAACAGGATTTACTTTACTGGAGTATGTTAACCCCTTGACTATAAAGACGAGATGCAAACAGGTATCTTGTAGGGTTATAAGTAATGGAATGATAAACACTTATTTTTCACGGTACCTGAAAAGTCATCATCATCATCAACAGTCCCTTTCAGACGAGGAAGACTCTCTTCCCCTCTCAGAGTGAGTCGTTAGGTGGTTGCACAGACTGATGGGGCTGACACAGCCTCTGTTCCACTTGGAGCAGAAGGTGGTCATGGGAAGGGGTGGGTGGGGTGTTGCTATGGCAGCACACTCCTCACGTTGTTTTCCCCTGACTTCTCCTTTATCCTGATGGCAAGTCTCAAGGTGCTCAAAGCCTGCCCAAATGCAGCTCCTCCATTTTGGGATGGTCTTGAGCCAGTGATTCCCAGGTGTCTGTGGGAGTGCTGCACTTCCCCAGTGAGGTCTTGAGGGTATCCCTGAATCACTTCCCCTGCCCACCTAGAGCTCACCTGCCGTTTCGGAGCTGGGATAGATCACCTGCTTGGAGAGTCCCATGTCAGTAATGCGGGCAACGTGCCCAGCGCATCACAGCTGATCCGGAGGGGATCAGAGCCTCATTGCTGGGGATGTTGGCCTGGTCAAGGACGTTGGTGTTGGTGGATCTGTCTTTCCAGCAGATTGGCAGGATCTTGCAGAGACAGTACTCGTGGTACTGTTCCAGCACCTTGAGGCACCTGTATAGAGCCATATAAGAGATTAGGAACCATCACAGATCTGTATACCATCTGCTTCTGTAAACCCAGCAACACTCGCTCCCTCCATACACAAGAACAGGTGGTCTATAAAGAGGCAATGTCCAGTTAAATTGTGAAAAGGTTTAAGAACAAAGGTCACCTCTAATCATACCTCACATTTGTAGTCTAAACATTGAATATCTGAAGGAATCTCTGCTCTGAAGAAGAATGAAGATTGAAGTGACCCCAAACAACAGTGAACTTCTGACTGTCTAGTTAAAGTTGATTGAGCCTCTGTGGTATCAAACAGGTCCCAGAATTCTCCCTGATGTGGATGAGAGATGGGTTCCCTCTATGTTGTTCGGTGTCATAGCGACTTGCTGAGATGCCCTTCAGAACTGACAAATTTCTTAACACAGGCCAGTTCCAATCATGTGATAATCATATTGATGTGTCCCATTATCCACTGAGTGGATTGAGGACAGATGTGATTGACACACAATGGGGGAATATTTGATATCCTAACCTATATCCTATATCCTATCCCAACTGCGAGTAGCCTTTTAATTAGAATGCCTATTGTGTGGGAACAGGCTATTTGTCCCATCAAGTCCACACCAACCTTCCGAAGAGTTACCCACCCAGACCCATTCCCCAACTCCATTACTCTACATTTCCCCTGACTAATGCACCTAACCTACACACCCCCAGGTGCTACGAGCAATTTAGCATGACCAATCCACCTAACCTGCACATCTTTGGACTGTGGGCGGAAACCAGAGCACCCGGAGGAAACCTACACGGACACAGGGAGAATGTACCAACTCCACACAGACAGTCACCTGAGGCTGGAATGAAACCAATGTCCCTGATGCTGTGAGGCAGCAGTGCTAACCACTGAGCCACCGTGCTGCCCCTGAATGTCATTATTTGAAATTACACCTCCAAGGGGCTAGGAAATATTGGCAAGCATTGTCATTTTAAACCTTTTCCATTGGAATTGTGAGGATTGTCAGTTAGTACCTGAGACAGCTAATTACATTTTAAATATATTTTTGGAAATATGTTCAGGCATGTTTGTCTCTGCCTGTACAGTAATCAAACAAGAATTCACCTGGCTCTTTAGGAACTCATTTGTTTAGGTAAAGTGTAAAAGTAAGTTGTTCCTCTTTTTAATACATTTTATGAACACATAGTGTGACCATATTAGAGTTAATGAAAATACATGATCCTTGCTAAGCAAAATGAAGGCAAGACTAATGGTTGGGGTAAGTTTCAAGTCAGGAATTATCATTAGCTCGGGCTCGTTTAGAGGAGCCTCAGTTGGAACAAGGACCTTGAAGAAAACAAAAGGCAATTGTCAAACCCAGGTACAAACTGTTCCAAGCTTGAAACCTGTCAGCCTTTGCTTATCAAGAAGTTTTCCTATAGATACGCCTGACGACAGTTGCTCAACTCGGAAAGCTTAACCAGCCTGCGTTAAAGAATTATAAAAGCAAAGTTAAAAATCACACAACACCAAGTTATTGCTCAATAAGTTTATTTGAATCCCTGCTGTGTGGAAACAGGCCATTTGGCCAATCGAGTCCACACCGACAGAGTAGAAGATTATAATTCTGTGTCTTACGATCTTATCCTCCACAACCACCTGATGAAGGAGCGTCGCTCCGAAAGCTAGTGATTCCAGATAAACCTGTTGGACTATAACCTGGTGTTGTGCGATTTTTAACTTTGTACACCCCAGTCCAGTACCAGCATCTTCATATTATAAAAACCTCATGTGAGTGAAACTTTCAAAAATTGATCAAATCATCAAACTTTTCCCCTATATAAAATCCTGTCTTTGGTTATTCAAAGATTTGGGACTTTGTTACAAAAAGGAATCTGTTTCTCCTTTGTCATTAACCCACAGCCTAACTAAAATTAAATCCAAGTATAACGCTTACATAATATGAAACCACAAAACTGGAACTTCCTGCTCCGCAATTTCATCTTTGTGCCGTTTAGTTGGACTTATTGATTTCCTTCTTCCTACATCGGGGAGTTTCAGAATTATGTGAAGACAAGTTATTTACTGCCCTGCCCCTTCTAACATTTAACCTCAAGGGTCTGACCTCTAACAGAACTCAGTTCCCTGGATGCAGGTTGCTCTCTGAACCAAGGCTCACTCATTCTAAGTAATTGACAATAGATGGTGGTGAATAGCAACTTGAAATGCTGCAGTCCATGTGGTGTTTGTAGCTCAAGATTAGAGTGGTGCCGGAAAAGCACAGCAGGTCAGGCAGTATCCAAGGAGCAGGAAAATCAATGCCTTTGGCAAAAGCCTTTTATCAGGAATGTATCCTATAGATTATACACATGTCAATGAAGACATGTGAATGGTGCAAGGCATAAAGGTTTAAGTAGTCTCGTCCCAACTCATTGACATCCATATTCAATTCCTTCAACTGTGTGGCTTTCATCAGACATCTAGGCAGTGTCTTCCCTAACTCAAAATCATGAAATACTTGCGGTACCCATAATGGCCACCCTGCTGAGTTATACTGAGAGTCCATCAAGTTTACTGAAACATATACTGCTGAGGAACATTGGCTACTTGGATATATTTCCCAATTCTCAACACTACTCAACACAACATTACAACCATTCTCTGTAGGAAGCAATTTCTCCTAAATTCTCTGTTAGATTGATCATTAACTCTCTTCTACTTATGAAATTTGTGTTTTTTTCTTTCCCTGACAAGTGCCTTGCGAAATAATTCCACAGAGGCTGGTCTCCTGTCACCAAGTCACCCTTTATTTACACGTGATACATCCTTAACATTGACCCAGCTCCCTCAGAGCTAGCTCTCAGAGTGTCAGCTTGTCTGACACCCCTGTTTTTATTTTTATTTATTTTATTTTCTTTTGGGGCCAGTATTTGACAGAAGGATCAAATGAGTCAAGCTTCCCAAATAATAGCATAATTCCAGAAATGCTTCCCCAAATCAAAGACAACTTTTGCAAGCAAATTTCTTCAGGAGCTTGCTTTTCTCTCGTTACCTCTGAAATAATTCCTCAGAGGCCAGTATTCTGTCACCAAGTCACCTTTTATTTCCATGTGGAGACTCATTGTCACAGATCCAGCTCCCTCAGAGCCAGATCTCAGAGAGAACAGTATGTCTGACACCTCTGTTTTTAATCTGTCAGCCAGGGCTCCCTGATTGGACCAAGTTGACAGCCCCAATCAGAGAACTCATCTTCTATGAGGCCCACCTGGCTGACCTCATTACAATTGCTACATCCCTGCTTCTCTAAGGCAGAGGGCATAGGCTGGGTCTTTTCCTTTTGTAGCTCCTCCTGGGGTGTCTTAGCACCTGTTCAGGTTCCTCTGACTCTGTCTCTGATACAGGCTGCGTTTAACACACACGAGCTCATCTCTTCCCACCGAGAGCACCTCAGAAGAAATTCGCTCTCTTCTTCAGATAGCAAAGGTGTCTATGCAAACATATCCATCATGTCCATCTCAGATTCTGAGGTCTCTTCAATGCTTGATGGGTTCCGCCAACCTTTCCAACTGTCCCAAGGAACTAAGCACATTTTGTCCCTGCACTGTTTGTGAGTTTGCAGCTTTCATGTGGTCCATGTTCCTGTTCAGGATCATCACACCTCCCTAACCTTTAAACGTCTCTGGACCTGACAAGCCTCTTACCCAGGCAGGGCCATTTCCATGGTTCCTACACCAAGCTTTATCTTCTGTGTAGTAAACTGCCTCTCTCGTTTGGAGTCTGAGATGTGGTGCTGGAAAAGAAACATCTGAGGAGCAGGAGAATTAACATTTCAGGCAAATGCCCTTCATCAGAATCTTCATCATGATGCCCTGCATTAGCATTCTTGATGCCCCATTTCACCTCTCCCCTCCCCCCCCCACCTAGGTCCAGGGAGGTCAGGTTTTCCCTTGGTGTCTGCTCCCCATTAGCAACTCTGCTGGAGCTATCCCTGCAGTTGCATGAAGTATTGTCCTGTAGTCAAATAGGAACAAGGACAGTTTGGTATCTGGTGAAGCTGTGGGCTATCGTTTCAAGCCTACCTTCAAACTTTGGACTGCTCTTTCTGCCAGACCATTGGATAATGGATGGTATGGAGCTGTCCTTATTTGTCGAATGCCATTCCGCTTAGGGAAATACTCAGATTCTCTGCTGGTAAATGATGGCTTGTTATCTGTGACCAACGCCTCCAGGAGTCCATGTCATAGAATCATAGAAATGTTCATCATGGAAACAAACTCTTCGGTGCAACCCATCCATGCCGACCAGCTAACCCAACCTAAACTAGTCTCATTTGCCAGCACTTGGCCCATATCACTCTAAACCCTTCCTATTCATATACCCATCCAGATGCCTTTTAAATGTTGTAATTGTACCAGTCTCCACCACTTCCTCTGGCAACTCATTCCATACACGCATCACCCTCTGCATAAAAGGGTTGCCCCTTAGGTCTCTTTTATATCTTTCCCCTCTCACTCTAAACCTATGCCCTCTAGTTCTAGACTTCCCCACCTAAGGGATAAAACCTTGTCTTTTATCCTATCTATGCCCCTCATGATTTTATAAACCTTTTCAAATCTTGCCTCTCCCATCTTAAACCTATGCCCTCTCGTCTTTAATTCCCCTACCCTGGAAAAAAGCTCATGATTTTATAAACCTCTATAAGGTCACCCCTCAGCCTCTAATGCTTCGGGAAAACAGCCCCAGCCTATTCAAACTCTCGTTATTGCTCAAATCCTCCAACCCTGGCAACATCCTTGTAAATCTTTTCTGAACCCTTTCAAGTTTTACAACATCTTTCCCATAGGAAGGAGACCAGAATTGCATGCAATATTCCAACAGTGGCCTAACCAATGTCCTGTACAGCCGCAACATGACCTCCCAACTCCTGTGCTCAATACTCTGACCAATAAAGGAAAGCTTACCAAACGTCTTCTTCACTATCCTATCTACCTGCGACTCCGCTTTCAAGGAGCTAAGAAACTGTACTCCAAGGTCTCTTTGTTCAGCAACACTCCCTAGGATCTTACCATTAAGTGCGTAAGTCCTGCTAAGATTTACTTTCCCAAAATGCAGCACCTTTAAATTAAACTCCATCTGCCACTCCTCAGCCCATTGGCCCATCTGAACAAGACCTGTATTACTCTGAGGTAACCTTCTTCATTATCAACTACACCTCCAATTTTGGTGTCATCTGCAAACTTACTAACTATACCTTCTATGTTCACATCCAAATCATTTATATAAATAATGAAAAGCAGTGGACCCAACAGTGACCCTTGTGGTGCACCACTGGTCACAGGTCTACAGTCAGAAAAACAACCCTCCATCAATAGCCTGTCTTCTACCTTCAAGCCAGTTCTGTATCCCCGTGGCTAGTTTCCCCTGTATTCCATGAGATCTAACCTTACTTACCAGTCTCTCATGAGGAACCTTGTCAAATACTTTACTGAAGTCCATATAGGTGAAAGTGAGGACTGCAGATGCTGGAGATTAGAGTCGAGAGTTTGGTGCTGGAAAGGCACAGCAGGTCAGGCAGCATCTGAGGAGCAGGAAAATCGACATTTCAGGTAAAAGCCCTTCATCAGGAATTTCTCTGATGAACAGCTTTTGCCCAAAATGTTGATTTTCCTGCTCCTTGGATACTGCCTGATCTGCTGTGCGTTTCCAGCACCACACTTTTGACTTAGATCATGTCAACTGCTCAGCCCTCATCGATCTTCTTTGTATTGCAAGCACGTGTGCAGTTTTTCTTCCGTCGCCCGTGTTTAACGAATGAATTCTGTGTGCGGGTCCAGCCACTTTGAATGGGAATCCACAATGTCTAAGAACATTGAGCCCATAAAAGGCACCCAAGGTGACGTAAGTCCAGGGCATACCCTGCCATTCCCATGAATGTGGAGGAGCTTTGGCAGTAATATTTGTTGGCACTCTGGGCACTGCCCCACCAATGTGGCTATGTCTGCATCCAATCCCAGCCACCAGAGATAACATCTCACCAACATCTTCATGTTGGAAACCCCTGGATGCCCCTGCTGTGGTTCAGCCAATATCTGGCAGTGACCTTTGCTCAGGGCAATCACTCTTGCTCCCCATAATAATATGCCATCCTCTACAGTGATCTGGTCTCCATGGATCCAAAAAGGTTTCAATTCTGGTCGTTTACCCCTATCACCACCAGCTGTTTCAGTTTTGCCAGGATTGCATCTTTCTGTGTCCAAAGTCTGATATTGTCAGGTGTGACGGGAGGTGTGTCCAGAAAATTTAAAATCATTACGGATTCTTCCAATGGTGATAGAGCTGGTGGTGTCTCTGCCAGTGGGACGCAGCTCAATGCATCTGCATTTGCTACTTGGCCTCTTGGATGGTGTTTCAACTTGTAATTGTACACACTGAGTAATAGAGCCCACTGCTGAACTGGCCTGAGACTATGGGCGGCACTGCCTTGAACTCTTTATGTAGACCTGTCAAAGTTTGTGGTCTGTTATTGTCACAAGTTTATGTTCATAAAGGTATTGGTGGAACTTCCAGACTCCAAATATAATCTGCAAACTTTCCTTCTCTATCTTGGCGTCTTTACGCTGTGTATTAGCTGAAGTCCACCCATACGCTATTGGATGTTCCTCTCCATTGAGCCACCTATGAGCTCATTCTACCCCAATGCAGTACAGGGAGGCAACGCATGTTAATACCAGGTCTTCTTTGGGAGCATAGTGTGCCTACACCTGAGAGGATGTTAACTGTTTCTTCATTCCCCTGAAAACTATGATTTGGCTACACAATGATTTGGAGGATTGAGCCTTCTTTTAACAGTTGATGGAAAGGTACCAGAATGGAGGCCAGGTTATGTATGAACTTTCCCTAATAATTCACCAGCCCAAGGGAAAACCTGAGCTCTGGCACAGACGTGGAAACTGGGGCCCCTTTGATCACCCTCACTTTATCTTCCAACGGGTGTAATCCAGTCTTACCAACTCTGTAGCCCAGGTACGTCACTTCGGGTGCCTGGAATACACATTTTTCCCTTCTAAAGCATAGATCCCCCTTGAAAAACCCTCTAAGGACTATGTCTAAGTTCTCTAAGAGCTGTTTATTGGTCTTCCCTGTTATTAGCAGATTATCTAGATAAATGTTGACCTGGAGTAGACCTTGCAATCTGTTCTCCATTGCCCACTGAAATATTGTACAGGCAGATGATGCCTCAAGTGGCAGTTTCATACATTGGCACAAACCCTTATGGGTATTAATTGTAGCATACTTCTGCAATCTAATCGCAATTGCAAGTCCGCATGGCTCATGTTCAGCTTCGTGAAGCTCAGCTCCCCTGCCAGCTTTGTATATAAATCCTTTATGTGAGGGATTGGGTATTTATCCAACTGTGAGAAGCGAACCCATCCGTCAGGCTTCACAACCTTTCTTACACAGACAGTGGTTCATGTGTGGAATGAACTTCCAGAGGCAGTGGTGGATGCGGGTTCAGTTGATGATGTTTAAAAGACATTTGGATAAGTACGTGAATAACAAATGTTTGGAGGGATCTGGGGCAGGAGCAGGCAGGTGGAACTGTTTTAGGTTGGAATTATGGACGGCAGGGACTGGTTAGAACGAAGGGTCTCTTTCCGTGCTGTTTGATCCGATGATCTTCACTCAGAAAGAGAGAAAACCAGGTAGATCTGTATAAAAGCAGCTGAAAAAATACTTTAACCAGAGCACCTGATCCACTGTTTGAGTTACCAAACGTATTTTTAAAACTAGGTGCAACAATTGAATGACTACCTTGATCTCCAGCATCTGCAGTACTTTGACTATATTTAAATGATCAAATTCGAAAATTGCCAGAAGTAAATTATCATTGCTGAAAGTTGTTGAAATCAGGCTTGAACGTGCACACACTTCCAACACACGTGACTGATTCACGGTGAACAGACAAAATATTGCAACTTCTGAGACTCAAGGAAACATCTACAGTCTGGAAGTAGGCCATTCAGCCCATCGGGTCTATACCGACCCTCTGAAGAGCATCCCATCCGGACCCAGCCCGTCACCTGTAACCCTGCATTTCCTATGGCTAATCCACCAAGGCTGCACATCTCTGGACACAATGCGGCAATTTAATGGCCAAACTACCTAACCGGTACATCTGTGGGAGAAAACCAGAGCCCCTAGCAGAAACCCAAAAAAGATATGGGGAGAATGCGCAAAACTCTACAGTCACCCGAGGCCAGAATCAAAGCTGGGTCGTTGGTGCTGTGAGGCAGCAGTGCTAACCACTGAACCAAGGTGCCACCCTAAGGTGAGAAAAGTAGGTTGGAAAAGCAAGAACAATTGTATAGAACGTAAATAATTGCAATTGAAAAATAAGGTGCATTTGTATACTGAAAGATTTTATCTCATGATGTGAAGTTATCTCTCTGTCATCGGTTATGAGTTGGGGAGGAGGTTATTTGTGAAGTTAGTGTTGGTTGAATTGGGTGTGTCACAGGTAGGAAGTTGGGGCTTCATTGAAAGACTTGTTATTTTCAAAGTGACTCAGTTTGCCGAACGGCACAGGAGGCCATTCAACCCATTGTGTATGTGTCCGTTCTCTGCAACGGCAACTGGGCAAATCCCACTTCCTTGCTTTTTCCTCTTTAGCACTCTTTATGATTGACCCTGTCTCCGGTCAGTCTGCCTGCTGAAAGTAAGTGAGAAGTACCTGGAGATGAGACACCAAGGAGCAGCAAGAGCTGACAGGACAGAAGGACCATCTCAGCGAACCCTCTGGACAGGCATGATTGAACGATTGTCTGCTATTTCCCTTCACCCAGGCACCCCTGCACTTTTGTGCCTGTCTCTACATCTGTCATATTTATGTGTAAGGGGCATTTTATAATGGGGTTAGAATTTTAACTTGCAGCATGACATATCGTAGTTCTTAATTGTTTATCTGTATCTAGAATCTATATACAGTAAATGCTCTGTATCCATCACTCCCAAATGCGCTAACACTCATCAAAAAGTAAATAGCAACAAAATTCAACATCCATGGGTAAACTCGCGTATCCATATTTCTTAACATATTTTTGAACGAGCTCCGCACTCGCGAATTTCATCATTTGTGGGCGTTCTCTGGAATTGAATCCTCGCCTATATAGAAATGACTGTGCTTGTAGGAAGTAGTAATCCTTGATAATGATGGAAATCTGGTCCCTGCTGTCTGTCCACCTGTGTCTAAAAATCAGGTAAACTGGGGAATTTAGTCTACTTACATGACAATTCCGGGAAAAGCAGGCTTGATTTCCAGTTCCTTACCCCGGAGGGACTTAACAGAAGTTAGGGAATGTGATGGAAACAAAGTGGAAGAAAAGGTTGGGTTGTGGAAAGTTTACTGATAATGGGGCGCGAGGTGGGTGAAAATTGAGTGAGAGAGAGTGGCAAAGGATTTCGAGGGGGAAGAGGAAAAAAAGTTAAACGTTGCTGGGTTTGGAGTTGGAGTGATGCAAGGTGAAGGCTGGAATGGGACAGTGGGGCTCTCTCATCACTGAATCCAAAACATGAAGGTCCGTACTGTCCACACTGACACTTCAATGCAGTTCTGTGTGGGCACTGACCTGTTACAATGAGATAAGACCATAAGACCATAAGACATAGGAGTGGAAGTAAGGCCATTTGGCCCATCAAGTCCACTCCGCCGTTCAATCATGGCAGATGGGCGTTTCAACTCCACTTACCAGCATTCTCCCCGTAGCCCTTAATTCCTTGTGACATCAAGAATTTATCAATCTCTGCCTTGAAGACATTTAGCGTCCCGACCTCCACTGCACTCTGCGGCAATGAATTCCACAGGCCCACCACTCTCTGGCTGAAGAAATGTCTCCACATTTCTGTTCTGAATTTACCCCCTCTAATTCTAAGGCTGTGTCCACGGGTCCTAGTCTCCTCGCCTAATGGAAACAATTTCCTAGCGTCCACCCTTTCCAAGCCATGTATTATCTTGTAAGTTTCTATTAAATCTCCTCTTAATCTTCTAAACTCCAATGAATACAGTCCCAGTATCCTCAGCCGTTCCTCATACGCTAGACCTACCTTTCCAGGGATCATCCGTGTGAATCTCCGCTGGACACATTCCAATGCCAGTATGTCTTTCCTGAGGTGTGGGGATCAAAACTGGACACAGTACTCCAAATGGGGCCTAACCAGAGCTTTATACAGTCTCAGTAGCACAACAGTGCTTTTATATTCCAACCCTCTGGGTTTAACTGAGATCTCGATGCTCTTTCCTCGTCAATATTCATCTCCTCCCTCATTCCCTACAACAGCAGGAACATTTGAAACAAAAGCTCTTTATTTTTAATATTTATTCTACTTTCATGCATTAAAGAGATGTTTGGATTTTTTTGTCTGTCCAGTATGTAGAGGAACACCCACCAGTCCCACAACCTCCTTCCCCTCTACACCCCAGTCCCTCAACCCCCTTCCCCTCTACACCCCAGCCCCTCAACCCCCTTCCCCGCTACACCCCAGTCCCTCAACCCCCTTCCCCTCTACACCCCAGTCTCTCAACCCCCTTCCCCTCCCATCCCCAGCTCCTCAACACATTCCCCCAGGACAGCCCATTCCCTCCCCTTCCAATCCCAGTCCCTCAATCCCCTCCCCTCCACAGCCCAGTCCCTCAATCCCCTCCCCTCCACAGCCCAGCCCCTCGATCCCCTCCCCTTCAAATCCCAGTCACTCAATCCCCTCCCCTCCACAACCCAGACCCTTGAACGGCTCCCCCTCCACGCCCATGCCCCTCAAACCCTCCCCCTCAACAGTCCATTCCCTCAACAACCTCCCCCTCCAAATCCCAGTCCCACTAACCCCTCCCCTCCATAGCCCAGTCCCTCGAACCCCTCCACTCCACAGCCCAGTCCCACAACACCCTGCCCCTCCATAGCCCTGCACTTTAATCAGCAGCTCCTGTGGTGATCTGTTATTCAATGTGTTGAAGCTTATTTATTTCAAGAAAGCTGATAGCGATAACGAGAGTTGCTTTCAGACAAAACAGGAAAATAACATCATCTTCAAGTTCAGATTGACCTTTGGGCGCTGCAGGAAGACTCTGCATACCTGAATGTTCTCTACATGATAACAAGCTCTGTAGCTTCCCTCTCTTATCAGTTGTCACTGTCTCTTCTGTGCTCTGTACCTATGAAGTTCCTGAGTTTAGGATGCCAATTGGTGAGTATTCCTAGGTGTATTCCACACCTTGTCCATCTCTCCCAAGTCAAACCATTCGTTAGCTAATATATCTGCCCTTGCTGTTGTAAACTAGAGGTTAATTGGATTTAAATGGAGTCCAAGTTCATATCTTTAAAGAGTCAGAGAATTGAAAACTTCATTTCTTTTCACTTAACTACGCTCCATAAAACTCATACTTATCGCTTATCTCTTCCAATATCTTATTATATTCTGCATCACTTATTCCAGCAAATGTAACTCACATTTTTAAGTTTTCAGTGAATCGATAAGCTAAATGTGTGTGTAATTTTAACGCAATTGACTTTTTGTCTTCTAAATTTCTACCACTTGATTTCAATAACACTTGGAGTCATAGAGTCATAAAGATGTACAGCACGGAAACAGATGCTTTGGACCAACCCATCCAAGCCCACCAAATACCCTAACTTAATCTAGTCCCATTTGCCAGTATTTGGTCCATATCCCTCTAAACCCTTCCTAATCATATACCCATCCAGATGCCTTTTACATGCTGTAATTGTAACAGCCTCCACCACTTCCTCTGGCAGCTCGCCTAACCAATGTCCTGTATAACTACAACATGACCTCCCAAATCCTATGCTCAATGCTCTGACCAATAAAGGAAAGCATATCAAACACCTCCTTTACTATCCTATCTACCTGCGACTCCTAGTGGCAAGGTTATGTTTCATTGTAATTGTTTCCTGATTTTATAAATTGCACATTCATCGATTTTCCAAATACAACAAGAGCTTTGTGATTTTCCATATCCAGTTCCACCTGTGCTTTCTTCTTCAATGGTGCATTTCATGATAATTAGATGTTATGGTCACATGTACTCAAGGACAGGGATACAGGAGTACAGTGAAAAGTGTACAATGTCACCATTCTGGGAAGATGATGGCCTAGTGATATTATCACTGACTGTTAATCCAGAGAGGAGAAAGTGAGGACTGCAGATGCTGGAGATCAGTCTATAAGACCATAAGAAATAGGAATGGAAACAAGGCCATTTGGCCCATCGAGTCCACTCCACCATTTAATCATGACTGATGGCCGTTTCTATTCCACTTATCCTCACTCTCCCCGTAGCCCGTAATTCCTTGGAAGATCAAGAATTTATCAATCTTTGCCTTGAAGACATTTAACGTCCCGGCCTCCACTGCACTCCATGGCAATGAATTCCACAGGCCCACCACTCTCTGGCTGAAGAAATGTCTCCCCATTTCCATTCTAACTTAACCCCCTCCAATTTTAAGGCTGTGCACATGGGTCCTAGTCTCCCCACCTAACAGAAACAACTTCCCAGCATCCACCCTTTCTTAGCCACGCATTATCTTGTAAGTTTCCATTAAATTTCCCCTCAACTTTCTAAACTCTAATGAATACAATCCAAGGATCCTCAGCTGATCATCATATGTTAGGCCTACCATTCCAGGGATCTTCTGTGTGAATCTCCATTTCAGAGATTCAGGAAGCCTCATTCCTGATGAAGGGCTTACGCCTGACACGTCGATTCTTCTGCTCCTCGGATGCTGCCTGACCTGCTGTGCTTTTCCAGCACCACACTCTCGACTTAGTCCAGAGACCCATATAATGTTGTGGGGACCCGAGTTTGAATCCAGCCATGGCAGATGATGGAATTTGAATTTAATAAAAAGTAATATGGAATGAGAAGTCTAATGATGACCATTAATTCATTGCCGAAAGTTGGGAAAAACCCATCTGGTTTAATAATGTCCTTCAGGGAAGGAAACTGTCCTTCTTACCTGGTCTGGCCTACATGTGACTCCAGACCCACAGCAATGTAGTTAACTCTTAACTAATGTATGGGCAATT
Organism: Hemiscyllium ocellatum; assembly: GCF_020745735.1. Lineage (NCBI taxonomy): Eukaryota > Metazoa > Chordata > Chondrichthyes > Orectolobiformes > Hemiscylliidae > Hemiscyllium > Hemiscyllium ocellatum. The sequence continues at coordinate 25,628,298 of NC_083421.1, read as the reverse complement.
AGAGATGGGAAATAAATGCTGGCCATTTTAGCAATGAATGAATAAAAAAGAATTCTCCTGCGCCATCTTAAAAGGCAAAGCCAGAATTTAATAAGAAACAAGAGGAGAAATAAAAGAAATAGAGCCAAAAGTAAAATGTCCAGACCTTAAACTCTTTGTCCAAAAGAAAATGTAAGGTCCTGAGGAGTGTTGCCAAACAGAGACCTTGGGTTGCAGGTTCATAGTTCCTTGAAACTGGAAACAGAGGTAACAGAACAGTGAAGGAGGTGTTTGGTGCGCTTGCCTTTATTGGTCAGTGCAGCAAATATAGGAGTTGGGAGGTCATGTTGTGACTGGACATGACACTGGTTAGGCCACTTTTGGAATATTGTGTGCAATTCTAGTCTCCCAGCTATAGGAAAGATGCTGTGAAACTTGAAAGAGTTCAGAAAAGATTTACAAGGATGTTACTGGGGTTGGAGTTGCAGGCAGAGGCTGAATAGATTAGATTCCCTACAGTGTGGAAACAGGCCCTTCGGCTCCACCGACAAGCAACCCACCCAGATCCATTCCCCTACACCAAACACTATGGACAATTTAGCTGACCTGCACATCGTTGGACTGTGGGAGGAAACTGGAGCACCCGGAGGAAACCCACGCAGACAATGTGCAGACTCCACACAGCCAGTCACCTGAGGCAGGAATTGAACCCAGCCTCTAGTACTGTAAGGCAACAGTGCTAACCACTGTGCCACCTCATAAGTTAGGGCTGTTTTCCTGAAGCGTTGGACACTGCGGTTTGACCTTATAAAAGTTTATAAAATCATGAGGGCATGGATAGGGTGAACAGCCAAGGTCTTTTTTCCCAGAGTAGGGGAATCCAAGACTAGAGGGCATAGGCTTAAGGTGAGAGGGAAAGATTTAAAAGGGACCTACAGGACAACGTTTTCACACAGAGTGTGGATCGTGTATGGAATGAGCTGCCAGAGGAAGTGGTGGAGGCTGGTACAATTAGAATGTTTAAAAGGCATCTGGATGGGTATAGGAATACAAAGGGTTTAGAGGGATATGAGTCAAGTGCTGGCAAATGGGACTAAATTAATTTAGGATATTTGATTGGCATAGATGAGTTGGATTGAAGGGTCTGTTTCCATGCTGTACATCTCTATGACACTAAAAGGAAAAGTCTGATTTTAAAGTCTTATCTCCCAGGGCCTAGCCATGGCCTAGAGTTTCACCCAGCCTTCTCCTGGGACATGCTCCACTGATCGTCTTTGGTACTGCCGGTGCTGCCATGTATCGCTGGAACGTGCTGCCTCTGTTGCCGCATCTGCTGAGCATGCTCAGGAGGCTAGGCCTACTCTGGCCCTGCCAACGATGCCAAGAAAGGATTTCAGTGAGAGAAAGAAAGAAACAAAGTAAAAAGAGAAAAAAAAACAAAGAAAGCAGATGGAAGCAAATGAGCACTGGGCCAGGAGCCCAAGATGCAACTTCACCACCATCTTGAAAAGATAAAAAAAACTATAACTATAAAACTACATTATAACTGTCCTAATAAAATTACTGATTCTGGTTATTTTACAAGAAAAGTTTCTTCTCTCAAAAACATTAGTATGTCGTCATGCCCAAATCTGACCTCTCAAATCCCTGAAATTTATCCCAAACCTTAGTAGCATTTTCACCAGTCTATTCCATTGGATGTGAATCCACTGTCGAATATGGCACAGTTGAAAGTATCTGCCACCAACACAGTCTTCACATGCCTGAAACTTCTTGTGAGAAGGAGGAGACAACAGCTTCGTTTCACTTGGAGGTCGCCACTGATGATGTTACCTAGCCAGGTAATGAAACGTCTGGATATCAAACCTACAGCTCAGCGAGTAAACCTACACCCTAAACTTCTTGTGACCAATACAGTGTCCTCTCATAATGGTACCTGAAGCATTGATTGATGAAATATTGTTGTCATTGTAGTTTATTCTCTTATTGTAAATCCCAAATTCACTTTGCTTCCCACAATCATCAAATGTACTTCTGCCCTTATTTTGATCAGTTATAGTTCTTCTTTTGTGCTGTCACTGTGTCCTGGTCTCGTCAATTTATTAGCATTACATCCTCCCTTTTTTGTTGTATAGCTGAATATACCAGTTTGAGTAAAGAATGCTGCTGGGAAGATATGCTTTCTTTGGAATTTTTGTTCCGATGCTTGTTCCAGCAGCATGTTCTTCCACAAATATAACTCCTGACAAAATTAAAAGTCTGTTCATTCTTGACAGTTTAGCACGGTCAATTAAGTTAAATACTATCAGAGAATAGAGAATTTCCAAATGAAATTTCTGTAGTCTTGACACACTTCCAATCCATGTGTAGCATAGTGGCTCAGTGGTTAGCACTGGCGCCTCACAGTGCAAGGCACCCAGCTTCAATTCACCTTGGGCTACTGTCTGAATGTAGGTTTGTACATTTTCCCCATGTCTGAATGGATTTCCTCTGTGTGTTCCAGTTCCCTCCCAAAGTTAGCTGGACTGGCCATGCTAAATTGCCCACAGTATTCAGGGGTGTGCAGGCTTGGTGGACTATCTGTGGGAAATGGAGGATTGTAGGCTAAGGGGGGGTGGGTCTGATTGGGATGTCCTCCGGAGAGTTGGTGTGGACACAATGGCTGAATGGTCAGCTTCCACAAAGCATGGATTCTATGATTATGGACTATATCATGGTACTATCTTCAGTCTTTCTAAACCAATCAAAATCTGACCATGCTTTGTAACTGGTCAATAAATCACCTTTCTGATAAATGTATCCATGAAAGTTAACAATCTTTCCAAAGTTTCATCTATATTTAAATAATCAGGCCCAAATCCAAAAAACAAACTGTTTCTTATCCTGCTTCTGTATTTTAATGGAGGCCACACTTTTTGTCCACTTTCTTAAAGAAGTAACTGAGAACGACGTACTTCAACTGTCCATGAGGCAGAACATCAGAAAGCCGGGGTGAGGGAGTGACCATTCCCCAACACTTTTCATTTCGGCTCAACCATCCTCTGCTCCTATTGTTATTCACTTGAAGATGACTGGATTTAAACAGAGTCCAAGTCTACTCTTCAGAGAGAGCTTTGTTTCAGTTCAGTCATCACACTCCATAAGACGCATACCTATCACTTCTGACGTAGTGCCTTCCAACATCAATTGGAAAGCAAAAACACTCACAACCCAATTAGATGATGCTTGCCTGTCGGTCAAACAGGCTGTTGGTCTCCATTTTCAATACTTGTATATCTGTTAAATGTAGAAAGGCTAAAGAAAATTGCAAAAAAAAATCTTTTTTAATGTCGCTGGTCATTTTGACAAAGCGTCTCACACAGCAGTGTCCTGGAGATTTCTCAGGTCAGTCCTGGAGGATTCGGAAGCTCTCAACTGTAGTTGCATTTCTCTTTTCACTGGGCAATTGCAAACAGCAGAGGACCAAGTCCCTGAGTATGAAGTGCAGGTCAACAGTAACATTTCCTGCATGGAAAAATGCGGCAATATTCAGCAGGACTGCTAGCATCTGTGGAGAGAGAAACCGAAGTGAATGAAGTCGGTGACTTTTCGTCAAAAGTTGCAAGGGAGGGTGTGAGGCAATGCGACTAACTGGGTTGCCAGCATGGACTCGATGGGTTGAATGGCCCTATTAGCTGGATTCCCTGGGTAAAAGAGATGTGGTGCTGGTGTTTGTGAAGTGAGTGATTGTGTAGAAGCTTCTCAAAGCATGCGGTAACTTACCATGGGAGTACATGGGAGTAAGCGTGGGCTGTGCACATTCCCCTGACAGTAGACTGATAGAAGGGACTTCAAACAGGCTTCAGGCCTCTCATACAATAGTGTGATAAAAAGAGCAGGATCGGGCAGACCACAAAGGCCTGGTGATCTCCAAAGTCCATGGGAAAAAGCTCAAAGGCTGAAACAACTGGATCCTAGTTTGATGATTGAGAAAGGAATCAAACAGTGCCCATAGAGGAGTCAGCTCTGGGGTACTGTACGGAGGTCTGAATACAAAATAAAATCTTCCATGAATGCACAGCCAGCACTCACCCTCCAAACAGCAATTTGTGTCTGTCAAGAGTCTTAGATAATGTAATGGAGTTTATCGATAAAGGAGTCATTCTGAATATTGTGTTTGGTGAAGCTACCTTTGGAATACTATATTCAATTCTGGTTTCCCTGCTATAGGAACAATGTGGTGAAACTTGAAACAGTTCAGAAAAGGTTTACAAGAGTGTTGCCAGGGTTGGAGGATTTGAGCTATAGGGAGGCTGGGATTGTTTTCCCTGGAGCGTCGGAAGCTGAGGGGTGACATTATGGAGGTTTATAAAGTCATGATGGGTATAGACAGTGTGAATAACCATAGTCTTTTCTCCAGGGTCGGGGAGTCCAGAACTGGAGGGCATAGGTTTAGGATGAGAGGGGAAAGATATAAAAGAGACCCGAGTGGCAGCTTTCCCACACAGAGGATGGTGCATGTATGGAATGAACAGCCAGAGGAAGTGGTGGGGGCTGGTACAATTACAACATTTAAAAGGCATCTGTTTGGTTAAATGTAAAGGAAGGGTTTAGAGGGATATGGGCCAAATGCTGGCAAACAGGACTAGGCTAGTGGGTCAGCATGAACGAGTCGGGCCAAAGGGTCTGTTTCTGTGCCAAACATCTTAATGACTCTTTAGATTTTTAGAATGATTCAAGAACGTTCCTTAGGTTCATTGACAGGATTAAACCACACAATATCACAGTCAAATAACTGCCAAAGGAAAGGAACTGTAACTGACAGTTGATAGGTATCTTTCTAAGAACAATAACCTGATGAGTAACAAAATTAGTTTCACCTACATTCCACCTTCCCCCCTCCTGCCTCCCCTGCCGGCCAATCATCAGGAATATTCCTGTTTTCGAGTGATTGAGTAGGAAGCTCAGTCTGTGTTAAAACATTAGCCACCACCATACTATAGGCTCAAAGTGGCCAAAAGTCCTTTGATCTCGCAGGCATAACATCAGCTCATTTACAAACAGGTTAACTGTGAAAACAACTGTCTGCCCACATGACATGGCCTGATGAGTAATGTAGTTTCCTGCTTCTTTTTGGTTCTGAGAGAGTACCTGACATCAATCGTTGATGGTAAGGATGGTGTAGACAGAGTGGGTGTGTGTGTGTGTTCATTAAACAGCAGAGGCCTGTAGTGGCACACTTGGTTGGGGAATGCAATGCCTGCATGATACAGGAGGTGTGTAAATGCTGGAGTCATAGCAGAAGAGGAAGCTGTGGTCAGGAGCTTACTTTCCTCATATTGCTTCCTTTAATGCTGTAGGAATAGGCCAGGCCCTCCAAATCCCTTAAGCCTGCTCTTGCACATCCAGGCTGATCTGTACCTCGACTCCATTTACACAAAGCATTAACTCTGCTCCTCTCTCCACAGGCGCTGCCAGACCTGCTGAATTTCTCCAGTGTTGGTTTCACAGTATTTGACCTTTCTCTATTTGTCTGCCTTTGTTCCATAATCCTTACTACCCTTTGGCAGTAAAAGCTATCGATTTGTACAAAGCATTTACAGCACGGATACTGAATATTCTTCCCAACTGGATGACATTTTCCCTCATGCAAATCTGACAGTCAGTCTATATTCGTGCATCTTTGATGCTGATGGTTTGGGAGTTCTGGTATGCAAGCTAAACTGAGCTGGAGAGATGGTGTACAGGAAGAGGATGTTGGCATTCCTGCTTCAGGAGGCGAACCTCTGGTTGAGTGTATTTTCAGCAGCTTAGAGCAGTAACATTACTTATTCATTCATGGGATATGGGTGTCACTGACTAGGCCAGCATTTATTGCTCATTCCTGATTGCTCAGAGAGCAGCTAGGAGTCAACGACATTATTGTTGGTCTTCAGTCACATCTAGGCTGAGGGTGGCATTTTCCTTCCCTAAATTGGGGAACTTTTTTTTCCTGACAATCTGCAACGGTCATCATTAGACTCTTAATTCCAGATTTAATTTGAATTCAATTTCCGTCATCTGCTGTGGCAGGTCTACAGAACATTATTTACGTTTCTGGATTAACAGTGATAATAATGGGTGGCACAGTGGTTAGCACTGCTACCTCACAGCGCCAGGGGCCTGGGTCCAATTCCCGCCTCAGGCAACTGTCTGTGTGGAGTTTGCACATTCTCCCTGTGTCTGCGTGAGTTTCCTCCGGGTGCTCTGGTTCCCTCCCACAGTCCAAAAATGTGCAGGTTAGATGAATTGGGCCATGCTAAATTGCCCGTAGTGTTAGGTAAAGGGATGGGTTGCTCTTCAGAGGGTCAGTGTGGACTTGTTGGGCTGAGGCTTATTTCCACACTGTAAGTAATCTAATAATATCATTAGGTCATCATTTCCCGAAAGCAGTGTGCGCGACCAGGTCCCCTATCATCCAATGAGGTAGATATGATGTATGGGGTGAGTGTGTACTCCCTTTGGCGTGCATATTTTCTGAAGAGATTCAAGCTGCAGAGCTCGACCCTAAGTTGAAAATTCCTTGGCTCGGTGGTAGATGCCATTTCAAACATTGTCCACAGCAAATGACCATTTCCAAAGTACATAGTCTTCAAGGTTTATTACACCTGCTGTGGAAAGTGCAGAAGGGGAAATGCAAATGGATGCTCAGGTTTTCAGCAAGGCCCATGGGCAATTGCTAATTAATCTCCCTGTGAGGATTGTTGAGGATGAATTCCCTTGGTAACAGGCAATGGCCTACCTAAGTGGAACTCATCACCTGAGCCCTTCATGAAGCAGACCCAATGGACAGGGCCAGCAGCACAACAGGAAATGCATCTTGGGCTTCTAACATCATCGGCTACTTGGGGTTATTTTAGAGACATCCACCGAGGGTAACCTGGTCCTCATATCAGCTACCCACCCAGCCTGTGGGTACCGTTGATAGCGAAATGCTGCTCCTGCTCAACAAATCACAATGGGATTCTGTGGTAGAAGGCCACTGGGAGCTAACACAGAAGACTCCATGCCCACAATGGGCCCATCAGTGGTGTTTTGCACTCCAGGAAAACAGCCACTCATTGAAGACTCTGTCTCTGAAGTAACTCCAGACAGCCAACTGGAAAGGAATGTCATTTATCACGAAACACCAAAGTAGAGCCACTTCTCGAGGTGTACAAAGGCTAGGCCCAGCTCAGGACACACAGTTCTACAGACACATCTCTGACTCTGCTTTATTTTTGCTATCCATCCAGAAATGTTACACACACACAACAAATTGTCTTTTCCCCATCACTAGATCACTATGACTCTTTTTTTTGTTTTTAACTATCATCTGCCACTAGCAAAATTGGATATTTACACGTAAGTATTACAGGAAATGCAAGTCATCAAAAGTGAGGCGTTAGGGAAGAGGCTAAATTAAATTGGAGTTGCAGAGGGAAATAAAGCACTGCATCCCCCATGGCACCCAACTCTCTCTGAAAGCATCATGGTCTGCTTTATAGATATTTTCTTAATCAGCATCTTTCAACAGTGGTAGGAATACTACCACTGCACCATCAGAGACTTCAGTGGGTTTACTTTATTTTTGTTGTTATAAATGAACCTGTTCAGACATGTTATGACACATGTCTGGGGCAGGTGGGACATGAAACCAAGCCTGCCTGGCTCATCAAATCCCTACAGTGTGGAAACAGGCCCTTTGGCCCAACAAATCCACACTGACCCTCCGAAGAGCAATCCACCCAGACCCATTCCCCTCCCCTATATTTACCCATGACTAAAGCACCTAACTGATGTATCCCTGAACACTATAGGCAACTTAGCATGGCCAAATCACCTGACCTAACAGCTTTGAACTGTGGGATGAAACCGGAGCACCCGGAGGAAACCCATGCAGACACGGGGAAAACATGCAAACTCCACACAGACAGTCACCCGAAGCTAGAATCAAAGCCAGGTCCCTGGCACTGTGAGGCAGCAGTGCTAACAACTGTGCCACCCTAACCAGCATGGAAACAGACCCTTCGGTCCAACTAGTCCATGCTGACCATATTCCCCAACTAATCTAGTCTCACTTGCCTGCATTTGACCCATATCCCTCCAAACGTTTCCTTTTCAGATATTGATCCAAATGTCTTGTAAACTGTACCTGCATCCATCACTTCCTCTGACAGTTCATTCCAAACATACCTGGCCCATCTCATTTCTAAGAATCAATTCCAAAAATGCATCCTTTATCATTGGATTGGACATATGTTTCCTAAGGAATTTTTCCTGAACACAATCAGGTGACATAAAGTGATAGACATTCAGTGTTCACCCAATGAGCCATTATTTCTGAATATGAAGTTGCTGTGGTCCCATTTGAGAGGATCAACCCGCAGTGGTTTAATCAGAGGGTCACTGCACCTCAGACAAAGAGGAAGGCTGAGAAGGAGAGACTTTCAGGATAGCCTCAGATGGTGTTAGCTGTTAACCTCACTCTATCACAAACCAGCTATTCAGCCAACTGAGCTAACTGCGAACCATGCAAGGCCAGTAGAAATGGAGTGAGGACAGTCATTGCTACAGAGGAAGCAAAGGCAGCTCCATCCTAACCTCCATAAGAGCATTAACCAACCTGTCTGGACTGCCCCTTTCCTGCTTTATAAGGCAAGGTATAAATAGGCTGGAGTGTGAGATAGTGTAGAAAGGCAAGATATGTTGTTAGGCACTAACCTGTCACACTCGTAACTGCTAATGTTCAATAGTTAACTGCAAAAAGGGAAATGCTTCCCTTGGCATTGTACTGACGCAATTTAAAACATAATAATAATCTGCTTTGGTGCATTTTCTTTTTGTTGTTATAGGCCTCAGTTTGAGGCAGTTTCTAATCAATGGCCCAGTCCAGAGATTTTGCCCAGTTCCAAAAATATTCTTGTCCTGTCTAGTATTGACTTGGCGACTGCCCCTTTAACTCTGGTCACAATGCATGCTGGGATGGATGGGTGAGAGGGATGAGACAAACTGATTTCAATCTTTACAGGAAGAACAAGAAATGATAGTTTTCCACTCAAACCAGCAAAAATTGCAAGAAACAAAAATGCTATGTGTATATGAATATAAAAGGTGTCCCAACAGATTAGTTCTGAGTTAAATTTAACCTTTTTGTTTGTTTTCCATTAGGAAGTGGATAAGTATTTCAATATATTGTTTAATAGTTTAAGCTTACAACAAGGTCTACTATGTTCTGCAGTTGTTAAATGCTGGAACAAAGCATTTGATATAGCAGCTTTCATGAACTCTACCCTGAGGCACTTTGCAACCAATGAGATACCTTTTGAAGTACATCGTTGTTATAATGTGGGAAATATGGCAGCCATTTTGTGCATAGGAAAATCCCACAAAAACAGCAATGTGATAGCAACCAGATAATCTGTTTAGTCATAAATATTGACAAGAACCCATGAAGAACTCTGCTGTTGTAGTTCAAAAGAATGCCATGGTATCTTTCATGTCCTGACAGTTTAATGTCTCATCTGATAGGCAGCAGCTCTATCAGTATAGCAACATTTCAGCGCCACACTAGAGCATCAGCCTGGACTGTGTTCTCAAGTCACTAGAGTGGACTGTGAACCCACATCTCTTTGCCTCCAAGAACTCCCAGCATAGCTGCGAATTCGACTTAGCACCCCCAGATAATTTCAGTTGCAAACAAATGAAATGAGATTGCCGCCCAAGATCTGCAAGGCACACGTTGCAGAAATGCAATCGAGGTCTTAAGGACAAAATAGCCGCTCAACGGGTGAACTTGATTCGAGTTAGCCAACAGGTTCATAGCAATTGAACAGGCCACCTTTCCATCATCCGAGGCCAAGTTCTGTGCGGGTGGAGTCAGGATGTGCCAATAAAATCAGACTGAGATACAAAACGTTGGCAAAACTTAGAATGAGATGTTTCCTTTTCAGTCAAGAATATAATCGTCATTGCTGATTGCAATCTTGAGATGATTCGATTTGAATGGTGGGTGAAAGCAAGACTATCTCGATGGCTCAGTCGCCGTCAGACCCGCTCAAGAAGGAAGGTTGCTCCAGTACGTCATCCGTAAACTGATTTCAGCCAGCCTGCGCAGTAGTCACAATGCTGTACTCAGCACAGCCCCGCACTTTGGCCAATTGAGGAAGTGAATTGGGAGAGGAGAAATAAAATGAGCCAGGGACAAAAATGTTTGGTCCCAGCATCAGGACAGGATGGGACTCAGCAGTGATGCCTCTGTGATGAAATGGCTTGACTTCAGTTATGATGATTGCCCTCTTGTGCGAGGACACTTGAAGTGTTTAGAATTGATCCCAACCTAAATGAGGTAGGAATATGGGTTTGGAAAAGAGAATTAATTGGACTGTGAGGTGAGGAGCAGACAGGAAAATCTGCTCCACTCTGCTTTCACTTTTTGACTTTCAGGGTCACTTCCACGTTCATTCTTGATTAATTTAGAAACTAGATATTTGCTTTTATAAGTCAATTATTTGTTCCCTCTAAATTTCATAAATGTTTGTGTTGGACCCTGTGAAGGCTGTGGTTTTAAACAGATCAACTGAGCTAAATATATGTTGTGTGAAGTGATCAATTAGTCTTAATGCCAATCTGAACTCTGGGTGAACTATGCATAGTAACAGCACTTCCTTTGCGTACTCGCTGAGTTGAGAAACTGGCATTTTCAAAGGCACAGCAACTTAACCACTGTCTCCCTGATGTGTTCTTACAGACACAGCTCACAAGCAGTTCATACTCAGCAGATGTCAGTTCGAAGATTTCGACAAGGTTTAGCCGGCTGTCGCTTTTCCCTCATTGGCAAATCGACACATGGCAGTCTTGCACTTATGCTTGTTATCAACATTGAAGACTGGCAAAATCCTGGCTCCGGTAGTGGTGGTTTTGTACTTGCTGCAGCTTCTGGTTAACTGTTACATCAGCCAAGTGGTCTGGGCTGGGAAAAACTACAAGAAGATTCCAGAGCCTGTCATCATCTTGGTTTGGCATTGGCCATTTCATGCAAACTCCACTCTGAGGGAAGATGCTTGCCTAGATTTAAATGATGACGCCAACTGCATTCTCACACACAACAGGTCCATGCTTGATCGTGCAGATGTTGTTGTGTTTCACCACAGGGAGCTTCAACTCAAAAGCTCCAGCCTACCACAGCTGGCCAGACCTCCCAACCAGAAGTGGCTCTGGGTTTCTTTGGAATCACCAACCAACACAAAGAGGATCCATCCGTTCAATGGTCATTTCAACTGGACTATGACCTACAGGACAGATTCAGACATCTTCATCCCTTATGGAGCCCTCCTACCGAGGGAGCAAAGTGACCAAATGACCAACTTCTCAATTGCAAAGAAGTCTCACCTTTCGACGTGGGTTGTTAGCAATTACCACAAGAATAGTCTGAGGGCAAAGATGCATGCCAATCTGTCCAGGCATATGCCAATAGATGTCTTTGGGAGAGCAGCTGGAAAATTCCTTCCCAGCAAAATGCTTCTGCCAACGATCTCTCGCTATGCCTTCTACCTGGCTTTTGAAAATTCCATCCACACGGACTACATCACGGAGAAGCTGTGGAGAAACGCTTTCATGGCAGGGTCCATTCCTGTGGTGTTGGGGCCTCCACGTGCTAACTATGAAAGGTTTGTCCCACCGGATTCCTTCATTCACGTGAATGACTTTGCCTCCGAGAAAGAATTGGCCAGCTTCCTAATGGATCTGAGGGAGAACAGCACTCGATATGAGCAGTATTTTAACTGGAGGAAAAGGTTTGTAGTCAAGCTGAACACAAACTGGACAGAGAGATTCTGCTCCATTTGCACTAAGTTTCATAGCCTTCCTCAGTCAAAAGTATATCATAATTTACATGACTGGTTTCACAAGTGATAGACTTCTTTTCAATCTACCTCATACAATGACCGTTATTTCTTTAAATCAGTGGGTTAGAAGTAAAATTGTTGCTGCTATTTTTAAATGTTCCTCCTTTGATGTTTTAGATCATTGTCTTCAATTGCTAAATTGTTCATTTGGAGAGGGTGCTGGGGAACGAGGAGGTTTGAGGGACATCAGTGAGTGGAGGATTTACAATAGTCCTTACAGCAGAGCAAGGTCATGGGAGATTTAAAGGCAGTGCTCAAAATTACATTCAGCAACCAAGGGCTACAGGCTTCAAATAATTGACCAAAGAACTGGGGGCAAGCTAGATTATTTTATGCAGCGCGTTGTTCTGATTTGAAAGATACAACTGAGAGATTGGTGGACACAGATTGAACAGTAATTTACAAAAGGGGAAATGGATATGCCCTTTCAAAGGAAAACGAGATTCTTGATTTATTATTATCACATGCACTGAGATACAGTGAAAAGTATTGTTTTGCATGCAGATCATAAATATGTCTGGGTCATAGAACAGAATGCAGAATATAGTGTTACAGCTACAGAGAGGTGCAGAGAGAGATCAGCTTTAATGTTTGATGGACTGCGAAAAGCCTGGATAGTTAAAATGCACCAAATGTTCTGGAATATTCTCATGACTTTAACAAGAACCCAATTCTTGTCAGGTTAGCCAGCGCATATTAGAATGTAGGCAGTGTTTTGGTGAGTATTTGAAATGATCAATGAATTATTTGGATGGAGATGCTTCCAGTGAATCCTTTCTGCTTTTCAGAACTAGATGCAAATTCAACAACTAATTGTGTAGGTAACATTTAATACTTATTATCGAGCAATTCAACTGGTTTTACCGGTTTTGGTACTGCCCAGTGATCTGGAGTGAAAAGCAGGAGATTGGGTGGCTGCTGAGAAAGATCTGGGTCAGGCTTACATCTGATCTCCCACCTGACCACATCAAAGCAAATGAACTGCCTCCTATCAGAATGAAAGCTGAAGCACTGTGCGTGTGTGTGTAAACTGCCGGATGTTGCCACCCAACAAGGAATCAATATGAAGTAGCACTTGCAAGAGGCAAAGAGAGAGAATGTAGTGGGATGGGGATGGATATTTCTGTTTATGAGGTGTGGGTGATGCAGAGGAGGCTGATACCTTGGGATGAGAGGTGTGAGAAGATAGCAATGTAATCTTTCTCCCTATATACTATTCCTGCTGTAGTACAATATCAGATTAGCATATCAAATCATCATTCTATCAAAGTATTAATATATAATCAGCATTCACAATATTTAAAGTCTCGCCTGAAGTCTATATATCATATTATACAGAAGTGACTGCATGAATCACTCTAAGACAGTGTTTCAAACTTGAATTTGTATTTTTCGACAACTTTTTCTTGAAGGATATTTGTTAAAATGTAAATTTACTTTGTTGGTGCTGGTAATATTTTCTGATTTGAAGTAAGATCTAGTGTAGAGTGTTACTCTGCAGGCATACTGACTGGACCCCCAGTTCCTTATACAGCGTGAGGGCTCACTGACCTTTATATGAGAATCCCCCCACCCCCCGCCAGAACTCCAGTGTAAAAGTCTGCAGTGGGAGAACTTGTTAAAGAGATTTCACCTGGGCTCACTTGATGACAAGTTCAATGCAGATCTTGTCTCACAGGATCATGAGCGGGATGACAAGAACTGGTGAATGTAAGTGTAGTTATGGGGTTACTGTTTGTCTGAGGTATTGAGCTCAAACCACATCATAGGTGCTCACTCCAGAGAGCTGGACTCAGTATCCGGCTGATGACATTCTTACCTGCCAGCTCTTGGCACAGACCGAGGGTCAGTGTCCCTTCCCTGTTGGCTCCAGAGGAAGTGTGTGCTGGTCTCAGACATAGACTCATATGGCACAGAAATAGACTCTTCAGTCCAACCAGTCCATGCCAACCCTAATCCCAAACTATCTAGTCCCACCTGCCTGCACTTGACCCATATCCCTCCAAACATTTCTGATTCATGGACTTATCCAAAACGTCAAAATGTCCCCACATCCATCACTCCCTCTGGAAGTTCATTCCACATACAAACCACTCTCTGCGTAAAAAAATTGTCCCTCATGTCTTTTTAAAATGTTTTTCTCTCACCTTAAAACTCTGCTCCTAGTCTTGAAATCTCGCACCTTAGGGAAAAATAAACTTGCCATTCACTTTATCTATACCCCTCGTGATTTTATGAACCTCCATAAGGTCACCTCTCAACGTCCTGCACTCCAGTGAAAGAAGTCCCAGCCTATCCAGCCTCTCCTTATAACTCAAACTCTTCAATCTCAGCAACATCCCGGTAAATCTCTCCTGAACCCTCTCCAGTTTGATAATATCTTTCCTAGAACAGAAAGACTAGAACTGGACACAGTCCTCCAGCAGAGGCCTCACCAACATTGCAATTGACTAATTGGTTTAGGGGGAAATGACAGCAAGTGCAATAAGAAAGCAACCAATGGGACAGCTCCTTATCATTACACAGTAACTGCAACCCCATTCCCTTAGTGCAACCATTCCACCTCGTTCCCTCCTCACCACCCCCAAACCTATCTCATACTCCATTGCTACAAAAGCATCCATGAGGGCCAAGGGGAAGATGGGATGAAAGCTGATACCCCACTGTCCTCAAATTGATGGGTCCATACCCATGGTAACAGAAGTAGGCCATTCAGGCCCTTAAGCCTGATTTGTTTTTTATCCAAATTTACCCACCTTAGATATGTAAACCAGGCCTACAGCTGCATAAATCTTAGTTTGGCGATGTCCAGTTGACTCCCTGCCTCAATAGGCTTTAAAAGCACAGGCCCAGATTGCCGTCATCCATCGTGCAAAGGTTTCTTTCTGCCTTCAACCTTGAATGGTCTAACTCAAACACTGGGACTCCCTGACTGCAGAAAATTGTTTCTCTTCATCTATTCTATCAGAAAATTCAAAGTGTGGAGGTGTTGGTGTTGGACTGGAATAGACAATGTCTGAAGTCGCATGACACCAGGTCATTGTTCAATAGGTTTATTTGAAATCACAAGTTTGGAGCGCTGACTTCATCTGGTGTTGTGTGATGTCTGGCCAAATAATTCAAACACCTCAATTTGATCTCACCTTAACCTTCTATACCCAAAACTATAAAATGCCAAGTGTGTGCAACCTGTCATCATAACTGAAAACTATTACATCCACTTTCATTGGTCAGAGGACCAAACACTCATGTAGAATCCATGTCCCATCATTCTCCCCAAACAGGGTCTACAGCCCAAGTCAATATGGCAGCACTTACCCTGGCACCTATTGTACTGCACACCCAATGCCCAGTGACCTTAACTGGCAAACAACATGGGAGGGGGTTGGATCCTAATTCCAGTGCTATGCTTTTAGAGTCTGCTATAAGGTTGGGGGTGGGGGTGGTGCTCTGACATTGTGTTCATGGAGGGTGCATCTGACCTGCTGCTTGCAAATGTGAGATCAGTGACTGTGTACTGCACTTGGGCGCGATCCCTCATTGATGTGGTTGGAATGTTTAAATCTCTGTATCGGTGCAATTGTTTCTCTCAATATTAAGTATACAGTATACAAATTTAGGAACAATGTTGTATTGAATGAAAAACAAGGACATTTAAATAAAAAATACAAATGATACATTTGGGTGTTATTTACTCTGCATGTTTCCTTTCAACATTCACCTGGAGTTGGACAATATTAATATTTCCTCTTCATTGTTAGACATTCCCCCTCACCCACACTCTCCAGTTCTCACTGTTCACTGGACATCTCTCACACTTCCCACATAATTTGGCCAATCTTCATGAGTCAGCATTGACCACAAAAGTGGAGGCGGATTCATGTGCAGTGATAACACCCCTTTCTTTGGGTCAGAAGGTTCCAGTTTCATCTCAGGATGTGAATGCTACAGAAAAGCATCATGATATGTCTAAAGAGGTCAATTTTTTTTAAGAAAGGGATGCACCACAAAATTTGAATATTTAAGCTGAGAGGTCATCGGGACTTGACCTCCTGCTATCCCGGCCTAGAGCTGTGCTGAGGGAGATTCTCCTGACTGGCTGAAGGTTGGGGTTGATGCACAATGTTAGGTCAGGGCAGAGGGAGCTCCATAGCTGATTGTTGGAGTTCCTGATACAGGCAGGCCTGATTCTATTCATCAGCATTTTATCCCTCACCTTAAAAACCATGTAAATCACCCAACTGGCAAAGCAAAAATAAACAACACCAGTTTGAAATATGAAGATAACATTGACACCTACCAGCTGTTTCTACAAGTTACAAGTGGAGCACATTATAGAGTCATAGAGATGCACAGCACAGAAACAGACCCTTCGGTCCAACTTATCCATGCCGACCAGATATACCAAACCAATCTAGACCCATCCAGCACCCAGCCCATATCCCTCCAAACCCTTCTTATTCATATACCCACCTAGATGCCTTTTAAATGTTGCAATCGCGCTAGCCTCCACCACTTCCTCTAGCAGCTCATTCCATACACCTATATTATTCCATACATGTGAAAAAGTTGCCCCTTAGGTCTCTTTTATATCTTTCCCCTCTCACTCTAAACCTATGCCCTCTAGTTCTGAACTCCCCCACCCCAGGGGAAAGACTTTGTCTATTTATTCTATCCATGCCCCTCGTAATTTTATAAACTTCTATAAGGTCACCCTTCAGCCTCCGACGCTCCAGGGAAAACAGCCCCAGCCTGTTCAGCCTCTCCCTGTAGCTCAAATCCTCCAATCCTGGCAACATCCTAGTAAATCTTTTCTGAACCCTTTCAAGTTTCACAATATCCTTCCGATAGGAAGGAGACCAGATTTGCACGCAGTATTCCAAAAGTGGTCTAACCAATGTCCTGTGTGGCCGCAACATGACTTCCTAACTTCAATGCTCAATACACTGATGAATAAAGGAAAGCATACCAAATGCCTTCTTCACTATCCTATCTATCTGCGACTCCACTTTCAAGGAGCTATGAACCTGCACTCCAAAGTCTCTTTGTTCAGCAACACTCCCCAGGACCTTACCATTAAGAGTATAAGTCCTGCTAAGATTTGCTTTCCCAAAACGCAGCACCTCACATTTATCTGAATTAAACTCCATCTGCCACTTCTTTAGCTTTAAGAGTGAAACGCTATCATATCAATGTCATCCATTGATTTGTGACTTCACTGGATGATGCTGTAATCCACAAGACGTGATTCTCAGGAAATCCCAGATATAATTTTCAGCCATGATCTGCAATGTGTTTCCCTCAGCCACCTGGTATCATCATCTGGGGAGAGGGAGATTGTCCCATTTTTAGCAATCTGGCCTATCCCAGCAAAACTGAATGTGAAATGAAGCACTTCCTGAACTTACTCCCCAACGGAGATTGTTGTACGGCCACTCAACATTGAGTAACTTGCTCGGTCTTTTTGTTTAATCTTAGCAGGACTTATACACTTAATGGTAAGGTCCTAGGGAGTGTTGCTGAACAAAGAGACTTTGGAGTGCAGGTTCATAGCTCCTTGAAAGTGGAGTCGCAGGTAGATAGGATAGTGAAGAAGGCGTTTGGTATGCTTTCCTTTATTGGTCAGAGTATTGAGTACAGGAGTTGGGAGGTCATGTTGCGGCTATACAGGACATTGATTAGGCCACTGTTGGAATGTTCCATGCAGTTCTGGTCTCCTTCCTATCAGAAAAATGTTGTGAAACTTGAAAAGGTTCAGAAAAGATTTACAAAGATGTTGCCAGGGTTGGAGGATTTGAACTACAGGGAGAGGCTGAACAGGTGGGGCTGTTTTCCCTGGAGCGTCAGAGGCTGAGGCGTGACCTTATAGAGGTTAACAAAATTATGAGGGGCATGGATAGGGTAAATAAGCAAAGTCTTTTACCTGGGGTTGGGGTGTCCAGAACTAGAGGGCATATGTTTAGGGTGAGAGGGGAAAGATATAAAAGAGACCAATGGGGCAACGTTTTCACACAGAGGGTGGTATGGAATGAGCTGCCAGAGAAAGTGGTAGAGGCTGGTGCAATTGCAATATATAAGAGGCATTTGGATGGGTATGTGAATAGAAAGGGTTTGGAGGGATATGGGCCGGGTGCTGGCAGGTGGGACTAGATTGGGTTTGGATATCTGGTCAGCATGGACGGTTGGACTGAAGGGTCAGTTTCCGTGCTGTACATCTCTATGACTCTATGACTCGATGACACATGGGACGTGGACATCTATGGTTGAGCCAGCACTTATTGTCCATCCAGAGTCATCTTTCAATTTCAGATGGCAGTGGGCCGTTGCTGTGGGTCTGGAATCACATGTAGGCCAGACTGGGTAAGGAAGGCAGATTTCCTTCTCGATGCGACATTAGTTAATCGCTGAAAGTTTCACACTCATTATCACTGAGAGTAGATTCCATGTTTCGGGAATTTTGAAATTCTACCTGATGCTCTGGTAGGATTTGAACTTGCATCCTCACAGCATTAAACTGGGCCTCTGGTGAAGTTATCACTACATCACAGTCTACAACCTTACCTTTGTTGATTGTCACGCTAGTTGAGGGTCTCACTCTAGGCAGATGGAAGGTTTATGTAACAATTGAAGTGGTGATCTGATGTCCATGGACGCTGCGACAAAATAAGGGCTAAATATCAGGGGGAGTCTCACCCTGATTACAGTCCATGAGCATAATCAGAGTGCATACATATCAGACTGCAGACATATCAGAATGGAATCATCTCAAACTGGGTACATATCAGAATAGATACCAATCAGAGCGGGTGTATATCAAATCAAGAGGGGCATGGACAGGGTAAACAGTCAAGGTCTTTTCCCTGGGGTGGTGGAGTCCAGAATTAGAGGGCATAGGTTTAGGGTGAGAGGGGAAAGATTTAAAAGGGACTTAAGGGGCAACTCCTTCACACAGAGAGAATTGTATGTATGGAATGAGCAGCCAGAGGACATGCTGGAGGCTAGTACAATTACAACATTTAAAAGACATCTGGATGGGTATATGAATAGGGAGGGTTTTGAGGAATATGGGCCAAGTGCTGGCAACTGGGATTAAATTAATTTAAGATATCTGGTTGGCATGGATGGGTTGGGCTGAAAGATCTGTTTCTGTGTTGTACATCTCTATGACTATATTAGAGCTGATACGTATCAGAGTAGATATTAGATTTAGATTAGATTACTTACAGTGTGGAAACAGGCCCTTCGGCCCAACAAGTCCACACCGACCCGCCACCCACCCATACCCCTACATTTACCCCTTTACCAAACACTACGGGCAATTTAGCATGGCCGATTCACCTGATCCGCACATCTTTGGACTGTGGGAGGAAACCGGAGCACCCGGAGGAAACCCACGCAGACACGGGGAGAATGTGCAAACTCCACACAGTCAGTCGCCTGAGGTGGGAATTCAACCTGTGTGTCTGATGTTGTGAGGCAGCAGTGCTAACCACTGTGCCACCGTGGTGACTGGCCAGGAAAAGGCTATGATAAGTTTGAGAAATAAATTTGTGACAACTCTGATCCATCATGACCTTGGTACCTGATCGTTTCTGGCCTCATCTCCCCCTGACTGTCAGACACAGACCCACAGAGTCTCCCCTGCAGCAGCCTCCTACTGGGAGAGTCTCACTCCCCCTGCTGGTCAGGTAGGATTCTGCAAATTTTCACATTCGTACCAACTGATGGACCCCTGGCTGTCCCTGCCCCTCAGTGGCTCAGGGTTTACCTACACTGTTCCTGCCACCCCTTGTTTCTTGCAGCGAACATTAAGATTCACAGACTCAAACATCACAGAGGTGGCCACTCGGCCCATTATGCCTGTACTGGCTCTTTGAATAGCTATCATTTGACAAAATCCCTCATGGTGGGCTGCTCCGGAAGATTAAGTCACATGGGATCCACAGTGAGTTGGTAGATTTGATACAAAGTTGGCTTGATCATAGTTGTGTTGGAGTGTTTTTCTGAGTGGAGGTAAATGGCCACTGGGGCTCCACATGGATCAGTGCTTAGATATCTGTTGTTTGTAATACAAGTGATGTGGATGATAATGTAATTGGCCTGATCAGTAAATCTGCAGATGACAGGATAGTCAGTGAAGTTGTGGATAGTGGGGAAGATTATCAAAGAATACAACGGGAATTAGATCAGCTGGAAAGTTGGGTGTAGAAACGGCAACTGCTGTACAATCCAAACAAGTATGAGGTGATGCAGTTTGGGAGGTCAAACGCAAGAGAAATTTATATAGTAAATGACAGGACCCTTAGGAGCATTGATATACAGAGGGATCTTTGGGTGCAAGTCTATAGCTTCCTGATAGGGACAGCAAAATGGATAAGGCAGTAAAGAAGGTGTACAGCATGCTTGCCTTCATAGATCAGGGCATTGAGTGTAAAAGTTGGCAAATCAAGTTGCTGTTGTATTTAGTTAGGCTACATTTGGAATACTGTATGCAGTTCTGGTCGCCACACTACAAGAAGGATGTGGAGGCTTTGGAGAGGGTGCAAAAACGGTTTGTCAGCTTGTTGCCTGCATCGGAGAGATGGGACAAATCAGATTGCTCTCTCTAGTGTATCGGAGGCTGAGAGGTAAGAGGACAGAAGTATGAAGTGAAAGGCATGGATAGGGTGGATAGACAGAGACTTTTTCCCAGGGTGGAAATGTCAAATATGAAGGGGTGCAGGTTTAAGATGAGAGGTGAACATTTAAAGGAGATGTGAGAGCCAAGTCTTTTATGCAGGGGGTGGTGGGTGCCTGGTATGCATTGTCAGGGGAGGTGGAAGAAGCATGTATGATACAACATTTATGAACCGGTTAGAGAGATACATGAACAGGCAGGGAATGGAGGAATTCTGGATTAGTGGTGCTGGAAGAGCACAGCAGTTCAGGCAACATCCGAGCAGCAGGAGAATCAACATTTTGGGCAAAAGCCCTTCAAAGGGCTCTTGCCCGAAGTGTCGATTTTCCTGTTCCTCGGATGCTGCCTGACCTGCCGTGCTTTTCCAGCCCCACTCTGATCTTGACTCAAATCTCCAGCATCTGCAGCACCCACTCCTGCCTAGGGAATAGAGGGATATGAACCACGTGCAGGCAGATGGGATTAGTTTAGAATGGCATCATGCTTGGCATAGACATGGTGGGCCGAAGGGATTGTTGATAGGAAGCTAGGGAAGAGAAGCTAGCTAGTTGCTAGTGGGGATGATGAGTAGGTGAAAGTGGGTTGGCTGTGCTGAAAGTAGCCCATTTCATGACAGGATCCGTGGTCTGGGGGTGGGTGGGTAAAAAACATGGAAGGAGGTGTCTCGGATTATTGAATGCAATATTGAGTCCTGAAGGCTCCCCAAGCAGAAAAGGAGAGGGTGTTCTTCCAGCTTGCAAGGAACCTTCTAGAGCACGGCAGGACAAGAGGAGCACCGCCTGGCCCTCAGTGTCTTTGCACTTGTTCTTAATTACAAGATGGTTCTCAGCGGCGTGACCAGCAAACATGTCCGGTATTGAAAACGTTTGTGGTTTGGAGTGTATCCAATCCAGACTGGGAAATCAGCTGCTGCTGTAACCTTACTTACCGAGGTCAGTTTCTGTTCTTCAGATTTCCCTTCGCTGCTCTTCAATCATTGCTGACAAAACACGTATGGAAAGAAACTTCACCCTGTCAATCTTTTTCCTGTTCCTTTTACAGATAATCCTGGGTCACGGGGCCATTCTGTCCAGTCCTGGCCAGGTTTCCTAATGGACAATTCCAAAATTCTCTGTCTTACAAGCATCAGCTCAGGTTTGTCAGTCTGAGGAGATCCAACAATTGGACAGGGATGCAATGACTGACAGACCTGAGCAAACAAGGAAAGCCAGCAGCAGACGGGAGCTCTTGGTTTCGTGAGGGCCAACTTGTGTTTCAATTCTGTCGATCAGCCTGAGAGTGTGGATCTCCAGAATCTACAATTAACAACAGGACTCTTTAAAGTAAACCGAATATTGGGTTTTATTCATTGAACGGTTACATAGCGGCCCCTGTGTTATTGCTGCTTGGCTATTAATCCAGACAGTCAATGAATATTCTGGCAACCTGGGTTCAAATCCCACCGCAGCAGATGGTGGAATTTGAATTCAATAAAAATCTAGAGCTAATGTTGACCATGAAGCCACTGTTAATTTTCAGGGACAGCCCACCAATAGGTGAGAAGCTGGAAAAGCACAGCAGGTCAGACAGCATCCGCGGAGCAGGGAAGTCAACATTTCAGGCCAAAACCCTTCATCAGGACTGGGGTGGGGGGAGGGGAGCTCTAAAGTAAATGGAGGGAGGGGATTGGGGCTAGGGGAAGGCTAGCTGAGATGATGATAGATGGATGCAGATAGGGGGTTATTGTGATTAGTCAGTGGAAAGGGTGGAGCAGATTGGTGAATAGGAAGGTGGACAGGTTAGATCAGGTCAGGTAGGTGAGGAGGTAGGGGAGGGCTGGGCATGGGATGAGGCTGGGGGGGGGGGGGGTGGAGGGATTTTGAAGTTGTTGAAGTCAATATTGAGGCCATTGGACTGCAAACTCCCTACGCGAAATATCAGGTGTTTTTTCTCCAATTTACGTTTGGCCTCAACCTGACAGTGGAAGAGGCCAAGGATGGACATGCCACTGGGACAGTGGGAGGGTGAATTAAAATGGATGGCAACTGGAAGGTCAGGTTGGTTGATGCTGAGTGAACCAGTCCCCAAGTCTGCGTTTGGTCTCCCTGATACAGAGGAGACCACGTCGGGAGCAATGGGTACAATAGATGAGTTTGGATGAAGTGCAGGGGTATCTCTGTTGGTTGTGGAAGGAACAACCCCTCTGGTGTACTGATGTCCTTCAGGCAAGAAAATCTGCCATACCAGTGTGGTTCACATGTGACTGCAGAGCCACAGCGATGTGGTTGACCCTTAACTACCTTCTGAAATGGCCGAGCAAGTTGTATTAATCGTTGCAAAGTCTCAACACAAACATGAAACTGAATGGACTACCTTCCATTGAAGCACTGGAAAAGATAATGGCAGAAACAGCCTTGTGGACCCTGCAATGTTGTCCTGACCAACATCTGGGAGCAAGTGGCAAAATTGGGAGACTAGACAAGCAATAGCCTAATATAATCATACTCACGGAATCATACCTTACCGATGTGACAATGCTGTCACTTTAACAAGGTTATTTTGTCCTTGCTTTTTTTAAGAGAGGACGCAAAGGCAGAGGTGCTGAGGAGTCGAGGAAGAGCCTGGGTTAGCAATAGTAGAGGAGAGGCCAGTTCTCCCAGTCCAGGTTTTTTCTGGTTTTGTTGAGCTGTGGCAGTCACAAGGTCCAGGAAGGTTGCAGATTCAGTGACTGATTCCTGACCTACTTTCTCTCTGAAATCTCTTCGGATGTTGTTCCCTCCTGCCTGTAAGAGTCTGTGTTTGAATTTACCTTTTTGCCAAGATGTGCGTTTATGGGATGTTACTGAACTGGAACAGTTCCTTCGTTAAGTTGCTGTGTTGGGTCGGTTAAGTTTCCCAACGGTTAAGTTATTCTAAATTCCATTTTCTTTTGTTCGTGTTTCAACTGTAGTGCTTAAATAAATTCTGTTTTGTTTAAAGCCGAGTGGTTTGACCAGCTGCATCACACCTGGAACATCCACCACACACCTGCCTTTAAAATCAGAAAAAGTTAGGGTCTGGGTTACTTATCAAAGATATCAGTTATGCAATCATTTTTATTCAGTTTGGGTGTTGCAGGCTCATATCCCTTTTCCCTATTTTTACCCTAACAAAGTAATTTATTTCATTTCATTTCCTTATTTGGCCTTTACTTGCGACTAACCTTAAGATAATTACTTCACTTGTTTTTCTCTTACCTTATCTATGTACCAGGCTGTCCGTGCCCTTGAATGTCTGACTCGAAGCTTTATTGTGAAAATGCACTTACTTCTTCGTTTGTGGTCAGCTACAACATTCCATAGTTATTTCCTAGCTTAAAACTATTTTCTTTAAAACTATTTCTTTAAAAGACCCCCTATATTCATTAAAGTCTTAGCCTTAAGTATACTACATGCTACAAGAATTCCATGACCATTTGTATAATGTATCACCCCTCCCCCCATCTACAGAAATTACACTCCACTAGCCCCTACAACAACTAACTTTCTATATCGCCTGTGGAAAACTACATTTCTTATTTCCCACAAGGGTTTTACAAAAGGTGAGTGAGGCAAAGTTGCTGACTTGTGGCTGACAAGGTGGAGTTCGGATTGCCTTCAGCTGTGACAAAAAGGAGATGTTACCATGACAACAGCTCAGCCTTTACATTTGCTGCAAATGCCATCAGAATCGTTGGAAACGGCCAGAATTCAATTGCAGATGAGGCAGCTTGAACATGAAAAAGAACTGGAACTGTTTGAAGTATGGTTGAAAGCAGAGAATAGGGAAAAAGAACGCATCACCCAGCAGAACAAAAGGAAAATGAATGAATCACAAAAAGAAAAGGAGAGGAAAGCTCTAGCAGTGGAAGGGTAGAGAAAGAAAGAGTTTAAACTTCAGAAATTGGCACTTAGACAGGAAAGATGTGGTGCTGAAAAAGCACAGCAGGCCAGGCAGCATCCGAGGAGCAGGAGAATCGACGTTTCAGGCATAAGCGGGCTTATGCCCGAAACATCGATTGTCCTGCTCCTCAGATGCTGCTTGACCGGCTGTGTTTATCCAGCACCACATTTTTCGACTCTGGTCTCCAGCATCTGCAGGCCTCACTTTCTCCCACTTAGACAGGAAAGCCAGCTTAAAAGGGTGAGGTGAAAATAGAAGGTAGGCTGAGTGAGGAAGAGAGTCAGGATGAGCAGCCCCTTCATAACCAAAGGCCCTGTGGGGATTTATTTAAATATATCTACGTGTTACCTAAATTTGATGGGAGGGATGTAGAAGTCTTTTTCATCTCATTTCACAAAGCAGCTAAACAAATGCAGTGGCCAGTGACCATGTGAGTTTTGTTGATCCAAACGAAGCTGGTAGGCAGAGCTCATGAAGTATTTGCATCACTATCAGATGAGGCATCTGGGGAGTATTGAGGAGGTAAAGAAAACCATCTGAAATCAGATGAGCTTGTGCCAGAAGTCTATAGACAGCATTTTAGGAATCTCAGGAGGGACCCTGGTCAAACCTAAATTGAGTTTGAAAAGATCAAAGAAAATAATTTTGTTAGGTGGATAAGGGCATTAAAAATATGACGCTCTCAGAAAGACGATTATTTTGGAAGAGTTCAAACATTCACTTCTTGAGGTAGTGAGAATTCATGTGGAACAGCAGAAATAAAATTAGCAGCTGAAAAGACTGACGGTTCCAACATCAATTTCAATGTGTGAGGGATAGAAATTGGGGAAAAGAGAAATCCTCAGGAAGTAAGGGAACAGTAGATTTCAGTGAAGATCATAAGGATAACTCATCACAAGGCAAAATGTAAACGCTTGAAGGGGAAACAGATGTTAAAAAGCTCCAGCGTTTTCACTGCAATAAAGTAGGCCACGTGAAGTCATGGTGTTAGGGGGTTTAGAAAAAGCACTGAGAAGACAGTTGTGAGAAAATAGGATAAGCCAGTGAATTTGGTTGGAGTGGAGTGGTAATGGAAAGCACAGTGGAAGCTAAAAAGTTGTACCAGGATGTAAAACTGGTTGGAGGTTGGTTGAGGAGCAAGTGCCAGATCATCTTAAACCATTTACATACAAAGGTGAAGTTTACTCACATAGGCCATGAACAGCAGGGAAAGAGGTTACAATATTAAGAGATACGGGATCATGTCAATCTTTGATATTGAAAAATGAGGAGCTATATAACTTAGAAGGACTATTACAAGAAAAATTGCTAGTGTGGGGAATTCATTGTGAGACAGGAAGTGCTCCATTATGTGGAGTGAGGTTAGAGTGTCCAGTGAAGAGTGGAGAAGTGGTGGTAGAGCTACTGGAAAATCTCTCTGTTTCAGGAAAACAGTTTGTCCTTGGTAACAATATGGCTGGGTCACAGGTAGGAGTGCTGCCTACTGTGGTTGGAAACCAATGGAAAATCAGGCAACTGACGTATTACAGGAAGCATATCCTGGGATTTTTCCTGACTGTGTGGTAACAAGGTCTCAAAGCCACCAGTTGAAACAGGAGGAGAAATCAAAGAATAGAGATAAAGAAGTTGAAGGAGAATGATCAGGAACCATATTTGATCCAATAGCTGAGACAAAATAGGAACAGGTAGAGGACAAAGTGGACATTTTTAGCACAGAGAAAATAACTGAGTTACAACAGAAAAATGAACAACTGAAGCAATTGTATCAAAAAGTATACATGGAAGAAGAATCTGAGTGTATCCCGGAATGCTGCTATCTTAAAAATAAAGTATTGATGAGGAAATGGAGACCATCACATATTCAGGCAGGTGAGAAACAGTTCTGTGTGGACAATCGCAAAGTCAATGCAGTTACAAAGACTGATTCATATCCAAATCCACATTTGGAAGACTGTATTGAGAAGGTAGGACAAGGAATGTATATTTCTAAGTTGGACTTACTCAGTGGATACTGGCAGGTACTTTTTTCTGAAACAGCGAAGACAATTTTGACTCTCGTAACACCGAATGGACTGCATTAATTTAAAATCATGTCATTTGGTATGAAAAATTTGCTAACCACATTTCAAAGACGAATCAATAAAGTTATTCCTGGATTACCTGATTGTGTGGCATACATTGACTACCTGGTGATTTTTAATCAGACATAGATGGAATATTTTGCAGAATTTATCAGAATAATTCGATCAACTTTGGGAGGCAGACTTGGTGATAAACCTGGCTAAAAGTGAATTTGCCAAAGCCCAAATCACCTTCCTGGGCCATGTCATCGGACAGGGACAGATGGGCGCACAGAATGTGAAAACAAAGATTACTGGGGAGTTTCCAATACCATCAGTGAAGAGAGCAGGGCTACGACTCCTAGGATTGAAAAGGTTCTATCAGATATTTGTACCAAATTTTATCAGTGTGTTCGCTCTACTCATTGAATTACTGAAGAAATGCAGGAAGTTTCAGTGGACGGCAGACTGTCAGAAGGTATTTTCTAGATTAGTGATGCTGGAAAAGCACAGCAGTTCAGGCAGCTTCCAAGGAGCAGTAAAATTGACGTTTCGAGCAAAAGCCCTTCATCAGGAAAGAATCTGGTTTCCAGCATTTGCAGTCATTGTTTTTACCCTGTCAGAAGGTATTTGACAACCTGAAAACTGTGTTAACCAATGCCCAGTATTAGCCTCACCTAACTACACAAAGCCATTCAAGGTGACTATTGAAGTGAGTGATGTGGGTGTTGGTGCTGTACTCTTACAGGAAACTGAATATACATCAGCAGAAATATTCAACAACTGAGATGGAGACCATGAGCTTGGTGTTGGTGTGACAACATTTCAATATTTACGCTACCACTAATGCGTTTGAGACAATCATATATACTGATCATAATCCATTACGTTTTTTGGAGAAATTTGAGGTTAAAAATTCCAGACTGTAAAGCTGGAGTTTATTATTGCAGCCACTCACTTTAATAATTGTACACATAGCAGGATGAGAAAATGTAATTGCTGACGTGTTGTCAAGACTTGGATGAAGAAAGACGGAGGTATTCAGTGGCAGGAGTAAACAGACTGAAGTAGAAGGTGGCAGTGAAAGTTTGCATGGTGATAGTCAATGTAATGTATAAGTATCGGCATGTACTAACAGTGTAAGACTGAGGGGTTTAAAATGAAGCCGTCTTTGTATATAGATGGTTCTTTTTTAAGGGGTGAGGTGTGATAATGCTGTCGCTTTAAGACCATAAGACCATAAGACATAGGAGTGGAAGTAAGGCCATTTGGCCCATCGAGTCCACTCCACCATTCAATCATGGCTGATGGGCATTTCAACGGCACTTACCCGCATTCTCCCCATAGCTTTAACAAGGTTGTTTTGCCCTTGGCTTTGTTTTAAGAGAGGTCGCAAAGACAGAGGTGCTGAGGAGTCTAGAAAGAGCCTAGTTTATCTATGGCAGGGGACAGGCCAGCTCTCCCAGTTTGGATGTTCTCTAGATTGGTTTAGCTGTGGCAGACGTTGGGGTCTAGGAAGGGTGCAGCTTCAACGAACGATTTCTGACGGACTTTCTCCCTGAAATCTCTTCGGACATTGTTACCTCCTGCCTGTAGGAATCTGTGTTTCAATTCACCTTTTACCAAGTGTGTGTTTATGGGATTTTACTGGATTGGAACAGTTCCTTAGTTAAGTTGCTGCCTCGGATCAGTTAACGTTTCCAAAACTTAAGTTATTCTAAATTCCATTTTCTTCAGTTTGTGTTTCAACTATAGCGTTTAAATAAATTCTGTTTTGCTTAAAGCTCAGTGGTTTGACCAGCTGGAATATCCACTACACATCTGCCTTTAAAATACGAAAAAGTTAGGGTCTCCTTCAAATATTTTGAGGGAGTCTAGCATGGTCCATAACACAGATAATGTCCCAGACACCACCATCATCGTCCCTGGATATGTCTTGTCCCACCAGCAGGACAGACCCAGCAAAGGTGGTGGCACAATGGGATACAGTCAGGAGGGAGTTCCCTTGGAGTCATCAGCATTGACTCCGGACCCCATGAAGTCTTGTGGCTTTAGGTTAAACATGGACAAGGAGGCCTCCTGCTGATTACCACGTACCGTTCTCCCTCAGCTGATGAATCGGTACTCTACTATGCAAGGCACTGAGGACGCAAAGGTGCAAACTGGATGGGAGATTTCATCGTCTACCACCAAGAGTGGCTCAGCAGCAGCAGCACTATGATGGAGCTGGTCAGGTCCAAAAGGGCATAGCCACCAGACAGGTCTGCAGCACATGGTGAGGGAACCACCAAGAGAGAAAAACATACTTGACCTCATCCTTACCAACATGCCTGTTGCAGATACATCTCCTCAGCAATAACCTGCTTGGTGACAATCAGTTTGGGCTCTGCCAGGGCCACTCAGCTCCTGACCCCATTACAGCCTTGGTTCAAGCATGAACACCATAGCTGAATTGCAGAGGTGAGGTGAGAGTGACAGCCCTTGACATCAAGAATATGTTCGACTGAGTCTGACATCATGTAGCTCTAAGAAAACTGGGATCAATGGGTTTCAGGGGGCGTACACACCACTGGTTGAAGTCAAACATTAGAAGATGGTCGTTGTGGTTAAAGGTCAGTCATCTCAGCTCTAGGACGTCTCTGCAGGAGTTCCTCCATGGTCATGTCCTCGGCCCAACCATCTTCAGCTGCTTCCCTCCATCAAAAGGTCAGAAATGGGGATGATCGCAGATGACTGCGCAGTGTTCAGTACTACTCATGAATCCTGAAATACTGAAGCAGTCCATATTCAAATGCTGAAAATGTGTTGCTGGAAAAGCGCAGCAGATCAGGCAGTATCCAAGGAGCAGGAGAATCGACATTTCGGGCATGAGCCCTTTCTCACATATTCAAATGCACTAAGATCTGGACAATATCCAGGTTTGGGCTGACAAATGTCATTTTCCACAACTGCCAGGCAATGACTACTTCCTATAAGAGACAATCTGACCACTGCTCCTTAACATTCAATGATGTTACCATCACTGAATCACCTACCATCACTGAATCACCTACTATCAACATCCTGGGCGGTTACTCATTGACTCACTAGACTCACCATATGAATACAATGGCTACAAGAGTTGGTCAAAGGCTAGGAATATTGTGGTGAATAACTCACTCCCTTACTCCCCAAAGCCTGTTGACCATCTACAAGGCACAAGTCAGGAGTGTGATGGAATATTCCCCACTTGCCTAGATAGGTGCAGCTCCAACAACACTCAAGAAGCTTGACACCATCCAGGACAAAGCAGCCAGCTTGATTGGCACAACATCCACAAACATCCACTACCTCCACCACAGACGCTCATTAGCAGCAGTGTGTACTATCTACAGAATGCATTGCAGATCTTCCAAACCTATGAT
Source organism: Hemiscyllium ocellatum (assembly GCF_020745735.1). Taxonomy (NCBI): domain Eukaryota; kingdom Metazoa; phylum Chordata; class Chondrichthyes; order Orectolobiformes; family Hemiscylliidae; genus Hemiscyllium; species Hemiscyllium ocellatum. The sequence continues at coordinate 25,598,375 of NC_083421.1, read as the reverse complement.
CACTTTCAGCTCGAAGGACCAGTGCAGCAGATACAGGGGGACAACACTATCTGCAAGCTGGCTTCCAAGTAATTTACCGTCTTAACTTGGAAATATATTGCCACTTTTTCAGTGTCACTGGGTCAGAATGCTGAAACTCCCAAACTAACAACTCTACCAGTAGCATGTGGACTGCAGTGGTTTCAGAAGGCTGATCACCACCACCTCATGAAGGGCACCTCGGGATGGACAATAAACTGCTAGCCCAGCCAGTGGCCCTGACAACTCATGAATCAATTTCACAAACACACTCAGTTATGGTGGAACCTGTAATTATGGAAATTACACAAGTGCAATAGACATGAGGTTTCTTTTGTTATGCATTTGTTTTATTACTTTATAGTGGGACCAGGAAACACAGAAAAGCTCTTAATTCTAATAATATTTTGAAGCTTGACCTTTTTGGTGCAATATCTAAAATTTTGGATCCTTCTCTCATTCACATTTTCAATCCTAAAGAGAAAATGTACTGATTATTGCTTGATGACATCAGTCATTCAGATCAAGAGTTGCTTTACAAAACCACAATCCAAATTATTACAATTTATTACAGCGATTGGTACAGTACCCATTTACAGATTGTTCAGTTGCAGTTCCTCATTGTCGAAAGGAAGGGCCACAATCATAGCATTGTCAATCAACAGAATCTAAAATATGAATGGATAACTTGAGTTGATAATTATCGGTGAACAAATAGGCTTGAGAGGATAACACAAGACCTTCTTTAAACACAGCAAGGAACAGTGAATCAGCTTCCACTTTCTGTCCTGCCTCATTCTCTTATGCATTGAAGTGCACATTGATATTTTGGGACTGATGTGACTCCAATGATTGCACCATACCCTCGAGATCAATGAAAAAAAAGAATATCAAGCCTGTCCCACTCTCATGATGATTAAGTACCTCCTTACCTCTTTCATACATCATTGAAATCATTAAGACAGTTATCGTGTTAACGTATTCATGAAATATTACCTGTATCCTGATGATCTTAGTTTCAAATCATTTATAGATACTCATGTTGCACAAAACTTGAGTATTGCTGAAAAAAATATTGTCAAAAAAACATTTTGTCAAATCTTTACATCCAGTACCCGTCAGGCTTGAGGGGCTCCCCGACTTGTGAAAGACCAACATACAAACACTTATACTTATGAATGCAATCTTGGAAAGAGGTCCATAATTTAAAGAATCTGAAATATAAAACATTTCCTGTACTTACAAATGTCTGTTTTACATTGTCCTGCATTGTGTTCCAACTGGGGAGCAAATCAAGTTGCAAATGGACTCCAGAACAAAACCCATTCACAGCCCAGGAGTAAAGGCTAGTATCCCGTCACCAAGTCACCCTTTTTTTTTACCATGTGCATAGTACTTGACATTCATCTGGCTTTCTCAGAGTCAGAGTGAACAGAAAGAAAGACAATCTCTCCCTACCCTTGAGGATGATGAGTTTGAAGACACAATGTACATAAGAACCATACAACTGCATAAAGTATCTAGATGAGGGAGTTCCCAGAGAAAAGGAATGCACACTATTATTCAGGTCAGGAAGAGGGTGAGAATAAGCCCCTAACCATAAATATGAAGCTGAACATCAATACAGGAGCAATGAGTCACATCATCCTGCTCAGATTCTATCAGAATGTGTTTCCTGACAATTTGTATCAGTTACTCAAAGAAAGTTACTTTGTAACTGAACAATGTCATACGATCTATATATAGACTCATTGATGTTTATAGTACAGAAGGAGGCCATTCAGCCCATTGTGCTCAACCAGTTAACAAAGATCTGATGACATTAATCGCATTTTCTATATTTGGTTTATAGCGTTGGAGGTTACTGCAATGCAAGAAAATATCTAAATGCAGCTGAAATGTTACGAGAATTTCTGACTCAACCACCCTCTGTGTGAAAATCATTTCTCCTCAATACTCAGCTTTGTCTTCTCCCTCTGACATCTAAATTATTCCCCGTGTTACTGACCCCTCTATCATGCAAACTCTGCTTTCTGATACTTATAAACTGAGACTCAACAGCGAGGAATGACAGAAATCATAAGCATGTACAAAAAAGAGGTTAACTGTGTGCTCTATATCACACAGATAGATGATCCTGTCTCCTGGGGACTGAAGCTGACCCCAGTAAACCCTGGAATGAAGAAGACACCACAACAGACTGAAGGCCATATTTTCATTGTAAAAACTCTCCAAGTAGAAGCAAGGAAGTGTTTGCCAGAGACACAGACGTACAAACTGTGCGAATTTCATCAGGATAAGAAATAGCTGGAAAACCAAATGATTTCTCAAGGCCAATACTGAAAGGCAGAAAGTGCTCTTGTTAGAAAAGGGAAGTGACCAAATAAAGTAAGTTCAGGCAACTAACAAAGATTTCCAGGCACTTAAAGCACTTCTAGTTGAAAGGTTACAGCTACAGAATAAGCTTGCTGACCTACAAAGACCGAAGGTTGAGCAGGACATAACATGACATGTTGGAAAAGGGCACATGGAGGTGAAATTGCAAGCTGCACAGTTAACAAACTGCCGATCAAACTTAAACACCACATGCTTCAAATTGGATCAGGAAAACAACACTGACATTGCTGAGTTCAGGCAGCAAAATAGGGAACTGTAAGTGCAACTCAACACTGTTGGGGAATGAATGACACGCTGTGATAAATGCTGGATTATGTCAAAGAGGAAAGATATGGGTGGCACGGTGGCACAGTGGTTAGCACTGCTGCCTCACAGCGCCCGAGACCCGGGTTCAATTCCCGACTCAGGCGACTGACTGTGTGGAGTTTGCACGGTCTCCCCGTGCCTGCGTGGGTTTCCTCCGGGTGCTCCGGTTTCCTCCCACAGTCCAAAGATGTGCGGGTCAGGTGAATTGGCCAAGCTAAATTGCCCATAGTGTTAGGTAAGGGGTAAATGTAGGGGTATGGGTGGGTTGCGCTTCGGCGGGTCGGTGTGGACTTGTTGGGCCGAAGGGCCTGTTTCCACACTGTAAGTAATCTAATAACGCGTAAGAAGCCAAGTCGAGTGGCCACAACAGGAAGCTGACAGACTGGGGGAGGATGGGTGTACAGAGGGATTGGAAGAGAAACACAAGCTGCAGAATCAGAAAGCTGAGTTGGAGCAATGGCACGGTCAGATCCAATCCTGACAGCAGTGTACTGCTGTAGCTTAGTGAAGAGACACCAGATTCTATCACCTCAATGATCCCATGATTAATGTTCTTGCTATAACATGCTGTAAAACCTCTTCAGGGTTTTTACTCAATCTGTAAAAGTTAATTATTCATTTTCTTTTGATCTAACACACCAGACATAACAGCTTAAGAATTGTAACAGACACATCGATATTGAGACTTTCTTTTTAAAGAAAGAGGGGTATATTTTGTTCTTGAATTCTTTTATGATCTCGGAACTACAGCTGCAATTTTCCTTACTGGAGCAAGATATGGAGGCAGGTCTGTTGACTGAGAAAACTTATCCTATCACCACATTAGGGGCTGAATATGGGAGTATTCTGGCAATGGCAGGTCTCCCTTTGAAAATCTACTCCTCAGGATATCCAACAGCGAGCTTCACAGAGGGTGGGGGTGGGGTGGGGGGAGGAGGGGGGTCCCAGAGAGAGGAGTGTTGGGGGTAGTCAGAGGGAAGGTGGGCCATCGGAGACACTCCCCCCTCCCACAACCCGTCAGGCAGGTCGGCCTGTTTACCCAGTCGGAGAGCCAGCCCCTTTCCTTTCCACCAGGACAGAAGGTCATTGTGGAGCTGGAGGATTGAGACCCTCATGTGATTGGTCACTGATCACTTACACTCCTGAACGGAAAGGCTCCAATCCAGAACTTCATTGGTGAGGTGTTGAGGGGAGTGCAAGCATCTCTGTAGGGCCACCTCACCCAACTATTACTCCATCTTGCCACATCTCTCACAAGCCCTGAGGGTGGGGCTAAGTTCCCTCCCTACAGGGTCATACATAAATATCCAGAATTATCACATAACTCACTCCTGCATTACAGTCCATGTATCAAACTAACACCGTGTCTATCCACAATGGTGGTTGATATTACTTGTTTTAGTTTGAGAATTTCTTGCAACAACTACTTGCATAATACAGACGTTCCTGTGTCACATTTGGAAACAGAGTTACACAACTTTGTATTTAACCAAACAAATCACAGTTGGCCATAGTTTGTCATAGCAAGGCACATTGTGGCATGTATTGCCCATCAGACTTAACTTTGTTTGAATAAGTTTGAAAGTAACAAGTTGCTTAAAGCACCAGGGTAATTGGTACTGAAAATATGTTGCTGGAAAAGCGCAGCAGGTCAGGCAGCATCCAAGGAGCAGGAGAATCGACGTTTCGGGCATGAGCCCTTCTTCAGGAAAGGCTCGTGCCTGAAACGTTGATCCTTCTGCTCCTTGGATGCTGCCTGACCTGCTGCGCTTTTCCAGCAACACATTTTCAGCTCTGATCTCCAGCATCTGCAGTCCTCACTTTGTCCCAGGGTAATTGGTAATCTGGGACCTGAATGAATGGGGTAAGCAATTGTGGATCTCCTTAACCAATAAGATTGATAGCTTGTGAAATGAACAGGGAATTCTTCATGGAATGAGAATAAGCTAAAGAATGAGAAATGAAGAGAGGGAAAATTAGGTGGGTTTAAATGACAGAGGACAATGAGACTGAGGACAATTCCATTTTAATTTAGCATTTTTTAAATCTCCAACAATAACAAAATGCTAATGGTAATGACATTTACTGATTTGTGGTTTATGTAGTTTCCTTTATGTTAGTCTGCATAACATGTACCAGAGATAGCTGGGTCCTCTTGAGTCAGACATCTGAAATTATTTGCATCTTCTGTGTAAATAAAGCAACTTCAACCTATTTACCACTTTCCTGTTATGAGGTAGTGTGTTTTGCAAAACTAACCATCAAGGAGGACAATGCAGACAGCAACTTTAGTGGTTTGTTGCAAATCACTTGCCTACTTGATGTTACTTTGAAATTTCCACAGAACTGACAGCAAGTGCTATTATCTCCAACTCCTGAGAATAAAATCTGTCCCGTTATTCACTTGGATGCAATCAAATACAGTACCATCTGGACCATCTTAAAATAGGGTGGTATTTATAGGAGGTGGGCCTGTAGGTTGGGTTTGGGGTGTAGGCATGAGCAGGTGTGAGGCTGGGGGTGTGGGAGGGTGTGAGGGGGTGGGGGGACGGTTTGGTACAGATCATGCTGCTGATCAAACTCCAGGTGGGATGGATGAGGGCAGCCTTGCAGCCCAGAAACAATTTCATGCCTTTCTGTAGCCACCTAAAAGCCACTTAAAGGTCTCCTCCGACTAGGATTTTAACAGCTATTGGCAGGAACTCACCAGCAAGAGCATACTATGGGGTTTTCCTGGAACTTAATCAGACAGAAAATGTTCTCTCCTTCTCAGCTGCTCTGTGTCCGACTGAGGGACTCAACTTTAGGTGACAGGGCTGGGTGAAAGCCCATTAGCTGTGACTCTCCCTGCTAATCTCATCCCATCTCTCTGCGGTTTCAACTTTATCCCTGTAGTACCGGCAGTGGCCAGCAGTCCTGGTGGCGCCCTGTTCTCAGAGTGAGATACCTGACCTCCTTGGGCTTTATATGGCGTGAGGCTTTAAGCTGTCCAGGTAGCTGCTATGTATTTGATTGGGCCTCCTATTATGATGGCAGGCACAAAACACAAATACCATGGGTGTTTTTAGCCCTTCATTCCAAAATGTGTGTGTTTTTAAAAGAGAACCATTACAGCGCCCAAATGTCAACAATTCAGTGGTTGCCTGGCAGAAATTGCCTCTTGCAAATAAATTTGTGGTTTCCTCCTCCAGCAGTATAAAAAACAGAGTTGTATCATGAATTTGTGTGTTATTATTAGACTGCTGTTGACTCAGGAATGCTTAATAAGCTAGAAAGTTGCAGATTGATATCAGTCATTAGCACCCCTACGCTGCAGGTAAAGCAAAGGAGGAGGATATCACTCACTCAGAGCGCTGTAAACCAGTTAGGAAAGGAATCAGAATCTCACAAATCAACTGTTCAATAGCTGATATCAATTTTGGCTTTACAGCACAAATACAGCCACAATATCATCTTACCTGCTCTTCACACACAATTCAGAGTTGGTCCATATAATCTCTCTGTTTATTCCTCCAATCTTATTTCTTATCTTTGTGTATGTGTTAGCATTTCTTCTCCCAGTTAGTAATGAATAAATTCATTTTATATTTTTAATTCAAGATGCCTGGTTGAATTTACTCCTATTTTTTTTTTAAAATTGTCACATTTGTGTCTGGGGGAATTGTATCCGAAAGGGAAAGCATAATTTTACAAGTAACCTTGTTGCAACCAATTGCGGAGTTGTATGAATAGAAAAGGGGGAGCCAGCTTATCCCTTTTCTCACAGTAACTTAATATTTTCGGTTATTGTCTCAGGCATATGGCACTGAGCAGACATTGCAGAATCATGGAATTGCTTCCTGTTCAAAATGATGCCACAGAGGCTGATGTCCCTTCACCAAGTCACCTTTTACTTACATGTGGAGAGTCCTTGACCCTGATCCAGCTCCCTCAGAGCCAGCTCTCAGAGTGAACAGGATATCTGACATTCCTGTTTATATCTGTCAGCCAGGGCTCCTTGATCGGACCAGATTAACAGCCCCAATCAGGGAACTCCTCTTCTATGAGATCCACCTGGCTGATCTCATTATAATTCCTACATCCTCCCCCCTCTAAGTCCAGGCCATGGGCCCATTCTTTTTCCTGTAGCTGTTCCTGGGGCATTTTCACCCCAGTTTTGTATTGTCTGACTTTGTCTCTGATATTGTCGGCGTGTGCCAGACCAGAGCCTGCCCAGAACATCTCAGCCGGAACTCATCTTCGTGTTCATGTGATAACGGCATAGAGGCTGCGACATCAGCCGTGTCCATCTCTTCCTCAGAGTTCTCTTCAATGCTAGTCGCAGCGGGCAGAACCCTTGCTGGCTGCTCTTTGGGGCTGGTTATGTTTTAGTTCAGCCCTTATTTCCAAGGTTGCAGCCTCCATGTGGTCCACCTGCTTGTTCAGGACTGCCTCACCTTCCTGATCTCTGTTCGTCACAGGATCTGACCTCGCATTGACCATACCTGTTATCCATGCAGGGCTACAATTCCCATGGTTTTGACACTAAACGTCACACCCTGAAGTAAACTGTCTCTCTAAACACACACACACACACACACACATTCCCCCCCACCCCCCACCCCCACACCCCACCCACATCCCCCCAAGGTCTGGGTTAACCTGATGCAGGGTCTCCTCCTCATTAGCAGCTCTGTTGAAGTTGTCCCTATAGTTGTGTGAGGGATGGTCCTAGGAACTGGGACAGTTTAGTATCGAGTGAAGCTACAGACTGTTTCTTTAAGCCTGCCTTCAAAGTTTGGGCTGCACTTTCTGCCGGACCATTGGACGATAGATGATATGGAGCTATCTGAACATGCCAAAAGTCATCCGAATTTAGGAACTACCTGAATTCCCTGTTGGTAAATAATGTCTTGTTGCCTGTGACCAATACTTTCAGGAGTCTGTGTATTGTAAAAGATGCACACAACTCTATGCAGGTCCAACCACTTTGTGTGGGCATCCCCAGTGGCTAAACTCATTGAGCCCATGGAAGGGTCAAAATAGTTGAGTCCAGGGTTTACCCGGCCATTCCTATGAATGTGGGGGTGCTGCTGGTGATAATGTTTTTCCTTGTTGGCATTACGGACATTGCCCTTCACGTGTGCTTTATGTCTGCATCCAGCCCTGGCCACCAATCATAGCTTCTTGCCAACATCTTCATCTTGGAAACCCCTGGATGACCTTGATAGCATTTAACTAGAATCTGGTGGCTATCTTTGTTCGAGACAATCACTTTAGTTCCACATGGTGATATGCCATGCGCTGTGGTGAGCTGGTGTCACTGGGTTCAGAAAGGTTTCAATCCCAGCTGTGATGGCCAATGTTTCCCCCATCATCACTGGCTCCTTCAGTTTTGCCAGCATGGGGTCTTTTTGTATCTACACTCCGATATTGTTAGTGCTGACCAGAAGGGTGCCCAGAATGGATTCTTCCCGTGGTGGTACCACCTGCAGAGTAAGCACCAGTGGGATGTAGCACAAAGCATCTGCATTTGCCACTTAGCCTCCCGGATGATGTTCTAATTTGTAATTGTGTGTACTCAGAATTAGAGCTCACTGCATGAATTTAACCTGAAGCTATGGGTGACACTGCCATGTCCGCTTTAAGTAACCCTAGCAGAGGTTTTGGTCCGTTACTATCACAAATTTATGTTCGTAAAGGTCTTGGTCAAACATTCTTACATCAAAGATGACCACCAAACCTTCCTTCTCTACCTTGGCATGCTTGCGTTCAGCATCAGCCAAAGTCCAGAGTGTATCCACCGTGGGGCGTTCCTCTCCGCTGTGCCACCAGTGAGGCAAAACTATCCCGATGCCATATGGGGAGGCAATGCATCTCAGCCCCACCTCGCTTCAGATTGTGGTGGGCCAACACCTTAGATAAGCATGGTGGCTCAGTGGTTAACACTGCTACCTCACAGCACCAGGGTCCCAGGTTCAATTCCAGCCTCAGGTGACTGTCTGTGTGGAGTTTGCACATTCTCCCCATGTCCGTGTGGGTTTCCTCTGGGTGCTCCAGTTTGCCCATAGTGCTCGGTGCATTGGTCAGAGGGAAATGGGTCTAGGTGGGTTACTGTCAGTGTGGACCTGTTGGACTGAAGGGCCCTGTTTCCATACTGTTGAGAATCTAATTATCATAATACTACAGGAAGCAACGCATCTCAGCCCCACCTCTCACTTCAGATCGTGGTACCTCAGACAACAATAGCTGCTTCGTCACTTCCCTCAAGGCTACATCTTTGCTATGAGACCATTTCCAAGGCTGACCCTTTTCCAATAGCAGATGTAACAGTGCCAGGTTCGAGGAAAGATTATGTATGAATTCTCCATAATAATTCACCAGCCCAAGAAAAGCTGTAAGCCCCAGTGGGAGCTGGGCCACCTTTGATTACCCTCACAGATGTAACCCAGTCAAGTTGACTGTGAGGCCCAATCACTTGGAGCACCTGGAACACACATTTTCCCCATCTAAGGTATTCCCTGTCTTGGAGAAATGTTTAAGGACTATCTCCAAGTTCTTTAAATGTTCTTTCTTGGTCTTCCTTGTTATTAGCACATCATCCAGATAAATGCCAATCTGAGTAGATCTTGTAAAATGTTCTCCATGATCCACTGGAAAATGGCACAGGCTGCTCATACCCCAAAAGGCAGTCGTATATATTGGTACAAACCCGGATGGATGTTCATTGTAACATACCTCTGGGAATCACCTCTTGTCTAACCACAACTGCAGGTCTGCATGACTCATGTCCAGCTTTTTGAACAGCCCTCCTACCAGTTTTGTATATCGTCCTCTATGTGAGTGACTGGGCACTTATCCAGCTGTGAATATGGTACATCATTTGTTTGAAATCCCTACAAAGGCAAACCAACCCATCAGGACTTCACAATCAGTCCAACCAATACGGCCCTTTCCACAAACTGGGCTGGTTTGTTAATTCCTTTGCTTTATTGCTTCCTGATTTCTGCCTCTACTTTTGCCCCACAGGCACTGATCAGGCCTGGCAAAGTCATGCGATCTCTTTTGGGTCAAAAGGTAAGGTAGCCTTGACCTCTTTGATAGTCCGTAGACCTCCCTGAAAAATTCCGAGGTTTTTAACTAGGACTTGACTCCAGCAGCCATTGCCTAACTGACAAATGTTGAGCCAATCAAGTTGAATCTTTCTCAACCATTTATCCCTTATCAAGCTTGGGTCTGGGTCTTTTACTATAATCAGTGGTAATTAAACCAGCTGCCTCTGATAAGAGACCAGAACCAAGGTTTTACCCTTAATCTCCAGAGATTCCCTGGTAAAGGGAATGCAAAAATAAAGGCTGGAGTCCAGAGCGAATTTTGTTAAAGGCTGGTTCCTGCAATCACTGACATAGCCGTGCTGCTGTCCACCTCCATTGGAACTGGGTGACAATTTAACCAGATGTTTATTTTGATTGGTTCTGATGTGGATGCTGCTAAGCAATCTAACTTCCGAAACCAGATGTAGGGGGACTTTCCAGGGTGGGCACTCTACTGGGTACCAGCCTATGTGTTCTCTTACTCCATTTGAATCAAGTGGGACTTGATTCCTACCTTGAGTCCGCACGCCAGCAGCACAACAATGCCTTGCCAGCCCAGATCCGGAAGAAAACCTTAACCGTTTGCCTGAGGCTTCACTTTCTTTTGGGGTTTTGCTGTGAGCTGACCTACAGTCCCTCTGTTCAGGATATGTCCTGAGTGATCTGTGCAATTGCTTTCACCCAAATGGGTGTTCCTCAAGCTTGGTCAGGCTGGCAAGGCTGTCCATTTCCATCAGAATACCCTTCAACTCATATCTCCATTTGTCACATTTTTCAACAACAAAGCAGTGCCTGTTTGCAGTCTAGTTGGGCTTCAACTAGTAGCTGCTTTTGAGTGGTTGCATCATTAATCCCATTCTTGTCTCCACTGAAATAACTCCAAAGAGGCCGGTATCCCCTCACCAAGTCACCCTTTCTTTACACATACATAGTACTTAACACTGACCTGGCTTCCTCATAGCTGGGTCCCAGAGTGAACAAACCCTCCGACACACCCATTCTTTATCTTTTTTCTCTTTTTTTTATTTCCCCCACACTACATCCTAACAGCTGCAGTGCTTCTTTCTCCCCCGCACCCATGTTGTGTGTGTGTGCAGGTGTCGGACCCAGTGAAGAACATCAAGTGTGTACATCTTTATTTATATTCCACCACCAGGAAGAAAGGAAACACCCGGGTGGCCAGTGACAAACGATGCCCTTCATATCAAAGGGCAATGCTGTGTGATCGAACAGTGAAGGGGAGGGCAGGGATTAAATCAAAATAGAGTTTGAGGGGGAAATAATGCACTCCACTCCCCGCGGTGCCCACCTCTCCCCAAAAATGACACTCCTGTTGTTTTTTTTAAAGTTTTGTCGTAGCCGCTTTCTGTGTTGGAGAATCCCACAAGCTCTCTGGGTGAAGACGTCTCTCCCCCTTCTCAGTCCTACTCACATCCTTACACTGTGACCTCCCTGGTTCTAGACTCCCCCCAGTCATCGGCAACATCCTTTACTCCGTCTAGATGAGAACACAGGAGAATGGGGTTTGGAAATGTATCAGGCACAATCAAGTGGCGGAGGAGATGGGCTGAATGGCCTGTTTCTGCTCCTGTATCTTATGGTTGTCGTCCAGTTTTGTGACTGTTCCTCATGGGCCACTCAGGGAAGCCGGTTCCCCTCCCCCACCTCCGTTTCTGTGATTAAACGGATCGGATGAAATCCATGCCCCTGACGCATTTCAGGGCAAGTTTTCTTCCCATTCCTGCACCCCTGCACCTCTGACTCAGCTCCACCTCCAGGTTAACAGCCCCAATCAGGGAACTCATGTTCTAGGGAGATCCACCTGACTGACCTCATTACAATCGCACACTGTTCAACATGTAAGGTGGCCTTAGCTCCTTTGATAGTCCCTAGACCTTCCTGAAAAACATCTATCTATTTAATAAGGACCTTTCTCAGGCAGCAATTTTCTAATCAAATCTAGATGGTCCACCTGGTTCTACAAGATCCACCTGGCTGATCTTGTTACAAACACTGAGGAGAAAGTGGGGACTGCAGATGCTGGAGATCAGAGTTGAAAACGTGTTGCTGGAAAAGCGCAGCAGGTCAGGCAGCATCCAAGGAGCAGGAGATTCGACGTTTCGGGCATGAGCCCTTCTTCAGCCCATGTTACAATCACTCCCAGGTGCAGCTACATCTGTGCAGCAGGGCAAGGAGCAGATCCCTTTCACCAACTACATTAGTTCAGAGCTAATCCAGAACCATCTTGTTTGGTGCATTACTGCTGGTAGTCAGTGTGAAAGGATTGCTAAATGTTATAATAAAGTATTAAAACACTGACATTGTCTGACTGGCATGTCCTGTTACACCCACACAATAACTGAAAAGTACTCAGATTCACTCTTAGCTGTAACTTATAAAAGGGTGACCTTAGCAGAGTGCAATAATCTATTATATCTGTATACCACTTTATATTTGTAACAGGTTTTTATCTAACACAGCCTAGCTAAAGTACAGATGACTTACCTGTGGAAATATGAATGTATGCACTTCAACCAGACCAATCTAAAAAAGTGAACAATATCCTTTATATAGAAATGCTTTGACGCAAGGAGTGAGGAACACAAATGATTCATTCAACTCCTTGAGTTTGTTTCAATATTCAATATCATCGTAGTTTATTCATATCTTAACTACTGAGAAGCTGAAGTCAATCAAGATGCAGACACCTAGAAGGATGCTATCTCCCCTTCCCATTCCACTTGAACTTAGCCCCCCTCTCCTCTCCCTCGCTTTCAGCGGTCTTCACTGGCCTTAATGGGCTTTACATGTAAGTCTTGGAGAAAGTGAGGACTGCAGATGCTGGAGATCAGAGTCGAAAGTGTGGTGTTGGAAAAATACAGCAAGTCAGGCAGCATCTGAGGAGCAGGAGAACAGATGTTTTGGGCAAAAGCTACATGAAAGTTATACAATTGGAAAATATGGGTGATTTACTTGTGGTGGTTAATAGATGAAATACCATCGGTGATTCAGTGATGGAAAATAAAGAGATTGAGTTGTGTATAAGAGGACTTCTGGATCTACTAAACACATTGGATGATCCGAAAAACATACGAAGACTGATGAGGAGGTGGTGGGAAAGGCAAGAGCAAAGAGGGACTCAGTGCATCGCATCAAAGAGAGAAAGGAAGGATATTTTGGTCACATCATCAGATTAGATGGTCAATGGGGGAATTATTGGAAGAAACAATTGACAGAAAAGGCAGGACAAAGAAGGGAAAATGGATTGAGGAAAGAATGAAGTTGTCCAATGGGGAATGTGTAAAGGCAGTAAACGACAGATAGAAATGTAGATCTACAATGAATGAACATATTCCATTATCCTAGTCTAGTTCCATATCCCTTAAAACCCTAATCATGCCAAATATTTTCTCAAGGACAATTGGAAATTAAAACAAATGTGAGACAGAGTGAGGGAGTATGTTGCTGGAAAAGCACAGCAGGTCAAGCAGCATCCAAGGAGCAGGAGAGTCAACGTTTCGGGAATTAGCCCTTCATCAGGAATGAGACATCCCACAAAAGAGTATTTTTAAAGGATCAGAATCAGTTTTCAGATTTTCAGTTGACCTTTAGCCTTGTTAACGCTTTGGGGGAGCCAGTGCCAAATGCCCACTGCACGTTATAAGAAGATCTTGCTGCCATTCATGGACAGACTGGTCCCCCTAACTAACTCAAGAATGTGAAAAGTCAAACAACACCAGGTTATAGTCCACCATTAGTTTAGATTAGATTAGCTTCCCTACAGTGTGGAAACAGGCCCTTCGGCCCAACCAGTCCACACCGACCCTCCGAAGAGTAACCCACCCAGACCCACTTCCCTCTGACTTATGCACCTAACACAAGGGGCAATTTAGCATGGTCAATTCACCCTAACCTGCACATCTTTGGACTGTGGGAGGAAACCCGAGCACCCGGAGGAAACCCGCGCAGACACGGGGAGAATGTGCAAACTCCACACGGTCAGTCACCCGAGGCTGGAATCGAACCTGAGTTCCTGGTGCTGTGAGGTAGCAGTGCTAACCACTGAGCCACCGTGCCTGGTGAAGTCACCTGGTGAACGAGCAGCACTCTGAAAGCTTATGATTTCAGATAAACCTGTTGGACTATAACCTAATGTCATGTGACTTTTGACTTTGTCCACCCCAGTCCAACACCGGCACGTCCACATCAAGAACGTGAGGCAGCTGACTTGATCATTATTGATTACGCCTGTTATTATAACTTGCAATCCATTCCTCTTCTCGGTGACTGTGCGATGCCATTTTGAAAAAGGATTTGGACGTAATGCCAGAAATATTGCTTTAAGCCGGATCCAGCGTTTAATTCCACCATATAGTAAAAAAGAAGTTTTCAATTTCTTGGCTAAAATATTCCTTTATGGAATATGTGTGTTACATTTGTCGCTCATTGTCAATTGTCCTTGAGAAGATATTTGCTAATATTAGGGTATTAAGGAATATGGTACCAAGGCAGGGTGGCACGTTGGCTAGCATTGCTGCCTCACTGAGCCGGTGACCTGGGTTCAATTCCTGCCTCAGGTGACTGTCTGTGTGGAGTTTGCACATTCTCCCTGTGTCTGCATGGGTTTCCTCCCACAGTCAAAAGATGTGCAGATTAGGTGAATTGGCCATGCTAAATTGCCTGCAGTGTTAGGTGCATTAGTCAGGGGTAAATATAGGGTATGGGAATGGGTCTGTTCAGAGGGTCGGTTTGGACTTGTTGGGCCGAAGGGCCTCTTTCCATACTGTTGATAATCTAATCTAAAAAAAAATGAAGTTCATTCATTTGACATTTCTGTCTGTGTTATATTGCCCTCATATATTCTCCATTGCCCAACTTCATTCCATCCGCAGTCCATTATCCCTCCTATGCCCCTGTCCTGCCTTTTGAATTGAATTGAATTGCAGTCAGTTCTGCTATGTTGCGATAGTTCCGTTGCCATCCCATGTTATATGAAAATAACATAATAGCAGCACCATTTAAACTAACGGGTCCAGAATCACATTATAATCAATACAATTCAAAAGTTTTTGTTTTAGAAACAGTGTCCCCAATTTGTCAATCACATCACAGTGGTTAGCACTGCTGCCTCACAGCGCCAGAGACCCGGGTTCAATTCCCGACTCAGGCAACTGTCTGTGTGGAGTTTGCACATTCTTCCCGTGTCTGGGTGGGTTTCCTCCGGGTGCTCCGGTTTCCTCCCACAGTCCAAAGATGTGCAGGTCAGGTGAATTGGCCACGCTAAATTGTTCGTCGTGTTAGGTAAAGGGGTAAATGTAGGGGAATGGGTGGGTTGCGCTTCGGCGGGTCGGTGTGGACTTGTTGGGCTGAAGGGCCTGTTTCCACACTGTAAGTAATCTAATCTAATTATAGCAAATTCGCATTAACGAAATATGCATTCTTGCAGAACGACCATGTAGCTTTATTGTCACATGTACTCACATGAGGACAGTGAAAAGTTTACAAATCACCAGTTATAGCGCCATTTTAGATACAAATGTATGGTAGGTACATCTTCTTTTCTGTCAAACTTTTCTAAAGCTTGATAATTGCCATCCTCTAGTGTTGTACTGGGACCCAAATTTAATAGATTTTCATCTCCACCAATCACATCTCTCAATTACTACTTTTACAGAGAAATTAAGTCAAGCTCTTCCAGTCTGATGTTATAAAGTAAGGCCTGAATTTTCTGGTGGGCATGCTATAAAGAGGTCAGAGGATGGTTCCTGAGACCCAAATTGCTGATGGCAAGACTGACCCAACAGTTTTGACCTCCTCCTTTGCTTCTTGTGGGACCCAGCTCATTGAAGGTAGCTTCAGGTCATCGAAGCAGCCTGTCCAATCGAATGGTCAGCAGCCCTGAGGTGACAGCTGCATCAATGATCAATGGAACCCTCAATCACGTGAGCAAATGCAGCAGCTATTGTGTATGCAGTAAGAATTCACAGGACAGTTATAGGCACAGAAAGAGACCATTTGGCCCATCATTCCTGCACCAGCTCTTCAAACAAACATCATTACCAAGTGCAAATCTCCTGCCTCTTCCCCATACTCTTGCATATTATTTCTATCCAAAAAATCAACCAATGAGCCTTGAATGCCTCAGTCAGTGGTTGTAATGTTTCAGCAGTTTTTGTTGAGAGTGAGGGCTCTACCTGAGAGAGGGAGAAAACCCTGTATCACCATCCCATTTTACAACTAAGTAAATAAATGACAAAATACAAGTTGGGTGTTTAAGTTGCTGGTAAAAGTGGAAAGGAATATATTCTGTTTGATAGGTTATGGATAAATTGCCTAAGAAAAGAAAAATGATTACTTAAAATATAGTGTTTTGCCTTCAATCATTGATACAGTAAAAGGTCTTTCAAAATAGGATATCTTGCCATGCCATCCTTTCAGTTAATAACTGGAAATTCAGATTTCTCTTTAAACTGTAAGACCTCTGCCCAGAGACGGCATGATCACGTGAAGCAGCAGAAGAAATAAAAAAAGCTTTAGTCTGCACTTCCAAAATGTAAGTGGTGTGAAAAAAAGTGTTACAGCAAGCAAAGTCACTTCTCGGAATAAAGACCCTTGCACCAAAGGACACTTCTTTAACTTTCTAAGTGAGATATTACGATATGCTGTGGCTTCACACCCAATATTTGCAAACTTATCAACTCAACACCCATTTCTCCCCTTTTGACTTTACCCCAAAGACATCTTGCAATTGCTAACTGAAATCTTTGAAAACTCCGCTGGTTTTCCACTGAAGGGTAGCATTTTAAGGTCACATTTTAAAAGGAAGTGGAGCTTAGAAAATGCTGCTGATGACACAGTCCACTGTTCAGTTGCTCACGTCACATTCTGTCCATTATTTTAGCAGAGATACTATCTGAATGATGGTATAAATAGCACATTGCACACCTTCTTATAGTTTTACTCCCTTTGAACCCAACGTAACATGGACGGGCGACTCAAGGTAACCTAATGAATTTAATTGCACTAAGACAAGACCCATTCATTTAGATATAAGTGAGGTGCTGCAGCTTGGTAGGGCAAATCAGCACAGGACTTAATGGTAAGGTCCTGGGGAATGTTGTTGAGCAAAGAGACCTTGGAGTGCAGGTTCACAGTTCCTTGAAAGTGGAGTCACAGGTAGATAGGATAGTGAAGAAGGCGTTCGGTACGCCTGCCCACTCATTTTGTTGAAGTGGTACATCTTGCGATACACAAATGAAACTTAAATAGACTTGCTAAAGCGATGACTCATTTCTGCTGTTTTTTATCTACTTTTCTTCTGAATCACTGTTTCACAATTGAACTCTTTTGTTGAGTGTGATTGACTGGTCTGACTGACTGAGCTGAGGGAGCTGGGTAACGTTTGGTGTTTTGTGACTTGTTGCAGCTGGAACTGCGGGTAGGTATTGAAGGACAGCCACAAGTTCATCAGGATTGCCCTCAACATCTCCAGGAAATGGAAATCAACCTCCTGGAAACTGACGTTAGCAACCTGGGGGGGAAAAGCCAAAGTGCAATCAATAAAGAGTATATACAAGGCATTTCTAAAATGGCTGAGTTTGTGGATATTGGGGACTGGTGGGGAGTGAAACTCCGGGAAAGGTTCATGCAGGTTAGGAAACCTGTCCTGCAGCATATTATTCTGAACATTGCACACAGCCCTGGGGAGAAGAGAATGTCAATTTCAATTTCAGGCCAAAGAGAGCGATGTTGAAGTGGTTTGTACTTTAACATTGGCCAGGCATCCTAAAATTAGCCAGTGAAAGTTAGAAAGATTCTAACCCCTGGTCACTGCCAGTGTGGGGTTTGCATGTTCTTCCTGTGTCCGCTTGGGTTTCCTCCGGGTGCTCTGATTTCCTCCCACAGATGTGCAGGTTAGGTAAATTGGCCATGCTCAATAACCCCATAATGTCCAGGGATGTGCAGGCTAGGTGGATTTGCCCTGGGTTATGCAGGGTTACAGGGACAGGTTAGGTGGTTGCTCTTTGGAGGGTCAGTGTGGACTGAATGGCCCAAATGGCCTGTTCCCAAACTACAGGGATTCTATGCTATGAAGCTCCGCTTTGTCTGTGTGTTGAGGATGGTCTTCAGTGAGCTACACCTCTCTCCTTGATCCTCCCTTTCCTGTGGAGCTGCAGATCTGTGAGACCTTGGGGGTACAGGTTCATAGCTCATTGAAACTGGAATCGCAGGAAGATAGGATAGCGAAGAAGCCATTTGATATGCTGGCTTTTATTGGTGAATGCATTGAGTATAGGAGTTGGGATGTCATGTGGCGGCCATAGAGCATATTGGTTAGGCCACTTTTGTAATATTTGTCACCCTGCTAGCGGAAGGTTGTTGTGCAACTTGAAAGTGTTCAGAAAAGATTTAGAAAAATGTTACTGGGGTTGGAGGATGTGAGCTATAGGGAGAGACTGAATAGGCTGGGGTTGTTTTCCGGGGAGCCTGAGGGGTGATCTTATAGGGCTTCATAAAATCATGAGGGGCATGAATAGGGTAAATACACAAGGTCTTTTTCTCAGGGTAGGGCATTCCAGAACTAGAGGGCATAGATTTAGAATGAGAGGGGAAAGATTTAAAAGAGACCTCGGGGCAACATTTTCACACTGAGTTTAGTGCCTGAATGGAATGAGCTGCCAGAGGAAGTGGTGGAGTTTGGTACAATTGCAACATTTAAAAGGCATCTGGATGGCTATATGAATAGGAAGGATTTGGAGGGATATGGACCAAGTAGATTAGGTTAGGATTTCTGGTCAGCATGGATGAGTTGGGCTGAAGGGTCTGTTTCCGTGCTGTATAACTCTATGACTCTACAAGAAGGCAGAATGAGGGTCCTGGGTGATTTAAGGAATGTGCCATCACTCTCAACTTTCCTGTTTGGTTCGTTGGTTAATTCTCTTCATTGAGCAAAAGGTGGCATCACATTGCGGCAGCAAACTCCAAACATATCTTCCTGGTGTTATTATGACTCATGTACCTTATAAGGTGGTTATATTTTAAGTTGTCTTTTTCAATTCAAAGTTAAATGGAGCAAATGGAGTAAAGCATGTGATCTTGTGTTTGTTCTGTCCGATGATAACCTAGCTGACCTCAGCTGTTTTGAGACTGTGGAAGCCAGGGCAAGACATGATGAAACCCAACTTTCACACTTGGGCACAGAAGAACATGGACCTGGTTTTTCTAATGGGTCAACTATCAGACTCTGAGGTGAGCTGATCCAAAGACACTAGACAGAGAGACGGAGAGAAAGAGAGAGAGGGAGGAAAATAGCAGCTGTTGAGGGCTACAGGGAAAAAGGATCGTTCTCTGTTGGCTGTCAAGCAAAATACGATGGGGGCTCATTTTCTCGTAAAAAATATGGGAATTCTAATGGAGAAGGGAGGAGTCACCCAGTGGGCCTTGCTGTTGGATGGTCCAATGCCAAAAGGATACGTCTAAGCAATAGGAACAGGAGTAGGCCATGTGATCCAACAGGTTGGAGAGATTAGAGATTCCCTACAGTGTGAAAACAGGCCCTTCAGCCCAACTAGTCCACACAGCCCCTATAAAGAGTAACCCACCCAGTCCTATTTCCCCTCTGACTAATGCATCTAACACTACGGGCAATTTAGCATGACCAATTCACCTGACTTGCAAATCTTTGGACTGTGGGAGGAAACCGGAGCACCCGAAGGAAACCCACGCAGACACGGGGAGAATGCGCAAACTCCACACAGACTGTCGCTCAGGGCTAGAATTGAACCTGGAATCCTGGTGCTGTAAGGTAGCAGTGCTGACCACTGAGCCACCATGTGAGGACTGCAGATGCTGGAGAGTGTGGTGCTGGAAAAGCACAGCAGGTCAGGCAGCATCCGAGGAGCAGGAGAATCGACGTTTTGGGCAAAAGCCCTTCATCAGGAAATCTGATCCCCGAAGCTGAGACTCCCCCCAGAGCAGACTCTCAGCCTTGAGGTGAAACCCAGCATGAACTGAACACGCGGCTCAGTGTGTTCTAGGTTGGAAGGCCTGTTATTGATTAGATTAGATTCCCTAGAGTGTGGAAACAGACCCTTCGGCCCAACCAGTCCACATTGACCCTCCGAAGATGAACCCACCCAGACCCCTACATTCAACCCTGACTAATGCACCTAACACTATGGGCATTTTAGCATGGCCAGTTCACTTAACCTGCACATCTTTGGACTTTGGGAAGAAACCAGAGCACCCAGAGGAAACCCATGCAGACACAGGGAGAATGTGCAAACTCCACACAGACAGTTGTCTGAGGGGTGAATTGAACCTGGTCTCCGGCACTGTGAGGCAGCAGTGCTAACCACTGAGCAACCATGCTGAGTTTTTTATATTTTTATTTTTCTAATGAAATTAATTTATTCCTATGATTTTGTACTTTTGTAGCTAGGACAGCATGAAGGTCTGTAATGCTGGACTTTTCATTTCTTTATTTTCCTAATTTTTCCTAAGAATTTGTTCTGAAGAATCTGTACCTTTGTAGTTAAGATGGCACCATAAGTGGTGACATGTGAGCACGTGTTGACAAAGCCAATTCTCACTCTAATTCTTCCAATTGTAGATTATGACTCTCCAAGTATTCTGCTATTACTTTCTTAATAATCGATTCAATACTTTTCTGACAATAGATGCTAGGCTAAACAGCCTGGAGTCGCTAGCTTTTTACTTCCCATCCTTTTTGATGACAGGTGACATATTGGCAGTCTTCCAATCCTCTGCTACTTCTCCAGAATCCAAGGATTGTTGGAAAATTATAACCAATGCATCCTTTATCACTGCAGCTGCCTCTACAATGCAAGGCAGCAAGGTCAGGAGTCTGATCTGCCTTCAACCCATTAGTTTGTCTAATGCTGCTTCTCTAGTGGTAGAGATGCCATTTAATTCCTCCTCTATGTTCGTTAGTATAAATGGGATATTTGAAGTCTCTTCCACTCTAAAGACTGATGCAGAATATCTATTTAACTCCTCTGCCTTTTTCGTGTTACCCATAACATTTTCATTTTCGAAGGAACCTATGTTCACTTTGATCTTCTCACTCCCCTTTTATATGTCTAAAGAAGCTCGTATTGTCAGTTTCACATTGCTCACCAGTTGGTCCTCATATTATACTTTCTATCTCTTTATTTTTTTCTCAGCTGTCCTTGTCTGGATTCTGAAGTTATCCCAGTCTTTGGGGCTATGGATGACTTTTGCTTCCTTTTATAATCAACTTCACGCTCTCCCTACCTTCCTTGGTTATCTACGTTTGGTTTATCCCGCTCTTAGAATCTTCTTCCTTACTGAGATGCATTTTTGTTTAGAGTCATGAATTATCTCCTTGAATATCTGCCACTTTGCTTCCAGTCAAATTTGTTAATCTGTCTGGCAAGTACACTTTAGCTAACACTATCCTCACTTCATTGTAATTCCCATTATCTAAGTTAAACATAGTCATTTGTGAGTTGAGTTTCTCACTCTCGAACTGAGAGTTATGATCACTACTGCCTAGGGGATCTTTTACTCTGAGGAAATATGGTAAACCCTGCCTCATACCCATTATGAGGATCTGAAGGAGGGTCACGTGACCTGAAACGCTAACTCAGGTTTCACTCCATAGATGCTGCCACACCTACTGCGCTTTTCCAGAAAGTTCTGTTTGTATTTGTGACCAGATCCAAGATAGTCTGCTCCCTGGTTGGCTCTATGACAAAGGAAACTACCCCGAATGCACTCTGTGAATTCATTGTCACCCTTTCCAATTTGATTAACCCAGTCATCATGAAGATTAAAGTCACCATAACTATTGCTCTATTCTGTTTACGTGTCCCTACTATTTGATTACTTATAGTCTTTCTTAGGGATATTTACACGTCTCCTCCCAATGCCTTCATTCCAAAAGGACTTTACATCATCTGAGCATGGGTTATCTCTCACAACTGTCCTCACTTCACCTCTTCTTAACAGTGCTGTCCTACCACCTTTTAGATCTCTCCTGTCTTTCAGAAATACTAAACATCCCTGAATGCTAAATTCCCAGCTTTGATCTCCTTTTAATCAATTTTCCTTTGGGCTATGAGATCATATATATTTACTTTGATTTTCATCATCAGTTTGTCCATCTTATTCTAAAAGATATAAAGCTTTTAAGTTTGTTTCATTATAAAATTTCCCTACATTTTTACAGCTTTGAATAAAACATGACATTCACATATTCTGGTCAGAAGCAAGCCTATTGGAAGTTGGGAATCATTTTAAATTAGTTTCTGAAAAGGCAACAGTTCTGCAGAGAATGGTGTAGCATGTGAGTATAATGAATGAATGTTGGTGTGTTAAGAATTTAAGGGGGAATATCTTTTCTGTGGTTTTGTATATTAGTTTCAGAATAAGTAATGTTTAATTGCTGCTGCTTTTAGTGTGTTTGTTATAATAAAATTCTTAAAATAAAAAGAGAGACTTGAATTTCCAGTGACTGACTCAAAGGATTACTTTATAGGATTTCACTTAGTAAGAATTTAGTTATTGTCTTTACAGAGATTGCGACTATATCACCAGGGAGTTTCATGACCTGTTATTACTGAATCATCACATCTTCCAGAAGCACATTAAGGGAGGTGTCGTAAATTGGGTCCATTTACTGACTTCCTTCCCCTTTCCTCTCAAACCTACTGCCTTCAAATTTTCATGAGGCGAATGTCTCTTTAAATATTATTCCTGAAATCACATCATGTGTTGCCATCACGACGGCTGACAGTAATTGGGCAAAATACTTGGAAATGACACAATAATTCAGTGGCTAGATTTAAAAAGAGCCACTAAAAGACTTTCACTGATTTTCTGGTTTCCTTTTTTCTGAATGACCCCCATCCTGACTCCCACCATTTTAAAATCCACAGGGACATGGTTAACCCTGGTTAATTGCCAATCAGCCAATCTGGTTTCTAAAGATGAGCAGAAAATGCCACCCTTATCAGTGATGCCCATATCCCATCAAGAATAAAATAAAGTTATTTTAGCTGTGGATGGCTGTTGCCATGCCGGTGGGGTGTAAAGTGCATGGCATTGGGCACTGGCTGGAAGTCAAGGTGCCAGAAAGTCTGATCGATTCTTCTCTATACACAACCCTTGGGTTGATTTTTAAAATTCATTCACAGGATGAGGCCAGCGTTTATTGCTCATCCCTAATTTCCCTGAGGGCAACCACACATTGATGTGGGTCTGGAGTCCCATATAGACCCGACCAGGTAAGGATGGCAGTTTCCTTCCCTAAATGACATTAGTGAACCAGATGGGTTTTTCCGACAATTGACAATGGACTTGTGGTGATCATAAAATTCTTAATTCCTGATTTACTTTTTACATGTCCATCATCTGCCACGGCATGAATCAAACTTGGATCCCCAGAAAGTTATCTGGCTCTCTGCATTAACAATCCAGTGATCACAGCACAACACCATCAGCTCCCCCTTTTGGGTTGTAACTGGTTGGTTCCCCTGAATGATCTCTTTGGTTTTGGTTTCCAAGGTCACTGCAGCCAATAACTGCTGGCTGCTTGGTTTGGTCAATTTAATGTCAGGCCCAATTTCCCTGGCTGTTTGTCAATTCAGAATGTCCAATTTTGTCCCAGCGGTCACTTGACAACAAAAGACACCTTCATGGCTTGGAGGAAGTCTTGACTTTACAAGATATGTCAATGAATTTAATTATCATGGATTGAAAGGTATGGGATTGTGAAGAAGATATTTTCAGTTCATGTTTTGGCAATGAGATTTTATCAATCATCAATAATCCAGGTATATAGTAACAAAGATAACTGTGGATAAGGTCAGGGAAAAGTGGATAAGGACCAGACTTGGACGATGGCAAAATTTCTCACTGTTATTAGGTGGGTTTGTTAATGATGAATGCAGAGGTATGTGTATGAATGTGATCATGATAGTTACAAACGTGGTAGCAGTTTTAGTAATCGGCTTTGTGAAAGGAAGGGTGCAGTAATAGATGAAATGGTTCATAAAATTGTGGCAGTCAATCAAATTGTATGTTATTGTCTGCACTTGTGCAGACTGTCAATGCTGAGAGTTTGATGTCAATGGTGGGAGAATATAATCCATACCAGTCATATTTGGCAGGAATCCTAAAGTTCAATCAGTAATAAGTGCTTGGGAACTAGCTACAACTAGTTCTACATTTGAATGGACCGCATGCAGAAAGGTTTGCATTAAAGTCCAAGTGAGAAACCGGCAAGGTTTAAGATATGTGGTAAGGCCAATGGAAGTGAGTTTCAGTCAGATGATAATGGTTTATTGGAAAAGAGAGGCTTAAAAAAGAAAGAGGCCTACAGAGGTAAAGACAGTAAAATAATAATTGTTTAATATGGGAATCAAACTGTTCGGGTACCCTCTCCCTGCTTGCTCGGTATGGATTACAAATTTAAGAATTCTGAAGTAGAAATTCATGAGAAAAAGGTATTTCTCATACCCAAATGTTACACAGCTATGAGGATCAGAAGGCCACAATTGACTATTTGTTTGTTGGTGAACAGACAGCTATGATAGTCAAAATGAAACCATTACACCCAATGGAGGAGAAAGTGAGGACTGCAGATGCTGGAGATCAGAGCTGAAAATGTGTTGCTGGAAAAGCGCAGCAGGTCAGGCAGCATCCAAGGAGCAGGAGATTCGACGTTTCAGACATAAGCTCATTCCTGAAGAAGGGCTTATGCCCGAAACGTTGACTCTCCTGCTCCTTGGATGCTGCCTGACCTGCTGCGCTTTTCCAGCAACACATTTTCAGCTCGGATTACACCCAATGGGCAACAATCAGAGATGAGTCAAATATTTTCCAGACGGGGCCAGTCACTGGAGAAATGCAACTATTACAAGTACAGCAGGGAAAGGCATGGAAATATAAAAGCTGCATAAATGTACAGGATGAGGCCCAGGAAGCTAGACCCATGGATTGGGAACATGAAGTACAAAGATGGAAGGAAAGAAAATGCAGAGTAAGCTCAAATGATGGGTCTATGAGTGAAAACTCCCAAAGGAAGAGATCACAAACTGTTGAAAGGAATCTTATTAACAGGAGCAAAATGTCAAACAATAACAGTTCAGGAAGAGTTAGAAGGACATAGCTTAACAAGGACAAGAAATACAATCCAGAAATACCACCAGGAGCACAAGCCTATTTTGAAAGTCTTTGCGGCCATGAACAAACTAGGAGACATTAGTAAAAGATGTCAATCAACAAGAATTACCAAGCTGAAGAGAATTTGGTTAAAAATCACACAATACCAGGATTTAGCCCAACAAGTTTATTTGGAAGCACTAGCTTTCGGATCGCTGCTCCTTCATCAGGTGGTTATTGAGTCATAGAGATATACAGAATGGAAACAGACCCTTCGGTCCAACCAGTCCATGCCAACCAGTTATCCCAACCCAATCTAGTCCCACCTGCCAGCACCTGGCCCATATCCCTCCAAATCCTTCCTATTCATATATCCATCAAAATACCTTTTAAATGTTGCAATTGTACCAGCCTTCACCACATCTTCTGGCAGCTCATTCCATATAAGTACCACCTCTGCATGAAAAAGTTGCCCCTTAGGTCTCTTTTATATCTTTTCCCTCTCACCCTAAACCTATGCCCTCTAGTTCTGGACTCCCCAACCCCAGGGAAAAGACTTTGTCTATTTATCCTACCCACGCCCCTCATAATTTTGTAAACCTCTATAAGGTCAACCCTCAACCTCCGATGCTCCAAGGAGAACAGCCTCAACCTGTTCTGCCTCTCCCTGTAGCTCAAATCCTCCAACCCTGGCAACATCCTTGTAAATCATTTCTGAACCCTTTCAAATTGCACAACATCTTTCCGATAGGAAGGAGACCAGAATTGCACACAATATTCCAACAGTGGCCTAAGCAATGTCCTGTACAGCCGCAACATGACCTCCCAACTCCTGTACTCAGTGCTCAGACCAACAAAGAAAAGCATACCAAACACCTTCTTCACTCTCCTAACCACCTGCGACTCTACTTTCAAGGAACTATGAACCTGCATTCCAAGGTCTCTTTGTTTAGCAACACTCCCTAGGACCTTACCATTAAATGTATAAGTCCTGCTAAGATTTGCTTTCCCAAAATGCAGCACTTCGCATTCATCTGAATTAAACTCCATCTGCCACTTCTCAGCCCATTGGCCCATCTGGTCAAGATCCTGTTGTAATCTGAAGTAACCCTCTTCGCTGTCCACTACGCCTCCAATTTTGGTGTCATCTGCAAACTTATTAACTGTACCTCTTATGCTCGCATTCAAATCATTTATGTAAATGACGAATGAGGGCCCAGCACTGATCCTTGTAGCACTCCACAGGTCACAGGTCACAGGCCTGGTTATGGAGTAGAAGATCATAAGGGACAGAATTTATCGCAAAACTTTACAGTGTGATATATTGAAAAAGACCTGGATTGTTTGTTAAATCTCTCATTTTTTACAATGACCATGTTGGCTTCAGTTCTTTCATATGTGAATCCCACAACTGTTTTAAAGTTGCATTCTCAAGTGCACTTTAACAATAGGTGCCATATCGGCCCAGATAATGCATTGAAGGTGTGAGGTGCCCAGTGTGAGGCTGTCTGTGCCCCAATGTTCAGACTGATTCTATTTCTAAAGAAAGGATTTACAGAATTTTACATGGATTTATGCAGTTTTTGAGCAAAATAAAATGTAATTCCATAAGTACAAATTCACCCCACAAACTTATATATATGTGTGTGTGTGTGTGTGTGTGTGTGGTGGGGGGGATGGGTATAAGTGCCTGTGAGAGAGTGTATGTATGTGTATGTGTGCGCGAGTGTAAAGGTGTATAAGTCCAAGACGTGTCAGAGTGTCAGCAGGGATACCACCATTATATGTGGGGACACCTCGTATACATGTACATGGCAGGTACTCACGTGACTCAGCATTGTCTATCTCTTACGCTGCAGGCAAGGGTGCCCTGACGGATGTTACATTGGCGAGACCAAGCAGAGGCTACTGCGAAGGATGAATGGACACCGCACAACAATAACCTGACAGGAGGGTTCTCTCCCAGTCAGAGAACACTTCAGTGTCTGGGACTTCGGGACAGACAACAACACAAAATGGGCGAGCAGAGACTGATAGCCAAGTTCGGTACCCATGGGGATGGCCTTAACCAGGACCTTGGGCTCATGTCAAACTACAGGTTACCCTATTGTACTATAGACACACACAGACACTCCTACACACACACACACACACACACACACACACACACACACACACACACACACACACATTGATACTCACACATACACACACACAAAAACACATACACACATAGTCCTACAGACAGGCAGATGGACACACATACACACACACCCCTACTGACCTATACACTCACGCAGACCCTCTCTCATATACAAGCTCTCCCTCATACGCTCATGCATACACTCCCACATTCACACCCACACGTGCACCCTCTCCCCATTTGTGGATGTAAAAGATCATACTGGCCAGATCTGTCCAGCCTCCAGCTCACTTCTGAGACAGACTCAAGTCTCAGTCCTAGCCTGAGCACAATACCCAAGGCTGACCCCCCCAGTGCAGCACTGAGACAGATTGAAGCCCCATCTAGCTGCTTTTTTTGCACAAAGGGTGGTTCATATGTGGAGTGAATTGCCAGAGGAAGCAGTGGGTGCAGGTATTCTTATAACATTTAAAAGATATTTGGACAGGTACATGAATAGGAAAGGTTTGGAGGGATATGGGCCAAACACAGACAAATGAAGGTATTTAGTTTGGGATTATGGTCAGCGTGGACGAGTTGGACCGAAGGGTCTGGTTCCGTGCTGTATGATTCTATGAAGAGAAGGGCATTACCCCTGAAATCTTCTCTAATATTTGAGCCTTAATCAACAGCAGTGATCTGAACATGAGCAGGAGTAGGCCATTCAGCCCGTCGATCCCTGCTCCACCATCTGAGACGACCATGGCTGATCTCATCTCAGCATCAACTCCACTTTCTTGCCTGCTGTCCACAACCCTAAAACCCGTTATGAATTAAACATCTGTCTCGCTCCTGTTTAGATGGACTCCCCGTGACATTGGCCACATTGCAGTACGAGAGAGGGGGGCCAATTCGCTGTGAGTTTTCTTCCTTCAAAACACAGCGTCATCTGCTGTGAAGTGCTTTGGAGAAATTCTGAGATCCTGAATTACAGCCCAGCCCTGTCAATCATCCTGGCGCTATATAAATGTAAGTCTTTCTCTTCAATGGCGTTCAGCCTTGTCTTTCCCAGGTGTGGGATAGCTGCTGTGGGCAGCTCTGGTGGATGTTACTAAGGAGCGCTGGTCAGGGTTTGATAGGATTGGCCATTGACATATATCCTCATGAGTTTCAGCTGGTGAGAAAGACATGACTAAAGTTAGCACAGCTTATCACAGAAGCTAAAAACCGTCACAGAGAGAGAGAGGGACAGTCTCCCTAAAATTACTAAATTGTTCTACAACTGAGGGAGACCCTCTCTCGACTCTATTGGGAGAACACCAAAACTTTCTGAACAAACCACTCAATCAATCCCATTAGCCAGAGCCTTGTAACTTGGTAATCTTAAAAGATCACTATTTTGTTTTCATGTTAGTTTCATTCTCAGTAAGTGGAGTTGCAGGTAGATAGGATAGTGAAGAAGGCGTTTGGTATGCTTTCCTTTATTGGTCAGAGTATTGAGTACAGGAGTTGGGAGGTCATGTTGCGGCTGTACAGGACATTGCTTAGGCCACTGTTGGAATATTGCGTGCAATTCTGGTCTCCTTCCTATCGGAAAGATGTTGTGAAACTTGAAAGGGTTCAGAAAAAATTTACAAGGATGTTGCCAGGGTTGGAGGATCTGAGCTACAGGGAGAGGCTGAACAGGCTGGGGTTGTTTTCTGGGAGCGTCGGAGGCTGAGGGGTGACCTTATAGAGGTTTACAAAATTATATGGGGCATGGATAGGTAAATAGACAAAGTCTTTTCCCTGGGGTCGGGGAGTCTAGAACTAGAGGGCATAGGTTTAGGGTGAGAGGGGAAAGATTTAAAAGAGACGTAAGGGGCAACTTTTTCTCGCAGAGGGTGGTACGTGTATGGAATGAACTGACAGAGGATGTGATAGAGGCTGGTACAATTGCTATATTTAAGAGGCATTTGGATGGGTATATGAATAGGAAGGGTTTGGAGGGATATGGGCCGGGTGCTGGCAGGTGGGACTAGATTGGGTTGGGATATCTGGTCAGCATGGACAGGTTGGACCGAAGGGTCTGTTTCCATGCTGTACACCCCTATGACTCCATGACTCTACTGCGCTCTGATCCTTCATGTTTACACTGCTCCACATTGAGCACTCTTTGAAGATTACCACCTCACAATCCGCTGCCTCACAAGGGTCTTTGGATAAATGACAACACCCAACCCTTATTTATTTCCGAAATTTAAATCAAGGATGTAGAAAGCAATAAATCAAATTGTTGCCAACCAAGCTCTTGAATCAGTGTAAAATCTTGCACCCGCCTGGGCCAGGTTTTAGTAAATCCCAGACCACTTCAGTCCAAATGCTCACGCCTGTGTTTCCTGCCTGAGATTCAGCCCAGAGGTTAGGCCCCAATTGTATAATTAATTCTGTTGCTGTCATGGTCCACATGTATCCTGCCACGAACCGCATAAATCTGAGTGAACAGCCCTAGTTCAAACCAGGGCATTTCAGTTTTAAGGCATGGAAATTTACGTTTCACGTCATTTATCAATCAGAGCAGTCAGGGGAGGGTTTCTGCTTTGAACAATCTGTACAATCTTGTGGGCAAGTTTCTAACAGAAAGTCACATTCAGACTTAAGAAATCTTGCTCAAATTTCCGCTCAAATTCATTCACATCACATCAGGGCAACACTGTAGTTAGCACTGGCACCTCACAGCTTCAGGGAGTCAGGCTCGATTCCAGCCTCGGGCGACTGCCTGTGCAGAGTTTGCACATTCTCCCTGTGTCTGTGTGGGCTTTCTCCGGGGTTGCCCCACTTGCCTCCCCAAGGTTCAGTGGATTGGACATGCTAAATTGCTCGGCAGTGCTCAGGGATGGGTGTGTTCGCCACATTTAAACAAGATCAATCTTGGTGAATGAGCGCACACAGCAGCAAGGTTCTGGTGGTACACACCAGCGTGGTCATTGACATCAGAACAGGTGGGCGGTCATATCCAACCTCTAAAGCTGGTGAACGTAAGCTCTCAGCACATTGCAGAATCTGACAGCAGGGTTAAAAGAACCACCAGCAAAGCAGAACAGATTCACCCCAAAAAAGGTGCATCTCTTCAGAGGGTCAGTGCACACTCTGTGATCACAATGACCTGCTTCGACTGGGAAGCGATGATCAAATATGCAATCTTCCATGAAGCAGTGAAATTGGGTTGCATCTTGGAACATAATTTGATTTTTTTATTTCTGAAACTTGCATGAGAGTTTAGTGCCTGGTAGATTTCCCAGCTCCTGACAGATGTGAGCCATGACGGGATAGTTGGCTGAGTTATCCAGCGTGGAGTTACTCCACATTGAGAGGGAAAACACTTCCATTCTCCAGCAGGCGTGGAACAGAGAGGCGAGATTCACACACTGGTGAGCAGCGAGAGGCTTACTTGCTTGCATTAAAGTGAACAAACATCTGCAATGTGTAAGCTTCTTTTGTATGTTTTACACTATACTATAATTGCTACAATGTTTAACATTTAACTTGGCTCTTAAGATTCTGTACTGAGGTATTTGTACCTAAGATTGCGCAGTGTGTGGCAACATTGTACATTTTTCACTGTACTCCTGTGTGTTGGTACCTGAGTACATGTGACAATAGAGTCAAGATCAAAATCAAATCATCTTATTTTTAAAGCATGTTACCTCACTAACATGCAGTTTTCTATTCTGCCTACCCATCCATGTAGAAATTAGATAACAACTTCTGATGTCGGAGTCTGAGAAGTTACCTGGCACCTCCAGCCTGCTGCTTGTCCTTCCAGACCATCTTGGACAGCAGGCAACAGCATTTCAGGGCATACTCCATAGTCCAGCAATGCATACACCTCACATCCACAGACTCTGACACATACCAGCCACACTACATCATCACAGCACATCCCCGGATCCAGTGACACTACGGTTCTGTATTTCAATGCTGCACTATGCAGCACACTGGTACCTATCGTTGCCATGACATTGTGGACAGGAATGGAAAGCTAGCTCATGGATTGGACCAGGGTCTCTTCACATTCACTCACTTTGTGCCCACTTGGATGGTCAGGGCAGCTCTATCTTGCCTGTTTGCATTTTGCCCCCTCTGTCTTGCCTTGCTAGCTGGCACAGACCCAAACCCAGGCCACCTGTCCCAGTTTCAGTGGTCATCATCAGCCCAGCGGTTGAACATGCTGCTCCATGGCAGTTGCCACATCAAACCTCACACCTGCACTAGGTGCCTGCAGCTCTTTGCTGTAACACACTGCATGGGCATCAACTGGAGTGACCATATCTCAAAGTCTACAGGCAGTCATCCTCAGTCAAGTCTAGGACCCTTCAGTCACACGGTCAAGGGCAGACTTCGATAGCATTCCAGGGGCTGAGCACGGAGATTCCCGTGGCTGTCGTGCAACTGGTCCAGGACATTTATGGGAACACAGCACTACTCGGAAGGGGCTGTTCACCAATAGGAAGAGGCTGACCTTAGACTCAGTCCACGAGGAGTGCCCTCATTGTGCCCTCCCACCGTGCTGTCAATAACAAACAGAACATCAGAGACAGACAAAATGCAGGTGAGTGGAGACCTGATAG
The DNA here is from genome assembly GCF_020745735.1 of Hemiscyllium ocellatum. Classification (NCBI taxonomy): domain Eukaryota; kingdom Metazoa; phylum Chordata; class Chondrichthyes; order Orectolobiformes; family Hemiscylliidae; genus Hemiscyllium; species Hemiscyllium ocellatum. The sequence goes on along the minus strand of NC_083421.1, from coordinate 25,566,699 downwards.
AGGTCTACAAAATTATGAGAGACATAGATAGAGTGAATCGTCAGAGGAATGGATCGCCAGTTTTAATTACAAAGGGGCACCGGTTCAAGGTGAGAGGGGGACAGTTTTAGGGAGATGTGTGAGGGAGGTTTTTCACACAAAGAGTGGTGGGAGCCTGAAACACACTGCCAGAAGCAGGCACATTGGTGACATTTAAGAGGCATCTGGATGGTCACATGAATAGGGAGGAAATAGAGGGATATGGATGGAACAAGGGTAGAAGGTTTGTTTTTTCAGTTTAGTTAGGGCACGATGGTCAGCACAGGCTTGGAGGGCCAAAGGGCCTGTTCCTGTCAGGTCAGGCAGCATCCGAGGAGCAGGAGAATCGATGTTTTGGGCAGAAGCCCTTCATAAGGAATCACTTACAGGTCAGAGCAGGTAAGGATGGCAGTTCCCTTCCCTAAAGGGCACTAAAGTGAACCAGATAGGTTTTAACCTGACAATAGTCATCATTAGGCTTTTAATTCCAGATTTTTATTGAATTCAAACTTCTCTTTTCCTCTTTTGAAGTGGCTGTGACCACACCCAGAGTGGGCGGGATTAAGTCTTCTCTTCTGTGAGGAAGGGGAATCTCAATTTTGAGCAATGTGAGACCCATCAAAAAACAGCCCGGTTGTGTTATTGCTAGACCAGTAATCTGGAGACCCAAGTAATGTTCTGGGGTTCTGGGTTCAAGTCTCATCGTGGCAGGTCCTGGAGTTTGAATTCATTAAAAATTTGGAATTAAAATGATGACTGTTGTCAGGTTAAAACCTATCTGGTTCACTTTAATGACATTTAGGGAAGGGAACTGCCATCCTTACCTGCTCTGACCTGTAAGTGATTCCTTATGAAGGACTTCTGCCCAAAACATCGATTCTCCTGCTCCTCGGATGCTGCCTGACCTGCTGTGTTTTTCCAGCGCCTCACTCTTCAGCTCTGATCTCCAGCATCTGCAGTCCCCACTTTCTCCTATAAGTGATTCCAAACCCACAGCAATTCTGGGCAATAAGATAAGATTCCCCTACAGTGTGGAAACAGGCCCATCAGCCCAACCCGACCCTCCAAAGAGTAACCCACCTAGTCCCATTTCCCTCTCACTAATGCAGCTAACACTGTGGCCAATTCATCTAACCTGCACATTTTTGGACTGTGGGAGGAAACCCACACAGACACGGGGAGAATGTGCAAACTCCACACAGATAGTCGCCCAAGCCTGAAATTTGAATCTCGTACCCTGGTGCTGTGAGGCAGCAGTGCTAACCACTGAGCCACCATGCTGCCCTGAAATGTTGGCCCAGCCAGTGTCACCCACATCCTGTGACTGAATAGGGAAATGAAGTGAGCATTACATGTTTTGTGAACCTTAGGTGACTGTGGGCAGTCAAGATGTGGAGTTAAATTTTATGTTCTTCAAGTTTAGGAAGGAGAATAGGATAGTGAAAAGGCCAAAACAGTCATTACTTTGAAGATTTTTTTTAAAAAAACAAAGTTTCAGTGATGATATCTGTAATGAAGGAAGGATAGTGATTGGCAAGAATTATAATGTTAACTGTAAAACAGAGACATTCAAGTATAGAAGTAGAATTATTGTTGCATGTACTCAAGTTCAGGAGTACAGTGAAAAGTGTACAAAATCAGTCTGAGCCATTGGATCCAGAGCGTTAACTCTGCTTTCTTCCTACAGATGTTGCCAGATTTGTTGAGTTCTGCCAGCAATTTCTATTCTTGTTTGCCATCGCATGCATCTGCAGTTCTTGTTATATTTTACTGCAAACTGTTTGGGCTTGACTATGAAACTTCACATGGTAATGCGGCCTTACCTACACTAACCACTGAAGTACACACCAGGAGAAAGGCTACTTAGAGCAAACGCTACAAAACAACCAGTATCTCTGGGATCTTACCCTAACAGGAGGTTAACATTGCCTTGGGTCAGATATAGATAAAATAAGCAAGGATGTAAAATCAGATACACATGTGTGGAAAGTTACGATAAATTCATATTGTTTTTATTGTTTCCATTTAAGGCAATGTCACAGTTGTGGGTGTCAAGGGACTCTCAGTGTTTCCACAGATCTGCTGTTTAGATCTGTCAAAGGCATTTGTTTCAGTCCCTTAACCCTTGTTGTGGTGATGATGCTGCAATAACAAATCGAGGTTTTGCTCTTTAATATTCTTGCTACAATCTACCCATGACACGTTAATGTACGGGAAATCTAATCTCAGTAAACCAGAGTTCAACAAGTGCAACAGGAGTGTGTAGAGTCCAGGAGCCTGGTTAGTAAGTTTGCAGATGATACCAAAATTGGTAGTATACTGAAGAAGATTAGCCAAGATTACAAAGAGATCTGGATTAGTTAGGTCAATGGGCTGAGAAATGGCAGATGAAGTTTAATTTAGATAAATGTGAGTTATTTTGGTAATAGAGACAAGGGGCAGGACTTATACAATTAATGGTCGTGTCACAGAACAAAAAGAACAGGTGGGGGGGGGGGGGTCAGGTACATGATCCATTGAAAATTGTGTCACAGGTAGACAGGGTGGTTAAGAAGGCACTTACCGCACTTGCCTGCATTGCCCGGACTTTTGAGCATAGGAGTTGGGACATCACATTGGTGAGGCCTCTTCTGGAGTTCTGTGTGCAGTCGTGGACACACTGTTATAGGGAGGATATGATTCAATTGAAGAGGGTTCAGAAAAGAATGACCAGGATGTTGCTGGGACTGCAAGGGTTTGAGTTATTAGGAGAGGCTGGAACTTGTTTCACTAGAGCATTTTTTTTCGTATTATTAGAACATAGAACATAGAAACGTGTTGTGCTGAGGATTATTCCTAGTCTAAAATAAAATAACCTAACCTACACATCCCTCAACTCACTGCTATCCATGTACATGTCCAGCAGTCACTTAAATGTCCCTAATGACTCTGCTTCCACCACCACCGCTGGCAACACATTCCATGCATTCACAACTTTCACAACATTCACAACAATGACTCCTCGTACCAGTCAATCCTGCCCTGGGGAAAAGTCTCTGACTATTGACTCTATCCATGCCTCTCATTATCTTGTACACCTCAATCAGGTCTCCTCTCTTCCTCCTTCTCTCCAGAGAGAGAAAGTTGAGCTTAGTCAACCTGCCTTCATAAGGCAAGCCCTCCAGTCCAGGCAGCATCCTGGTAAACCTGTATCTTTCCTATAGTAGGGCAACCAGAACTGGACACAATATTCCAAGGGTGGTCTCACCAGGGACTTGTAGAGCTGCAGCAAAACCTCGTGGCTCTTAAACTTAATCTCCCTGTTAATGAAAGCCAAAACACTATATGCTTTCTTAACAACCCTATCCACTTGGGTGTCAACTTTGACGGATCTATATACTTGCACACCCAGATCCCTCTGTTCCTCCACACTGCCAAGAATTCTGTCTTTAATCCTATATTCAGCATTCAAGTTTGATCTTCCAAAATGCATCACTTCACATTTATCCAGGTTGAACTCCATCTGCCATTTCTCAGCCCAGCTCTGCATCCTGTCTATGCCGTGATGCAGCCTGCAATAGCCCTCGGTACCATCAACGGCATCTCCAACCTTTGTGTCATCTGCAAATTTACTAACCCACCCCTCAACCTTCTCATCCAAGTCATTTATAAAAACTACAAACAGCAGAGGCCCAAGAACAGAGCCCTGCGGGACCCCACTCAACACTGGCCTCCAGGCAGAATACTTTCAATCTACAACCACTCTCTGCCTTCTGTCAGCCAACCAATTCTGAATCCAGAGAGTCAAATCTCTCTGCATCCCATATTTCCTGACTTTATGTATGAGCCTACCATGGGGAATCTTATCAAATGCCTTGCTGAAGTCCATATGCACCACATCCACTGCTCAACCTTCATCGACCTGTCTCGTGACCTCCTCAAAGAACTCAATAAGATTTGAGACATGACCTGACCCTCACAAAGCCACGCTGACTGCCTTTAATCATGCTATGTTTTTCCAAAATTTCATAAATCCTATCCCTCCAAATTTTTTCCAAAACTTTGCTGACCACAGACTTAAGACTGACTGGTCTGTAATTGCCAGGGAATTCCCTATTACCCTTCTTGAAAAGAGGAACAACATTCGCTTCCTTCCAATCCTCCGGTACGACTCCCGTGGAGAGTGAGGAGGCAAGTATCCTCGCCAGCGGCTTAGCAATCTCCTTTCTCGCTTCCCAGAGCAGCCTAGGATAAATCTGGTCTGGCCCTGGAGACTTAGCGGTCTTAATGTTTGTCAAAATTTCCAGCACATCAACTTCATCAATCTTGATCTGTTCAAGCCTATTTCACAGCTCCTCAAAGTTCTCATTCACAACAAGGTCCCATTTCTTAGGGAAAACTGAAGCAAAAAACTCATTGAGGGTTTCCCCTATCTACTCAAACTCCATGCACAAGTTCCCTACGCTATCCCTGATTGGCCCTACCTTCTCCCTGATCATTCTCTTATTCCTCACGTATGAGTAAAATGCCTTTGGGTTCTCCCTAACCCTTGCCAAGCCTGTGTCGTGCCCCCTCCTGGCTCTCCTGTCTATTTCTGAGCTCCTTTCTAGCAAGCCTGTAATCCTCTAAAGCTGTGCTAGATCCTTGCTCCCTCCACCTTACGTAAGCTGCCTTCTTCCTTTTGATGAGAAGCTCCTCTGTTCTCGTCATCCAAGGTTCCTTAATCTTACCCCTTTCTTACCTGTCTCAGAGGTACAAATTTGTGCATCACTCGCAACAACTGCTCCTTAAACAGTCTCCACATGTCTGCTGTGCCCTTTCTGTGGAACAATTGGTCCTTGTCTGTACTTCGCAACTCCTGTCTGATAGCATCATAATTTCCTTTTCCCTAATTAAATATCATCCGATGGAAACTATTCCTTTCCCTCTCCAATGCTATGGTAAATGTGAGGCAGCTGTGATCACTGTCACCAAAGTGCTCTCCCACCGCGAGATCTGACATCTGTCCCAGCTCATTGCCGAGCACCAAATCCAAAATGGCCCCTCCCCTCGTCGGTCTGTCTACATACTGAGTAAGGAAACCTTCCAGAACACACCTGACAAATACGGCTCCATCCAACCATCTGCACTAAGGAGGTTCCAGTCGATATTTGGAAAGTTGAAGTCACCCATAACAACAACCCTGCTACTTCTGCATTTTTCCAAAATCTGCCCAGCTATGAGTTCTTCAATCTCTCTATTGCTATTGGGGGTCTGTAGAAAACCCCCAATGTGGTGGCTGTTCCCTTACTGTTCCTAACTTCCACCCATACTGACTCAGTAGACAAACTTTCCTCAACAGCCTTCGTTTCTGTAGCTGTGATGCACTCTCTGATTAGCAATGCTACACCCCCTCCTCTTTTTCCACCCTCCCTGTTCTTTTTAAACTTTCTAAACCCTGGAACATCAAGTAACCATTCCTGCCCCTGTGGAACCCATGTCTCCGTTATGACAACATCATAGTCCCAAATACTGATCCATACTCTAAGGTCGTCACTCTTATTTCTGATACTCCTTGCGTTAAAGCATACAAGCTTTAACCAATCCCTTTGTTTCATCACATGAAAACCCTTCCCAATAGATTCATTACATCCTGTCACTGCTCCAGCTACAAGTACCACCCCCCCCTCTCAGATGTGTAGCTCTGGTTCCCACCCCCCTGCCAAACTAGTTTAAACTCTCCTGAACCACAGGAACAAATCTCCCCAGGACATTTGTGCCCCTTCAGTTCAGGTGCGACCTGTCCTTCATGTACAGGTCCCACCATCCCCAGAAGATATACCAATGGTCGAAGTACCTGAATCCCTCCCTCATGCACCAGCCTCACAGCCACGTGTTAAGCTGCACTCGCTGCCTGCTCCTCACCTCACTGACTTGTGACCAGAAACAAACCTGAGACCACTACTGTACTTGCCCTGCTCTTCAGCTCCCAATCTAGCTCTCTGCAGCCACTGTTCATTATTGTGAAATTATCCGTAATATTTTAATAAATGAGCAATGCATTAAAATGAAAGGCCTGTCTTATGAGGAGATTTTGAGCAGTTTAGTCCTTTGGAGTTTCAGAGAAGGAGATGTAATTGAGGTCCATAAACTGCTAAAGGGGATTGACAAAATAAACATAGGGAGGATATTCCCTCCCGTGGGGAAATCTAGAACAGGAGGTGATGTTTGAGCATAAGGGAGTAGCAGATTTAAAACAGATGAGGAATTACTTCTCTGAAAGGGCGATGGGTCTGTGGAATTTGCCAGGCCAGGATGTAATGGATACTGTGACATTGAGTAATATTAAGGAAGAAACAGCCTGGCAAATGGAGATTATGGAGAGCAGGCAGGAAAGGGGAGTTGAGGCCGCGATGAGATCAGCCACGGTCATATCAAATGTTGGAGCAGGCTCAAGGGACTAAATGATCTCTTCCTGCGCCCTCACTAACACTCTTCAGAATCTCCATTTAGGAATCTTCTGTATGGGAAAAAAACGAGAAAAGTGGGAAATACATTCAAAGCAATGGAAATTCCAAAGTGACTCCAGGTGAAGATTAGCCTAAAACAAAGACAAAATGTCATCAATAGAAACGAAGGAGAATGACTTTGCTTCATTTCGGTCCCAAAATCAGACCATGACCTTAATGGAGGAGTGTGGAATGTGGGAAGACTGGTGGATTGGGTTTTTACCCCCAACACTCAAAGAATCCACCTCACTTCACGTCAAGTTAATGATGTCACCAGATTCCAGATGCAACTAGTCACAAAGGCTGAATTCAAAATCTGTTTTCTAAAGCAACTCAGAGCCAGAACCCAGGAATCGGTGACATATTTTGGGGAATGGAGAGGGAGAAAGCTTGAAGAGAGATGTAGGGGTCATGGTGGGTGGTGAGCTGCCTGCCTGGTCTAGTTAGCTTCCTACCTGCCTGGCACTGAACATGCTGTTGAGACACTCCACATCCCAGCATGCTTATATCAGGCTAATATCACCTAATGCAATCCAGAACTACTTACCAGGGAGGTGCAGGAGATGGTGAAATGAAGAGCCCCCAAATAGAAAGAACTCTCAATAATGACCCAACAGACATTGTGCTGCATGGTTACACAAGGTGGATAAGCAGAGAGAGCTCCTCCACCCCCACTTTGAAGGCAGATAGCTGCTATCTTGAATGCCAATGATCCAGTCCTCAGTATTGAAACGGGTTCAATGACCTAAGTAGTCAAGTTCAGTGAATGCATATTTGCTGTGACCAACCGTCTTCACCACCAGCTTCAGATCTTTCTCACCTCACCACCTTGCCCTTCACTCACCAGCAACCCCTACCAACCGTGACTCATATTGCACAGTCACAGCTTGACCCAGCTTCTCACACATTGCATTGCTGTGAGCCTCACACTGAACACCACACAGGGTTCATGTACCAACGGTGATACACGCCCTTCACCCAGTCACATTTTCCCTTCTCTTTTGCAAGGTAAGGTATTGAATAACCAGTAGTTAGCAGCACCCCTACATGAACTCTCTCTCTCTCTCTCTCTCCATAGATGCTGCCAGACCTGCTGAGTTTCTCCAGCATTCTCTGTATTTGTTGGAGGAACCTACTTGTTTGTTCAAGTTGGACATCCATTTCAATTTCAAATAGAAACTGATTATTTCTTTATTCAGCCACTACCTTAGCTATCACAGAAATCAATAATCTAGCTCATACATTTTTCTTCAGTAATCACCTATTTTCATTAAGTTTTTAAAAAAAATTTAAATACTTATCCACGCTTTTAGGGTGGCACGGTGGCTCAGTGGTTAGCACTGCTGCTTCACAGCTCCAGGGTCCCATGTTCGATTCTAGCCTCAGGTGACAGTCTGTGTGGAGTTTACACATTCTCCCCGTATCTGTGTGGGTTTCCTCCCACAGCACAAAGGTGTGCAGGTCAGGTGAATTGGCCATCCTAAACTGCCCGTAGTGTTAGGTGCACTAGTCAGAGGGAAATGGGTTTGGGTGGGTTACTGTTTGGAGGGTCAGTGTGATCTTGTTGGGCTGAGGGGCCTGTTTCCACACTGTAGGGAATCTAATCTAATTGTGTTTTCTGCATTTCTTGTTAGCTGTGTGTTCTTTCAGCAGTAATTATGTTTCAAAAGAGGCCATTCGACCCATTGAATCCATGCCATCTCTCCACAGAGCCAGCCAGTCAGCACAGTGACCTGATGCATCTTGGACAAATCCCAAGAACAGGAAGAGAAGCAGAAGCTATTGTGGATTATTTCTGTCGGTTTCTTGGCCATAAAAATAATTGTCATCACAGCTGTGAGATTGTTTTAAGCTGTCTGAAACTACAATCAGGGCAAGTTCCTCTTTCTCTGTGGTACATCTGGTGCCCTCGGAGTCCGCTCTCTGCCGGGAGATGCTCGCTGTGTGGTAACGTCAAAAATTGTCACCCGGGTTTGGTGTAAACTTATTTATGCACTTGCTTTGTTTCTTTAAGCTCCATATTTAAATGCACCATCCAGCCTGCAATTCGTTTGAGTCAACATTTGCCTGAATCTAACTGGAAGATCAAAAAGGTTGAAAAATTCGACATGGTAGAGTTAATAAAAAGAAACTGCCTCCACTGAGGTTAACATGCAGAAGTTCACAAACTTGAAGCAATGGTTTCTTTCTCCACAAATATAGCCTGAGCTGACCTGCTGAATGTTTCTGTTTCTGTTTCTGGATGTTTCCTGTTTATATTTCAAATTTCATGCACCTGTAAAACTAGCTTTTGTTTGATGGTTTTATTTACTTGAGGCGAAAGGCAGAGGAGAGGCAGTTGTACTCAAGAGAATGGAGTCTAGATCAGAGTGGTGCTGGAAAAGCACAGCAGGTCAGGGAGTATCCGAGGAGCAGGAAAATTGACGTTTCAGGCAAAAGCCCTCCCTCCCACTCCACCGAGGACATGCAGGTCCTTGGACTCCTCCATTGGCAGAACATAACAACACGACGGCTGGAGGAGGAGCGCCTCATCTTCCGCCTGGGAACCCTCCAACCACAAGGAATGAACTCAGATTTCTCCAGTTTCCTCATTTCCCCTCCCCCCACCTTGTCTCAGTCGGTTCCCTCAACTCAGCACCGCCCTCCTAATCTGCAATCTTCTTCCTGACCTCTCCGCCCCCACCCCACTCCGGCCTATCACCCTCACCTTGACCTCCTTCCACCTATCACATCCCCATCGCCCCTCCCCCAAGTCCCTCCTCCCTACCTTTTATCTTAGCCTGCCTGGCACACTCTCCTCATTCCTGATGAAGAGCTCTGGCCCAAAACGTCAAATTTCCTGTTTCTTGGATGCTGCCTGACCTGCTGTGCTTTAACCAGCAACACATTTTCAACAATCAGGAATACAGGCCCCACTTTAATCTAGACTCTGATTTCCAGCATCTGCAGTCCATGTTTTTACCTCAAGAGGATAGAGGCAGCGTTTTCACACCAAACAATCTTCAAAAAGTACAAAAAAAAGCCAAAGAACTGCAGGTGCTGGAAATCTGAAGCATAAACAGAATATTCCAGGAGAAACTCAGCAGGTCTGGCAGCGCCTGTGGAGAGACAGCAGAGTCAATGTTTCAGCTGCAGTGACCATTCTGATGAAGTCCAGTTCTGAAGAAGGGTCACCAAACCAAAAACGTTTATTCCACTTTATCGCCACAGATGCTGCCAGACCTGCTGAGTTTCTCCGGAAATTTCTGTTTTCCAGCACCCACAGTTCTTTGATTTTGTTATTAGTTAGTGGGGTGGGGGGTGGGGGGAAGTGCAGTGTAGTCTGTTGAGACTGGAGGTGCGTTGGCTTATGGGAGGGTGCAGTGGCAATAAGGAAGGACATTGCAAGAGGAATGGGAAGGAGAGGGAAGCTGAAAATGTTGTGAGATCAACGTCCTGGAATTCCCTCTCTAAGTGCATTGCGGGTCTACAGCACTTAGACTGGAGCAATTCAAGAAGGCAGTTCATCACCACCTTCTCAAGAGCAACTAGGGACGGGCAATAAATGTGGGTCCAGCCAGTGACACACATGTTCCACAGTGAATAAGAAGAAAAGTAATATTCATGCACTTGGTTTATTTGTATGCTAAGCTCTTGAAGGGAACTTAACTCTGAATGTGATGAGCTGAAAATGTGTTGCTGGAAAAGCGCAGCAGGTCAGGCAGCATCCAAGGAGCAGGAGAGTCGACGTTTCAGGCATGAGCCCTTCTTCTCATGCTCATGCCCCTTGGATGCTGCCTGACCTGCTGCGAATTTCCAGCAACACATTTTCAGCTCTGATCTCCAGCATCTGCAGACCTCACTTTCTCCTCTGAATGTGATGACACAAGCTTATTGTTCCAAAGAGAGCTCTTGTGTGCTGCAAGTGAAAACACACTAACACTGGGTAACAGCAACGTTAGAGAGAAATAGGCATAACAAAATGTACAAGGACAGAACTCTAAGAGCCCACCTATCATTTCAGTGCTTTAACAACTCTTCTAGATAGTGATCTTCTAGATCTTGTTATGGTGTAACCCGTGAGATATCGCCCAGAGTTGTTCTTGTAGTTCTGTTGTCAGTGTGTTGATTATTGCCTTCTGTTGCAATACCATCAGCCAAGTGTGTTCTTTGTGCTCACTGTGTACATTTAGCATGTTATATACTTCCTCGACCAGCTTTTTTCCCTCCTCAGTAATGCTCACTAGATGTGATGTAGACAGACAGGAGGCTGGGGGAACACAGCAAGCCAGGCTGCATCAGGAGGGACAGGCAGGAGGCTGGGGGAACACAGCAACCCAGGCAGCATCTGGAGGGACAGGCAGGAGGCTGGGGGAACACAGCAAGCCAGGCCGCATCAGGAGGGACAGGCAGGAGGCTGGAAGAACACAGCAAGCCAGGCCACATCAGAAGGGACAGGCAGGAGGCTAGGAGAACACAGCAAGCCAGGCAGCATCAGGAGGGACAGGCAGGAGGCTGGGGGAACACAGCAAGCCAGGCAGCATCAGGAAGTGCAGAGTCCAACATTAAATGTAGTGACCTTTCTTTCTTTATTTATTTATTCAATGTGGGCACCACAGGCTGGCCCCATATCTATTTCCTGTCCCTAGCTGCCATGGAGGTGAGCTACATATTTGAACTGATATAGTCCATGGGGACTGAGGGACACCCACAATGCCTTTGGGGGACAAGTTCCAGGATTTTGACCCAGCGACACGAAAGGACCACTGATATATTTCTAAGTCAGGATGGTGAGTAGCTTGGAAGGGAACTTGCAGCTCCCCATATGTCTCCTGCCCTTGGCTTTTGAGGTTGTAGTGGTTGTGAGTTTGGAAGATGCTTTCTAAGAAAATTTCCACAGTGCATCTCATAGGTGTTAGACGTACGTTTGATGAATAAATATATATCTTTGCTTATATATACACAAATTAAAAATGTGAGATAGATAAAGAAGTATACAAGGCATCAGTGGCAAAGTGAATATTGATGGTGGCAGCTTTGAGCTGAAAATGTGTTGCTGGAAAAGCGCAGCAGGTCAAGCAGCATCCAAGGAGCAGGAGAATCGACGTTTCAAGCATAAGCCCTTCATCAGGAATGAGGAGAGTGTGCCAAGCAGGCTAAGATAAAAGGTAGGGAAGAGGGACATGGGGGAGGGATGTTGGAAATGCGATAGGTGGAAGGAGGTTAAGGTGAGGGTGACAGGCCGGAGTGGGGTGGGGGTGGAGAGGTCAGGAAGAAGATTGCAGGTTAGGAAGGTGTAGCTGAATTTGAGGGATTTGACTGAGACAAGGTGGGGGGAGGGGAAATGAGGAAACTGGAGAAATCTGAGTTCATCCCTTGTGGTTGGGGGGTTCCTAGGCGGAAGATGAGGTGCTCTTCCTCCAGCCTTCGTGATGCTATGGTCTGGTGATGGAGGAGTCCAAGGACCTGCATGTCCTTGGTGGAGTGGGAGGGGGAGTTGAAGTGTTGAGCCACGGGGTGGTTGGGTTGGTTGGTCCAGGTGTCCCAGAGGTGTTCTCTGAAACGTTCCGCAAATAGGCGGCCTGTCTCCCCAACATAGAGGAGGCCACATCGGGTGCAATGGATGCAGTAAATGATGTGTGTGGAGGTGCAGGTGAATTTGTGACGGATATGGAAGGATCCCTTGGGGCCTTGGAGGGAAGTAAGGGGGGAGGTGTAGGCGCAAGTTTTGCATTTCTTGCGGTTGCAGGGGAAGGTGCCGGGAGTGGAGGTTGGGTTGGTGGGGGGATGTGGACCTGACAAGGGAGTCACGGAGGGAGTGGTCTTTTTGGAACGCTGATAGGAGAGGGGAGGGAAATATATCTCTGGTGGTGGGGTCCGTTTGGAGTTGGCGGAAATGACGACGGATGATACGATGTATATGGAGAACCCCACTGGTGCTCACCTACCACCCCACCAACCTCCTCACTTTCTCCTCGGTGGTAGCGATGAGGCCAGTTAAGCAGACTACTTTGTCTTGAATAGTCCTGAGCTTCTTGAGTGTTGAGTCAAGCAAGGAGGATTCCAATGCATTCTTGACTTGTGTTGTGTGGATGTTGGACAGGTTTTGGAGAGGCAGAGAGTGAGTTAGCTCAGGGTCCTGAGCTTCTGCGTGCTGCAACTGTAGCTACTGTGAACAATAAACTTCTCTAAACGCCTCAAAATTTGAACCTAGGTTCCCAGAGTATTATTTGGGTCTAGCAATAATAGTACAAAGCCATCACCTTAACACCTGAAGTTGATTGTTCCTCTTGCAATAGATAGATGGAGAGAATTAACAAACATTTTCCAAATAATGATGGGCTTGAGTATAATCAAAGAGGAGCTGTTGTTCCTGGATGAACATTCAATAACCAGAGTACACATATTCCACATAACTGACAGAAGCATGAGGAGAGATGAGAATTTGTTTGCATTGGGAGTTACAATCTGGTTTGCACTGTCTGAGGAGTAAATTCAGAACAACTTGGATAACGTACAGAGGAAATTTGAGAAATACGTGAACAGGGCTGAGCGAGTTAGCAGAGCTGTGCAGGATGATTGCAATATGAGGCTGTAGAGAAAAGACTAATTGACTAGTTACCAAGAGTTAGTACAGACACAATGGGCCAAATGGCCTCTCATAAACATATTTCTTAGAAGTGCAATCACAGCAACTATCATTGCATTTTGTCTACTAATGAGATGCTTTTGATAATGGTTTCGGAGTCAGCAAATGGCCAATTCTGTTTATTTTTGAATATTGCAGTTCTATGGGATCTTTACTGGAACTGTCGGGGCCTTAGCTTACAGACCCAGGTGAACGTTCTCTTCGTATTAATGTAGTCTGTGCTTGACTGGAACTCACATGTACAATTCTTCGTGAGCATTTGAGCCACATCGCTGTTTACTTAGATACAGCATTTGGTTTGAAGTGATGCTCTATTCCTTTGGGATTGATGGTTTCCATGCTGCAAACTCCATTCAGGTGTGGGAGAAAGCAAAGCTGGGTTAGTTTGTCTGTTTAGACGAGACTCCAGCCACCTGGATCACTGTCCCGAGTTTGTATTGACACTGAGTGGGGAAAATTAACGTTTCATTGCATTTCAAATCAAATAATCTAGATCGTAGTGTGTGTGTATACGACAGTATCCCTGTTATCATCATTTGTCATAACAGCAAAATATTACAGCTGCTGGATGTTTGAACCAGCAACACAGAAGACACTGATCAGATCGAGTGTCTGTAGTGAAAGAGTGAATTAATCTTCAGAAAGTGAATGTGACAAAGGTATTTACCAAAAAGAAGGAATTAGTGGAGGGAGGGTGTGTCAAGTTGATGTTCTCCTTCACGGACTTCAGTAAAGCCTTTCACAAGGCCCCTAATGGCAGACTGGTACAAAAGGTCAAGTCACATGGTATCAGGGGCGAGCTGGCAAGATGGAGACAGAACTGGGTCAGTCATAGCAGACAGAGGGTAGCGGTCATGCCTTCCGGAATGGAGGGTTGTGTCTAGTGGTGTTCCACAGGGATCAACACTGGGACCTCTGCTGTTGATGGTCTATGTAAATGATTTGGAGGAAAACACAGCTGGTCTAATTAGTAAGCTTGTGGATGATACAGAATTGGTGCAACTGCAAATAATGAGGAGGAGTGGCAGAAGATACCGCAGGATATAGATCAGTTGGAGGGATGGGCAGGAAAATGGCAGATGGAGTTTAATCTGGACCAATATGAGGTGAAACATTTTGGAAGGTTAAGTACAGGTGGAAATTTTGCACCCATAAGACATAGGAGTAAGGCCATTCAGCCCATCGAGTCCACTCTACCATTCAATCATAGCTGATGGGCATTTCAACTCCACTTACCAGCATTCTCCTCGTAGTCCTTAATTCCCAATGGTAGAACTCCCAGGAGTATTGATATGCAGAGGGATCTGGGTGCACAGGTCCATAGATCACTGAAGGTGACAGTGCAGGTAGAGAAGGCAGTAAAAAAGGTCTTACGACACGCTTGCCTTCATTGGAAGGGGCAACGAATATAGAGTCATAGTCATAGAGATGTATAGCATGGAAACAGACCCTTCGGTTTTACCCATCCATGCTGACCAATTATCCCAATCCAATCTAGTCCCACCTGCCAGCACCCGGCCCATATCCCTCCAAACCCTTCCTATTCATATACCATCCAAATGCCTTTTAAATGTTGCAATTGTACCAGCCTCCACCACTTCCTCTGGCAGCTCATTCCATACACGTACTACCCTCTGTGTGAAAAAGTTGCCCCTTAGGTCTCTTTTATATCTTTCCCCTCTCACCCTAAACCTATGCCCTCTAGTTCTGGATTCCCCCAACCCAGGGAATAGACTTTGTCTATTTATCCTATCTATGCCCCTCATGATTTTATAAACCTCTATAAGGTCACCCCTCAGCCTCCAATGCTCCAGGGAAAACAGCCCCAGCCTATTCAACCGCTCCCAATAGCTCAAAGCCTCCAACCCTGGCAACATCTTTGTAAATCTTTTCTGAACTCTTTCAAGTTTCGCAACATCTTTCTGATAGGAAGGAGACCAGAATTGCATGCAATATTCCAACAGTAGCCTTACCAATGTCCTGTATAGCTGCAACATGACCTCCCAACTCCTGTACTCAATACTCTGACAGTATACCAAAAGGAAAGCATACCAAACGCCTTCTTCACTCTCCTATCTAAGGATAGGATAGACAAGTTATGTTGCAGCTTTATAGAATTTTAGTTAGACCACATTTGGAATATTGCACACAGTTCTGGTCACCACACTATCAGAAGGATGTGGATGCTTTCAGGAGGGTAAGGAAAGGTTTATCAGGATTTTGCCTGGTAGCGGGGATTTTAGCAATGAAGACAGGTTGGATAGACAGTGTTTGTTTTCACTGGAACACAGGAGGTCGAAGGGCAACCTGATAGAGGTTTATAAGATTGTGAATGGCATGGAGTGGAAAGTATAGGCTTATTCCCAGGGTGGAGGGGTCAATTCCTAGAGAAACAGGTGCGAGAGGAAGTTTAAAAGAGATGTGCGAGGTACGTGTTTCACACAAAGAGTGGTGCGTGCTGGGAACGCGCTGCCAGAGGAGGTGTTGGGAGCAGACACAACAGCAGCAATCAAGAAACACCTGGATGAATACATGGATAGGAAGGGAATAGAAGAACATGGATCCTGTAAGTGACAACAGTTATAGTCTGGAAGGGCAAAATGTGGTGCTTTAGGGCCTGTTCCTGAGCTGTATTGTTCTTATGACACTTCAGAAGTCCTTGTTGACTCAACAATGCCTTTTCCTTCTTTCCCCATTGGTGCTAAATGCTTCCAGCGCTTTCCATTTGTGTTTCTGTTGACACCATCTATTTAAGCTTGTGGCTGACCTACCACCTTCCGCCCTCTAACCCCAACTTCATTCAAAACATGGGCCCTCTAATCCTGACTTATACCAATTGCTGTCAGCTCCCTACCTGCCAATCTATATTCACTTCTCAGCTCCTTCCCTGGCTTTAAGGACCTGTTGGGACTTGCTGAGATTGTACCCTGTTACAGGGAGATCGCTGTGTAAACGTGAGAAACAAGCCCTTTCTAATCCATCCGGCAAACGGGCTGGTTTTATGCTAAAATTAGTTTCTGGATTCCATCTAATCTAATCTAATCTAAAAAGTTGTGATGCCGATCTGTCCATCTGTTCCTACAGTTGGATACCAATGTCCTGCATCTAGTCCCAGCAGCATCTAAAAGCTTGTTTACTCTCTCTCTCTCTCTTTTACCAAATTCACCAAGAGGGTTATGTTGCCCCCTACTGGTCCAGGTACCGGGTAGATCTGAAGCCAGCTGCGTTGTCCTTCTTTCTGATTCAAGTCTCTCAGTAAATCAGTTTACCTGCGGTAACTTCTCAGCCTAATTACTCTGCTTTGGGAAATCCATTTGGAAACCTGTAGGGTTTCTGTAATTCCCTGCATTTGAGAACCAGTTTTCCACCCATCCAGTCATTCTGTTTCCTTCCTGGAATCTTTATCTCTTCCACTAGTCACGAATCCAGAAGCTCATCAAAGGCTTTCTGTAAATCCTTGATGCAACTTGGCAAACATTGTTCACTGTACAATTTACCAGTACGAATGTATTCAAAGCAGGTTTGTAATCGGGAAAGGAATCAAGGGTTTATAGGCGAAAGGCAGGAGAGTGGAGATGAGAATTACAGATCAGCCGTGATTTTATTAGAAAGTAAAGCAGAATTGATGGGCCGAATGGTGTAACTCCTGGGTACAGGCTGTTAGCATCATACCAACAGGAGAACTTTCAGCCCACCCCGAGTCTGCTGCTGTCTCCCAGCTTTCTCAGTCAATTGTGGTTCTGTCCCTTCAGTATCCCTGTGGGATGGGCGAGGGGTGGTGGTGGTGGCAGTGAAGATGAGGAATAGCACATTGTTCAAACTGCTGCTCATTCTCCTCAGGTTTCTGCAGTACAGAGGCTTGTTGGCAACAAGTGGAAGGTTGCTGCCGTTTAGATGATCTGAAGAGAAATAGCCTTGATGCGGTTATCCTGAGCGTAGCTGCTCCCCTGCAACAACCATCCCCGAGATAGAATAGAAGGGTCTGAAGTGAAAGAGTAAACAGGAGTGGGCCAAGATAGTATTTGACCAGGGAATCTGGGGCTGTGCTCAGGTAGAGTCCGTGTCTGTGGCTCAGCACAGGCAGCTGCCAGTGTGGCTGCTTGCAGAGTCAAAAAGGGAAGATCCATCAATTCACAGTTGGCTACAATCCTATTGTCAGGAGATGACATCTCCACAAGGCTGATTGACAGCTGTCAGCACCCCCATCTCCCTGAACCAGTGACATGGAGCACAACCCCTCAGATTCAATACTTTCCACGGTGCTACCATTCATGTAACCCCTCACCCCAATGGACCTGACCCAAGGACAATACCTCACTTTTCCAGGTTGAGTTCTATTTGCCATCGTGAAGCCCTCCAGACCAGCTCATTAATATTCACCTAAGGGAGGCCCAACACTATCGGCTTCATGTTCCCTCAGATTCCTTGCTGCCCTCCTGAGACACCTCATCTACAATTCAGCTCAGTGTGCACACTTGAGCCAAAGCTATAATTTGGCCTGTAAATTATTGGAGTATTTTCTTTTTCATTCTGGGGATATGTATATCACTGGCTAGCCAGCATTTATTACCAATCCCTATTTTCCCCTTCAGGTGGTGGTGGAAAGCTGCCTTGGACTATTTCCCTCTCTCATATACACACACACAAATTGCAGGATTTTGCCCCAACAACAGAGACACATTTCCAGGTCAGGATGGTGAGGGAGTTGGGAAAGGAACTTGCAGTTGTTCCCATAGATCTGCTGCCCTTGTCTTTCCCTACAGAAGTGGGTGTAGGTTTGGAAGGTGCTGTATGAGAACCTTTGACGAACTGTGCAATGCATCCCATCGATAGTACACGTGCTGCTACTGCTTGTCAGTGGAGTGCATGCAGTGTTAATGCAGTAGGACTACTTTGTCCGGGATGGTGTCAAGCTTCCCGAGTGTTGTTGCAGCTGCAACCATCCACACAAGCGGGGAGTTTTCTCTCACATTGCTGACTAACTCCTTGTAAATGAGGCAATTAGGTTAAATTTCCGACAGTGTGGAAACAGGCCCTACAGCCCAACGTCCACACGGACCCTCCAAAGAGTAACCCACCCAGTCCCATTTTCCCTCTGCCTACTGCACCTACCAACTCTGGACAACTTACCAGGGCCAACTCACCTAACCTGTATATCTGTGGACTGAGGGAGGAAACCGGAGCACCCAGAGGAAACCCACACAGACACAGGGAGAATGTGCAAACTGCACACAGACAGTTGCCAGAGGCTGGAATTGAACCTGGGACCGTGAGGCAGCAGTGTTAACCACTGAGCCACACAGTGCCAAGTTGGAGATCCAATCCAGTGAGCAGAGAGACTACTTCAACTAAAATTCTCATTAGATTTAATATTTCATTAAGTTTCAGCAGACAGTGGCAGTAAAATGTAATGAAGTGAAAAATTAGTTTGTCAAATATTGCACAAAGGTAAATACAATATTTCTAATTCAAATTTTTCCACAGAAGTTAAACAAGAATGCCCTACCAATATTCGATAAACCATCCAAACTCAAAACATTGCTATGTATGTATGTATGTATGTATTTAACCAGTAGAGGACAGGCTAATACAAGCCATCAATGCCCAGCTATTCTGCTGGTTTTTAAACTAGTCTCAACATTGAGGACCATCATCCAGCTCATTCTCAGTGTCTCAGATCATTTGAAGATTCAAAATCTCTGCACCCCGAGGCATTAGAACTGGTAAGGAATCTGCAAGCCAATGTGATTGGATTGGTTATGGGAAAAATAAACAAGTAATCTCAGAGCTGGACTGAGCAGAGCTCAAGAGCATCAGATCAGCCAGCTCAGTATGCAGGATAGGCCACTTTGTTCACACTTAAACAATCCCCCCCTCCTCAGCCCCATCAGAGTGGATAGGGTAAAGGTGCCTTAATCCTACTGGACCCCAGGCATCTGCGTACACAGCTCGGATGGTGGTTTAAACTAAAGGTTCCTATCCCTTTGGGCAAGAGGAGAGGATTGAGAAGGTGGACCTTCAGAGTAACCTCAGCTGGTGTGAAAATTGAACCCCTGGTGTTGGGATCACTATCACAGACCAGCTGTCTCGCCAATGGAGCTAACTGACCCCACATCAGATAAGTAAGTTTTCATGGATATTGTCAAAGATGGTCAGGTGTTTGTGGAGAGTGCACAAAATCTATGCTAATCTGGTGACGCAGACTGGGAGTTACTCAGGAGACTGGGTAAAGATGTCATATTTTAATCCCCAAAAGCCAGGGAAAGAAAAAGTGCTCCCCCTGGATCTGCACCCTGATTCCCAAATATCACAAACTATATTCCACTCATAAAATCGCTATAGTGTGGAAAACAGGCCATTAGGCCCAACAAGTCCACAATGACTGTCCAAAGAGTAACCCACCCAGACCTAATCCCCTACCCCATTACTCTACATTTACCCCTGACGAATGCACCAAACCTACACATCCCTGAACACTATGGCCAATTCATCTGACCTGCACATCGTTGGAAACCAGAGCACCTGGCGGAAACCCACACAGGGAAAGACAGACCAGAGGCTGGAATCTGGGGTCCCTGGCACTGAGGCAGCAGTGCTAATCACTGAGCTGCTGTTGAGCTGTTTTTCCATGTGATCACATTCACATTTTAAAGAGAAAAGTGGAAATTTGGTTCAGAAACGGAGATTAGAATTCCATCTGTCACAGTTCAATACATAAAGCTAATCAACCTTGGATTCTAAAAAGACCAAAAGATTTCCTTCTGCAGTTTGACAAGACCTTTTCTAGATATCGAGTATACCAAGGATATTGGGATAGGGCACGAAGACAGCTTTGGGTTTAGTTTAGATTAGATTCCCTACAGTGTGGAAACAGGCCCTTTGGCCCAACAAGTCCATACCGACCCTCCGAAGAGTAACTCTCCCAGACCCATTCCCCCTACTAATGCACCTAACACTACAGGCAACTTAGCACGGCCAATTCATCTAATCTATACATCTTTGGACTGTGGGAGGAAACCGGAGCACTCAGAGGAAACCCACGACGACACGGGGAGAATGTGCAAACTCCACAAGTCAGTTGCCAGAGGCTGGAATCGCAGCACCAGAGACCCACTTTTGTCCATGAGGCTGGAATCAATCAGTTGAATGTGGGTCATGAGTGTGGTGCTGGAAAAGCACAGCCAGTCAAGCAAAAGCCAAGGAGCAGGAGAATCCACATTTCAGGCATTAGCCCTTCATCAGGAATGAGGCTTGTGGTCCGGGGGCTGAGAGATAAATGGGAGGGTAGCTGGGAAAGTGATAGGTGGATGAAGGTGAAGGAGAAGACGATAGGCCGGGCCAGGGGGATTGTGTGCGCGCGTGCGTGTGCATGCGCACGGGCGATTGACAGGTCCAGAGGATGTTACCAAGTTGGAGGCTTAGGCCTGGGATAATGTTGGGGATGGGGAAATAAGGAAGCTGTTGAAACCCACATTTGTCCAGTGTGGTTGCAGGGTCCCAAGGCAGAATATGAGGTGTTCTTCCTCCTGGCATCGGGTGGTAATGGTTTGGTGATGGAGAAGGCCCAAGACCCCTGCATGCTCTTGACGGAGTGAGAGGGGAGTTGAAGTGTTCAGCCACGGGGCAGTGGTGTTGGTGGGTGCAGGTGGCCCAGAGATATTCTCTGAAACAATCCACAAGGCGGCATCTGCTATGAGCCCACTGACTCCCACAGCTACCTGGATTATATCTCCTTCCACCCTATCTCCTGTAAAAATACCATCTTTTGTTCGGAATTCCTCTGCCTTCATCGCATCTGTTCCCAGGGTGACCAATTCCACCTCAAAGTCCCAGATGGCTTCCTTCTGCCAAGATCGCAACTTCCCTTCCCACATGGTTGACAATGCCTTCCAGCACATCCCCTCCACCACCCTTGGCCTCACCTTCCACCCTACCAACTTCTATGTACATTGTATCATCCTCTGCCACTTCCAAACAGACCCCACCAGAGATATATTTCCCTCCCCATTCCTAACAATGTTCCAGAGAAACCATTACCTCTGTGATTCCTTCGTCAGGTCCACGCCCCATTCCTGGCACCTTCCCCTGCCATCTCAGGAAGTGCAAAACCTGAGCCCACACCACACCCCTCACCTCTGTCCAAGGCCCCAAAGGGTCCTTCCACATCCGTCAGAAATTCACCTGAACCTCTCCCAATGTCATCTACTGTATCCGTTGCACCCAGTGTGGTCTCCTCTACATCAGGGAGGCAGGACGCCTTCTTACAGATCATTTCAGAGAATATCTTGGACACCCACATCCACCAACCTCAATACCCCACTGAAGCAGCTAAACACTTCGACTCCCCCTCCCACTCAAGGACATGCAGGTCCTGGACCTCCTCAACTGCCAAACCATTACCACCCGACGCCTGGAGGAAGAACACCTCACATTCACATTGATCCTGTGGTTGCAGGGTCCCAATATAGATTTCAACAGCTTCCTCGGTGCCCCCCCCCCCCCCCCCCAATCCCACACATTATCCAGGTCCCAAGCCTCCAACTCAGCACCACCCTCCAGATCCGTCCATCATTGTCCCCCTTTGACCAATCACCTTCTCCCCCACCTTCATCCAACTATCGCTTTCTCAGTTACCAACCCCACCCTCCTATTTCTCTCAGCCCCCGGCCCACAAGCCTCATCCCTGATGAAGGGCTCCAGCCTGAAACGTTGACTCTCCTGATCCTCGGATGCTGCCTGACCTGCTGTGCTTTTCCAGCACCACACTCTTGACTCTGATCTCTAGTGTCTGCAGTCCCACTTTCTCCAAGTGGATTGATGGACTTGTTCTATGTCAATTCAGGCTGACAGATGCAGTGATTCCTCGCCTGTTCCTAATCTCCTAGCAGGGTCTAATAATGTGGCACTGGTCTAGCACTAGCCTTCTAGGGAGTGGATATTACTTCTGAAAGGCTTGATCAAGTCTACCTATCTATTTAACTGCAGGAGGCACCACAATGGCCCTCAACATAGTTCTTGCACCTGCCCTAGCCCCTTCCCTAACTCATTGATCAAAGGGCAATATCTGAATACCCCCACAGTGAAGATACAGAGAAGTGCACTGATGCTGTACAGTTCCACAAAGGGGATCCTCCTGTTCGTGTCCATGTCCATTTATTCAGAAAGTCTCCCTTCAAACCACACAGATTAATTTAGTCAGTGAATCCAAGAGATATTGAGGTGCAATCTGGATATAGAAGGCAGCTCAAACAAACTGATTCAAGGCAAACTGCAAACGGTGGTCACCATTTAGGTTAGCTGTCATTGTCTGATAGGGTTGTGGGGAGGTGGGGAGGAATGTCTAGTTATAAAGCTTACCTTGTAGGGAATCACTCACTTTGAAAGACAACCCTGTTGAACTACAACGCAAAGGCTGAAACTTTACCACATCAGTGCACTCCTATGATGGGTTCTGAAACTATCCTGAGTATTAGATGGAGTTTGTTTTTAATTAAAAACAGACTGCTCTCATATTTACGCATCTACTAAAAAAAAAGTGTTGCTGAACTGGATTCAAATCCACCATTGGGATGACGCATACACAAGCCCTTGCTGTCGGGGAGGTTGGTGGGTCAGTCTGGATAAAACGTTACACAGGGTTACTTTACATAAATGGATGGCCTCAATGCAGAACCAACCAGAGGCTGCAGGTCCACAGCACTTTTCAACCAGCCAGGTGTTCACTCAGTGCTATCTAACATTGATGAGAGAGACCATGTAGACGCATAATGTTAATGAGCAGCATTACACCTTTACATCACAAAGGTTCAAAGTTCAACTTCAAAATGAGATTCTGAAAAACAGTTGGAGAAACTCGCTAGGTTTGGCAGCATCTGTGGGGGAAGGGGGAAAGCGAGAGCACCAGCGAGCAGAGAGCGAGAGAAATTCCTATTCCAGTCTGGTGAGCCTTCCATCTCCAGTCCTTTGTTTTTTACGTAACACGAGTCGTTTGTCTTGGGATGTGCTTCCTTTATTTCAAAAGTATTTTCTCAAATCACCCACAACTTTGTTCTGGACGATTCCTTTGGAAGGCAGGAATGAAGCTCTTCTCCAAGTTGGGCACAAGGTTTGAAAGCATCAATTTTTCACCTACTTCACCTCAGCACCCAGCTCATGTCCTCCCACCACCCACTAACTAAACTCCAGTAAGCTGCTTTCAACTACACCCCCAAGCCACCCAAAGCCCAGTCACCACAATGCCTGCAATTGTGGTAAATCCTCCCAGTATCGAGAGGATTAATCGCTCCATTCTCCATTGATCAGCTCTACTTGATTGAATTCAACAGTCCAACTTGATTTCTTCGTCACCTGCCTCCAACCCATTGCCAAGACGACCCAGATGTAACCTAGGACACCTTGAAGAGGTGAGGAAATATTGTCACTCTTTCCACATTGCTCAAGCACAATATCTTCTTCAGGTGAAGACTTGGCTCTTCAAATTCCATGCTCTGCCACCCCTCAACCCTACAAAGCATTAACAGATCAGAGACAGCTTCAGGTTTAGACTGCTGGCTCATCAAGTCCTCAGATCACATCAAGACAAAAATCTTTCGGTCATTGCCTGAAGACTCCCTAACCCCAAGGCTATCGGACTGAACAAGTAGGGCAGGCTTGTCCCCTATTGAGTAAACTTTCACATCTGACAACAAAGCAAATTGCAACATTACCTAATTTTGGACTGTGTCTTGAGGTTCATTTCTGGGCTTATCCTTTAGGCCTTCTTGAAGGCTCGGAGCTCTACTGAGCCAGCTAAATTATCAGAAACTCACCCTGGGGCCCTATACCAGCCACCAGACTGGCCTTCGCGAAACAGCCCCACCTGGTGAACACAATCAGCCTCACCGTGTGTGTAACCTTCTGGAAAAACCTCAAAACTGAAACAACAAATTAAACCTTTCCATCAATCTCCCAAAGCACTGACTTGGCAGATTCCTGTCTAAGGGATGGATATTTGAAACCAAAATCAATATTATGCATTTGAAGCAAACAGATTTTGGGATGGACAGT